>NC_133343.1:20851913-21176913 GCF_030506205.2 Paramisgurnus dabryanus | reverse complement strand
CGGCAGAGGCAGTAATGTGAAATGAATGAGACAGAAAAGGGGTACTGCACTTTAATCATTATTTACAAATACAACGGGCTACTCTATCACCGCAGTATTTTTAAACATATTCCATGTACAAAATTAACCTTTCACGAATGTCGTCATCAATCTGCTACATTATAACGACTAGGTGAAAGGAAGGCGATATTTGGAGGAAGATTTGCACTTGTGCTTGCGAGAAGAAAATTAAATACACTCTGGCAGAACGTAAATTTCCGTTTTATGTGGCAATACTTCGTGCTAATTGTTTCCCTGCACCTTGATCCCATAATTAGGACCTTCCTAATTATCTAATTAGCTGGTAGCAGAAGGGCAGGTTGACGGCAACATTTTAGCCATCGTTCAGTAGCTCATTATCCTTGAGAAAGTCACAGTGTGCCCATTTCCCCCACCCTAACCGCATACCCGTCGGGCTCGGGGACCACATTGCTCCGCCACCCTATGCATTTGTCAAGCTGTCTGTTACAGTGGCAAGTTTGCCACATCACAAAAACCCACGCGACAGCCAAGTTTATACTGCATTGGGAGTCCGTATGGGTAGAGACACGAGGAGTAAGAGAGGGAATTGGGGAGGGAGAGTTGAAGAAGGATTTAAAGTGGTAATTTATAGGTGGTGGGTTTGATTTGCACTAGCCCTTATGTGTGTCAGAGCCTATAGCTTGGTAGGGAAAGGTGAGGAAAGCTAAGGAAGCTACAGCTCCTCCGGCGCCCGAGGCCGCTTCTAGGCCTGCTCAGGTGCATGCCGGCTTGTTCATTTTGCAGCTCGGTGGGGAATCCAGACAGGACACGGCTACTTCCCTCTAGGGGCCTGGTGACATCCCCCATCTCTCTCTTCGTTAACCGTCCCAGCCATGTCTCCAGCTTCCAGGGCATCCGTGGCCAGCAGGAGGTGGAGGCCACTGGGACGCGACACTTTTGTGCTGCCCCTGCCACTAAATATAATGTGCCACAAACACAGTTAATCACTAATCTAGTTTGGGTCCATCACGCTCCCTTGCTGTGGGTGAGGAATGGACAGTGATGTTGTCATGCCTCATTAAAGTGATTAACAACTATTACCTTTTGTTTTCCAAGGTGACTGTTCTTTCGCCTGTCATGCGATATAAGGCAAGGAGATGACCAGAGAGAGGCGCTTGTGAGATGGAGGGTAAAAAGCCCACATGTGTACAACAAGTCTATTTATGGAATTTTCACTGGGTAAACCAGATTTTAAAAGATAACCCCAATTGATTTTATCTAAAAAGTGTTGTTGAATGAAACTAGATACACTGTAAAAAAAGCAGCATTTTTGTCAAATCAACATATATTTTTATGTTCATAACTTCAACAACTTCAACTGTTATTATAAGTTATGTCAACTATTCACAGGTCAAAATATAAAATTGTATTTTGAATTGACTTGCAAGTTGTTTAACTTCATGCTGCATTTTTTTTTTATAATGCAGGAATTAAAAACTGTCCCCTGTGCTTTAATTTGATTTAAGATTCATGTTTTTAGTACCAGAGATCTAACGTGAAGTCAATTTTGTTGTTTAACCTTTAAAATCTATCAAATACAGCAAAATCACAATCAAAATTCTGCTTCTAAAACTTTTTTTGGTCTTAAAAGTCAGTCATGTTTTACCTCAAGACTGATCATAACTGTTTTAAGTATGTTGCATAAAAGGTAGATTAGTCTCATTTAAATTCAAATAGAAGACTGATTAGCAGAGGCGGACACTACTTGAGTATTTTAAGTAAATTTTCCAAGCATCTGAGTGTTTGTCCTGGGAAAAATTTTACTTTACTTCACAAAAAAATGTTCACTACATTTTTAAGCATAGAGTACTGTGTATTCCTTTTATATTGCATATTCAAATTGATTTAATACCTAAATACATAAAAATTGTGTACTTTTACTTTTCTTGAGTAAAAGTACAAAAGTACTTTTTACTTAAGTAAAAGTAAAAAACCTAGATGTTTAATGTACTTAAATATTAAATATAAGCCAAAAACTTGAAATTATGAAATGTAGTGGAGTAAAAAATATGATAATATGCTTTGGAATGTGATAAAATATGAATACTTAAAAATTACTAACTGCTTGTTAGTCAGACTCGTGCTTAAGACATAGTATTAACTTCACAGCTGTTTATGCAACCCGCCGCTGGGATTTTTCATATATAGAAAAAAGACACATTATTAAATAAAAAAAGGAAATATTTTAAGGACAATAATTAAATTTGGGACATTGCCTCCTTTGTATTAAAGGTCAGACTCAAACTCAAATTTATATACAGTACTGTACAAAAGTCTTAGGCCACCATGCCACACTTAGATTTGTTGTTTTTGCAATGTTATAGTGATCATATATAATTTTTTCTCAGTATCTTTAATATAATACATCCAGAAAATACAGGAAATGTGTATATAGTATTAAAAACTATATAAAAATGTAAACTGATGTGTCAAGTTTTTAGGGTAAACTCCTCTTCCACTTGAGCAATAAACTGCAGGATATCTTAAACCTAAATAAAATTAAATAATAATTTTGAATTGTAAAGAAAATAGTCTTTTTACTTCCTTCTGCTCAAAAACGCTCAAGATGTGTTTCGTGCCAAGAGTTCACACTAAACTCAGATAATGCCTAAAGAAGACATTTAGTCCCGAAAATTGATTTTTTTTTTGTACATATTTCCTGTATTTTCTGATTGTATCTTAATAAAATAGATTGAAAAATAATTATGGATGGACATTAAAACTTCTAAAACAACAAGTCTGGTGGTGATGGCCTAAGACTTTTACACAGTACTGTACATTTTTCAATTCAACTGACTAAAAACAAATCCAATTTTTTATTGCAATAGTATTAGAATTGTATTTAAAATCTTACTTTGTCCAACCATGCTGTGTGTACAGTGTCAGAAAAAATGGCACAAAAGATGTTACTGGGGCGTTACCCTTTAAAAAGTTTAATATGTACCATAGAAACATACATTTTAGGTACTAATATGCAATCTTTGGGTACAAATTCTAAGAACATAATATCTTATATATTATTATGTGCTTACTGACATGATTAATACACTATTTTCTATATTTCTCTGTATACTCAGTGAACCAAATATCTTCTAATTTATTAAAAATGCTGTCATGCATTGATCCAAAAACACACTCTAGTTATTAGTGTCCTGTCTATATGGAGAATGCATACTGGTAGGGGAAGTAGAGTCGAGCAGTAACTCCAGAGGCATTCATGGATAAGCTGTGACTATATCACAGAATCTAATTGGCATGAGAGGAAACATGCGGTGTGACGGTGGGGGATCACATTGTCCTATGGACATCTCATTTAGAGAGAAGTATGCAGGCGATGCAGTGAAGCCGCATGCTTTACCATCCACCTGAAAGATCCTGTAGGCAGTATAACATATTTTTGGACGGCTTAAGTATTGGAGCTTTGAGGTCAAAGCTTAAGGGTGCAATGTGGGACTTTAAGAAGGATCTCTTAACAGAAATGCAATATAATATACCTAACTATATTATCGGTGGTGTATAAAGACCTTAAATACACTGAAAAAAATTATTCATTCAATTTACTAAAATTCTTTAAGGTAAGTGGTTGCAATCAATTTATTTAAGCTACATTTAAACAAAAGTTTTTTGTTTTGTTTTGTTTTACTATTTTTTTAAAATATAGCTTAAATAAATTGATTGCAACCACTTACCTTAAAAAAATGTGTAAATTGAATGAATCATTTTTTTCAGTGTAATGACATGTATTGTTTTAACTACCTTAGAATAAGCCGATTTTATCTACATACACCTCTGTTCTACAGATTGCGTTTCATCCCTACGTTGCCTCACACGATGACATGTTTGTCCTGTGCCAGCTACTGTAGCTTCACTATGTTTTGAAATTGAGGGGTGAGCTGTGGACTGAGCCGTTGGTTGGAATTTGCAATCTCACCACTAGATGCCACTACAAAACCCACACCGGAACTTTAAATCTAAAACTAAAGCGATATGATAGATTATAGATTTTTTTCTTTTGTTTTTACAGCAGCACATTTCATTTACATTTGTGCATTTGTTAGACACTTTCATCCAAAGCGACTTACAGTGCATTTAATCTATATATTTCTTTAACAGTCTGTGTGTTCACTGGGATTGAACCCTAATGGTCTACCCATTGAGCCATCATTTAAGAAATAGTTTTTTTTTCAGATCACACACGCATGTTTTTCACACCATGTTTTAACATGTCAAAATTCAATGACATAAGTATCCAATGCTTTGAAAGGCATATATAAGTATGATTTCATGGTGGTTATAAAATATTAAAATCTCCAAGACTCATGGTGATCATAAAGGGCCGTGTATACTTTTTTTCCGCGTCCGCGTCCGGCTCGCGCGCGCACGCGTCCGCGCAGCTTTCCGAGTATAGTCCCCGCGGCTACACGCGGATGGCCGCGTTCGACACTATACGCAATACAAATGATTTCTTATTCAAATTATTCATCTAACAGGCTGTCAGGGCAGCACTGATTTGGCGACTTTTACAGTACATTAAAACATTAGGATAGGTGAAGAAAAGTAACTGATCCACCATTGCAAACACAGTTTAGGAAAAACAACAAGACAACAAAGAACAGGAATCAAACAAACATGCTCCACAGCTTTCTGTTCTTGGAAGAAGTAAAAGTTAAAGAAGAAAAACGATAGTGTGTGTGCAAATGCTGTCTATTTCCTTTGTATAATTGTTTATAGTGGAGTGTCCTGTCTAAATATTTTCTCGCGCATGCGCTGTCGTACGCGGACTGTACGCGCACTGTCCGCGCGGTCTCAAATTTTGGGCTGCACGCGGACGGTCCGCGCTGCCGGCCGCGGACCCTCCTGATGAAGAAAATGACGTCATGCGGACGGCGCGCATACGCGGACGTCCCTAGTATACTTTCGGCTTAAGGCTTATTAAAGGGGACATTTCACAACACTTTCTAAAGATGTAAAATAAATATTTGGAGTACCCAAAATATGCATGTGAAGTTCTTGCTCAAAATACCTTATAAATAATTTATTCTAACATGTTAAAATTGACACTTTGTAGGTGTGAGCAAAAATGTGGGTGTGTCCTTCAAAATGCAAATGAGCTGATCTCTGCACTAAATGACAGTGCCGTGGTTGGATAGTGCAGATTAAGGGGCGGTATTACCCCTTCTAATAACACAAGGGGAGCCAATAATAAATTACTTATTTTTTCGCATGCTTTCACAGAATGGTTTTACCAAAACTAAGTTAGTGGGTTTTTGTTTTTCACATTTTCTAGGTTTATAGAACCTAAACATGCAAAAATCAGATTTTCATGATATGTCCCCTTTAAAGGTTTAAAATGTATGTTGCAATGTTCCTAATTTGAATACATCTGCAAAAGAAGAAAGCACTAATATCTTCAGTAGATTTGTATTGATGGATGTTTTACATGGTTGAGGAATAGCTTCCGTCCTCATAAAATAATGCTTATATTATAAAACACATAATAATATTCATATCCTCATCAACATGCTAGGTGACTGATCGTGCTTCAACCCTGCAGACAGCGAGGAAAGGCAATGTTCTGACAGCGAACATGTGTGAACAGACAATTTATGAGCACATATTTCAAAACACAGAACAGTCTAATCTCCAGCCGTCTTTGTACACAGAAGCGGGCCGGGAGCTAAAAATATTACCCAAAAAGGCACATTCAAATGCCTTGTTAAACAGTATATCTACATTTTCAGTCATAACTCTCAGTGGGCATGACAAACAAAAGCCCTTTGTTCCTCCATCCAGAATTGAGTTTTCCAAGTATTAGGTGGCAGAGTTGTAAAAAAGATCCATCCAGCTCCGGAGCTGATCAATATGAGAGAGACCAGAGGACTGAGCGACTGATTTTTCCCTCAGGCTACGGAATTCTTAAACCAGTACGGCATTCTGTGTGGGGAGAATCCGCAGAGCCAGATTAACACAGGCCCTCATTATCGGCTGTGTAAATAAAGATGAATGGCCGGCAATATTCCTGCAAATTTGTTTCCCATTACGCCGGGCCAGCAGTAATTGCAGCTTGCGACCGGAGTCCCCTGAGTCTCCATACAGTTACATTCATATTACTGTCTATCAGGCAGCAAACAGGGCTACACGCTCACTGCTGGGGACACATATTCATCTCTAGTGGTCTCATAGGACATTATATGGATGCTGGCATATGAACCCTGTGTGTGTAAAGCATTTTTAGACCAAGAGCTATTGTGAAAAATATCTAACAGATTTTTTGTAGACCTGTAGTAACTTAAGTGACTTGAAAAGCTTTTCAATAAAATGTGTTTATTTAGCAAACGCTTTCATCTATCTATCTATCTATCTATCTATCTATCTATCTATCTATCTATCTATCTATCTATCTATCTATCTATCTATCTATCTATCTATCTATCTATCTATCTATCTATCTATCTATCTATCTATCTATCTATCTAGGTCGATTAAAGCCATAATTTTGCGTCCTCTCTCTCTCTCTCTCTCTCTCTCTCTCTCTCTCTCTCTCTCTCTCTCTCTCTCTCTCTCTCTCTCTCTCTCTCTCTCTCTCTCTCATTACATTAATGGATTTGGCAGATTGTTTATTATTGATTATTTTTCAATAATAATAATAATTATAATAACATTTTTATTTAACAGGGACATCACATTTACAATGGACCAACCATGCACTTGCTTAAAGGATTAGTCAATTTTCAAAAAAAGTCCAGATAATTTACTCACCACCATGTCATCCAAAATGTTGATGTCTTTCTTTGTTCAGTCGAGAAGAAATTATGTTTTTTGAGGAAAACATTCCAGGATTTTTCTCATTTTAATGGACTTTAATGGACCCCAACGCTTAACAGTTTTAATGCAGTTTAGAATTGCAGTTTCAAAGGACTCTAAACGATCTCAAACGAGGCATAAGGGTCTTATCTAGCGAAACGATTGTCATTTTTGGCAAAAAAAATTTAAATATGCACTTTTAAACCACAACTTCTCGTCTTCCCCAAGTCCTGTGACACGCTAGCGTGACTTTGTGTAATACGTCATCACGTCAAGAGGTCACGGATGACGTATACAAAACCTACGCCCCAGTGTTTACAAGTGGGGAGAAAGAGGACCGTTCCAACATTGTTGTATGTCGAATGATACTAATTAATGTCTTTGTGTCATGTATGTAACACGTGACCTTTCCACGTCATTACGCAATTACGTGAGGTCGCGCTGGCGCGTCACATGACCAGAGATAGACGAGAAGTTGTGCTTTAAAAGTGCATATTTTTTATTTTTCTTGCCAAAAATGACAATCATTTCGCTAGATAAGACCCTTATGCCTCGTTTGGGATCGTTTAGAGTCCTTTGAAACTGCAATTTAAATTTTAAACTGCATTAAAACTGTTAAGTGTTGGGGTCCATTAAAGTCCATTAAAATTAGAAAAATCCTGGAATGTTTTCCTCAAAAAAACATAATTTCTTCTCGACTGAACAAATAAAGACATCAACATTTTAGATGACATGGTGGTGAGAAAATTATCTGGATTTTTTTTAAGAAAATTGTGTTAAAAAAAAAGTGTTTTAGCATGCATGCTAATTTTCAACACCAGTCCTGAGGAAATTCAAAGGACCAAAGTCAATTATTCTGTTTACCACAAACATTGCTTTGGTGCTAATTTTTAAGATATTTGACAAGTTAGGTGTGCGGTTACAGAAAAATAATCAACACCCATGGAACATTTCTCAGCCAATCAGAATAAAGCATTCAACTGTCTGTGGTATAATAGCATGTAATGTGGTTGCATAAATAATGATTATGATAAAAATTTAGGAAACACTGCAAATAAGTATAATGATGGGTAAAAATGTCTTAAAACCAAAGCAGGGGAGAACGTGAGCTGTAATTGTGTGCTTAGGAAAGCTTTGGTCCCACTATGAGAGGAGAAGGATGGATGAAAGAAGCATGTGCTTTGACTGAGTAGCAATAGGCTCTTTAGTTCCCACCTTATCGATTTTTGCAGAAAATATAGAAGCAGAGCTCCGGAGAAGAGGGAGGGTTGCTCCCGTTATTGAGTCGTTTTTCCCATCTTTTCCAAAAATCTTTAATCAAAGTTAAAGTGAAATACTAACATGCCATTTGACATGACCTTTTAGCCCGTTATGAATCACCTTGTTTTGTAACGGCGCCGGCGACCATTTTTTACTTGCTTTATAATAGATATTCCCTAATCACTACACACTAGAGGAGGTGTAGCAAGTTTTGCGGTTTCGCTTTTAATGGCTGTCAAAGGACCCTTCTTGCTTTTGACCTTTGACAAAGCCCGGACAACAAATCCATGCTTATTTAGGTCTAAGAAACATCCGACTATTTTGAAATATTGAACAGGTTTGTCCTACAGGAGAAATGACACATAAATCTAGGATTACAAGGCTAAGAACAAGTTCCTCGGAAGATTTGTTGGCATAAGAACATAGAAAATAAATATGAAATCAATATATTACGCCTAAAGCACGAGAATGAAGTCTTACATGGTTATTCGATTAAAGAACGTATGAGACGATGTGTTAGAGGTGAAAGGGCCGTGCCCTTTTGAACCACGCGGTATTGTGAATATGGGACTGGTCATAAAAACCACAAACCAAGAGCTGAATCACTGATTGAAGTCCTTATGGCCTATCATTACGGTGTCACATCTTAGAAGAAGTTTATGAGGGACAGAAAACAAAAAATCGACTGTAGAGGGTTCACATATAAATGCATACACAGCATATTAACACACAAAAGAATCTCGTCTGGTACGGAATATCTTTCCATTAGGATATAACAGACTTATGAGTCTATCATCACCATAACACTCAGGGCTTTTAAACAATCCATCTTGTCCAACATTACCCCAGGGCAGAAGACAGCTGAGGGTAGGATCCTCAGACAATAGGCTCTTTGGGAAGGTTTAAGCCCTTAAAACAACATGCAGTGGCATCATCACTGACCCAACAATGGCGTACACATTACAGAGTCCCCAGTGGGCTGGCTGGCCATTGCAGGAGAATGATGTCCCCATGGTGTCATCCCAAAGAAGACACATTAGTCCCAACTGTTCTTTTTTGTGCCGAGTGCCGAGTGGAGGAGGAGATGTCCGGAGAGTCCCAGGGTTCCAGGCAGGAGCCTCTAGCATACCTTCCAGCCTCACATCAATCTACTTTCATTAAAACGGTTTGAACCCCTTATGGTTTACTAACTGACAGTTCTGTTAAGTTACTAAATCTAAACAGAAAAGGACTTTTCCCTTTTTTCTCTCTCTCTTTGTTTCTCTTTACGTCAGTGGTCCTGAGGAAACTGTTTATCCTAGAAAATTAGATGCGGTTGTTTTTAATATTTCAAGCGATTAGGCTCAAATAAATTAGCAACGTGAAAACAAAACGAGTAATAACAGGGCCGTGCACTGAAACCGATACTATGCGGCCTCGCTCTCCCACCCTTAATTTAATAACCAGACAGCTTTTCTTTACGTACGGCAGAATATGACATTACGCTTGCCGATGTGAAGGAAATGGATGTGAAATGACAATACATTTAATCAAAGACCGCGCACCTCCATTCATCTGTCTAACTAGCCATCCATTCCATAACATGCAAGGTTCACCGGCGAGTGTGTATTACTGTAAAAAGCCTCTAGCAGCGGAGGTAAATGATTCTGGTTATAATCCAAGGCACTTATGTGAATCAGATGATCCAGATTTTGATAGGTTCGTAATGGACTTTTCCTCTTCATTAACTGACTTATAGCTCCTGGATTTTATGCTTTGTAGTTTTAAATTGAATAATACATCTCAGATGTTAAAGTAACATTAATATTTTCAGAATCAATGTTAGTAAAATTTTATGTACACTGTTGTATTTGTTGATGGCTGCTGCTTGCAAATAAAGCCTCAATTTATAGACCCCGCGCTCTTTCTCATACTATTATCACAAGAGCAAATGCGTGCCATAAAAAACTTTAATTAAAATTTTAATTAACACAGGTAATCAATAGGGTGTAACATAACATCTTGCATATTTTCAGTGACACTATTGAAAAATGCCATCAAATAAACAAAGAGGGACCTAAGATGATTTTATGGGATAATTTGTGGGTTGTCCGGACTTCTGAATCCTGCTCTTCACAGCTCATTACAAAGAGACACAGATCTCCAAGCAGATTTTCCAGCAGGGCCATTTTGGGTAGAGCAGTACACTCTCCCAATTACCTTAGAGTGACCTTAACCTCTAGTCACGGAAACGTGCCAAAAAAGCGCTACGCAACTCTTCTCAAGACCTTTACCAAATGCTGTAGTTGCACTTAAGCTGAAATGTGATTCTGGTAATATTTTTGAACGTTCAGAGCAAATTTTATGGCACCTAAAAACACTGCAGTCTAGGTCGAACGAAGGAGTTACTACTACAACGCTGACGTGGTCTATGGCAAAGAGTGGACATGGAGTGGAAAATAAACATTATTTCTCTGTGCTTTATCTGACGTTTGACTTTGAAAGCAAAGATTTAAAGACACTTCTGTGGCTAACAGTGCGCGTTTCACCAGCTGTAAATTATTTGAAGGTTGTAGCACAAACAACCTTGCCAGTAGAAGATATGTGAAATGCTTCTCTTTGCCATTGTTTCTGCGTTTGTGTGTGCGTTTCAGTAGACTTCTGGAACTTTTGGAGATTAATCTTTTGACCTTTGAAATAATATTTCTGTCTCTTTCCAAATATGTATGCATTATTTTACACTATTTAGCAAACTGATTTCAATAAACACAATTAAAGGAAATATTTTATTATGTTTTACTACATAGTGATATTACGCACTGCCCGAAAATAGTCCTCTGCTAAGTAACAAGGGGACTATTTTCGGGCAGTGCGTAATATCACTACGCCTGCTGCAGCCATATTACAGCAGCAAAGTCCTTGATGATTATGCCAGTTTGAGAGTATAGTTCCTAGCATATCTGCCTAGAAAATCGCAACTTTTAATTTCTGTTATATAATTTGTGCTTTTTTAGTAATTAACCTCGCATGATATTACAGCCTGGTCTCACTGTTAATAGATAGCATTTACACGTAACTTTCAAAAACAAAAAACTATTTTTTGTACAATTAAATAGATGCTAAAACATACAATGTAGACGTATTTACAACATTTAAACGTAGCGTTATTACGTTTTTACAGCTAAAAAAAAAACGTAAAACATTTACGTATCTTTCATTCCATAAAGATTGCTGTATAATTTCCCTTTAACCATTTTAGCGATATGTTATACCACCTTAACCCTACCCCAAACCTTACTCTAAACCCAAAACTTACCCTACCCTAAACTCAAACCCTACCCTAAACACAAACCCCTTTTATACAAAATGTTTAAATACGTAATGTATTCTTTTCATATTATGCAACGTAACAGACAGATATGTTTAGGAACATTTTTGTAACAATAGTAACGATACAGTATTTAAAAGATATTTTAAGCCACTACAGTCCTACGCAAAATAGTTAATTAAAATCATTTAACGTTACTGTTACAAAAAGCATACAGACAGACAAGTGTAATCACAACAACTTATTCATTGCAAATATTAAAATCGGTACCAAAAGTAGTTAAAATGACGATGTGCTGTAGCCAAGGTCCTTTCTGGAGTATATGAAGTAAAGTAAAGAGAAGTATTAAAGTTATTAATTCAAGAGAACGTTGACTTCCCTCTGTCACGGCGCATTTTTTTAAATTTCAAACGTAAACCAACGGAAATGGAAATAACGCAAATATGTGAGGTCGCACGCAAAAAGCCAATGAGCTTTTGATATCACTGCCGTAAAGCAATGTGTTGTAAAGCGATATTTGATTTCAAATTTATATTAGCCTATAATGACCGCGCGATCTGACTATACAGTTGCTGCTGAGAACTCGGTTCAAGATCGCTGGATAAAGAACTGAATTTGGATCTGTTCCTCACAATCGCATGAATTTTAAAATGGGGAATACAGCAAATGAATAAAAGTAACATCTTTTGAGAATTTATTTTGTATTTTGGTGTAATTATTGCTTAATAGTAATAATAACGTATTGCATAAAAGACAGCATAGGAGAAAACACGTTTTTGTCTGTCATGGCAAACAAACTAATATTAAAAAATAGTTAAATAAATACAGAAATGTTATTCATTTTAAAGTTTTAAAATGTTCAATATTGTGAAATTCTCTGAATATCATAATCATTTCATTAGGTAAATGGATAAACTATCTTAAATAAATAAGTCAGAAAATATGACTGAAAACATTTCATTAATATGAGTAAGAAACTGTAATAATTCACGTATTAGTCCTGTCAAAACGTCGATATTATACGTCTCAGTGTTTTTTAAATGTAAATAAATGTACATATGGTACAACCACACTGAAACGTAAAAATACATATATATTCTTGTGAGATCCCGTTGGATATTATTACTCTCATCAGCGCTTTTTTAGAAATGCACTCTCACACTAATTTGTCCCATTTAGTAAATTTGGCCCTTTGTCTCAACAGTCCTTTCAAGTTCGTCTTCCTTCATACTGTCAGGAATCGGGGAACACAAAACACGAACCCAGATGCGGACGTAACAAAAAAGGAATTTATTACAAAAAACAGGGGATAAACAGGAAAACAAAACCCACGAGGGGGCAAAACAAGACAAGGGCAACAGCACTACACGAAACTGACACTAAACTAACAATACTAACATTAAACTTTTCAAACACAAAACAGATCAGGACTACAATATACACAAACTTACTGGAACCGACAGGGCAAGAAACAAGCATGGGACAAGGCATGAAAACAAGACGAACGTGCACTGGACAACAAACACAAGGACTCTTAAATAGGGAGAAAGTAAATTACATACAGCTGAAAATAATCACGAGTAAGGGATCGGGGAAAAAGTGACGAGACCCGGGAAATGCGTGGTCGAAATAAACCAATACTACAACCACACATCTCCCACATAGAACATATGTACTGTCAGAACCCTGCCATGCTAAACTAGACTAAAATACCAACAGGATCCGGCAGGATTCTGACAGTACGCCCCCCTCCAAAAGGCGGCTACTAGACGCCTTCGAAGGGGGAACACTAAACACGGGACAAGACGGACTGCATACATGACATGAACCATGAAAACATAACAAATAACATTAGGGGCAAACAAGACATAACAATGACTGGATTGGGATGGGACAATAAAAATAATAAACAAGGGAGGGGGGGTGGGGGAACACAAAAGTTCATAGGGGGTGGTCCAGGGTGGGAGGGTGGGGAAAGAGTCTGGGTGGACTTCGGGAGAGTCCAGGGATGACCATGGCCAAAAATGGCAAAGTCTGGCTGGGGTGGCGCTGACTGCGCCCACGGCTGGGGTTGCGCTGGCTGCGCCCACGGCTGGGGTTGCGCTGGCTGCGCCCACGGCTGGGGTTGCGCTGGCTGCGCCCACGGCTGGGGTTGCGCGGGCGGCGCACACGGCTGGGGTTGCGCTGGCTGCGCACAAGGCTGGGGTTGCGCTGGCTGCGCACAAGGCTGGGGTTGCGCTGGCGGCGCACACGGCTGGGGCTGCGCTGGCGTCTGCGTCGAAGCCTCTGGGCATTCTGGACGCTCTAGCGGCTGCGTCAACGGCTCTGGACGCTCTGGCGGCTGCGTCAACGGCTCTGGGCGCTCTGGACGCTCTGGCGGCTGCGTCGACGGCTCTGGGCGCTCTGGACGCTCTGGCGGCTGCGTCGACGGCTCTGGGCGCTCTGGACGCTCTGGCGGCTGCGTCGACGGCTCTGGGCGCTCTGGACGCTCTGGCGGCTGCGTCGACGGCTCTGGGCGCTCTAGACGCTCTGGCCGCTCTGGTGGCTGGGTAAGATCCCCCTTCCTCCTGTTCTTCCTTCGAGGTCGCGGAGCAGATAGAGGATGTGGTGGTGCTCTTAAGTCGGAGGAGGACCCCCCAGACGAAGACTCCCAGGAGATCCTCCTCTCACGCTTCCCTCGAAGGGACGGAGGCGGGGAGCGGCTCTCTGGAGCCAGAGGAGAGAGTTCAGGGTCGCCGAACCCCCACATCCCGACGGTCCTTCCCTCCCGGATGGGCGGGAGTCGATGGGGTTCGGCGGTTCGGGTCGGGTTCCACCTGACGTTGGCTACGGGTCCGCATACGAGCGGGTCATAAGACTCGTAACCCGACTCGTATGCGGGGCGGCAACCCTTTCCCCGTCTCACCAGGCGAGTACCGGTGTACATGTCCGCTGGGTTCTTTTCTGGCACGTTCGTTCTGTCAGGAATCGGGGAACACAAAACACGAACCCAGATGCGGACGTAACAAAAAAGGAATTTATTACAAAAAACAGGGGATAAACAGGAAAACAAAACCCACGAGGGGGCAAAACAAGACAAGGGCAACAGCACTACACGAAACTGACACTAAACTAACAATACTAACATTAAACTTTTCAAACACAAAACAGATCAGGACTACAATATACACAAACTTACTGGAACCGACAGGGCAAGAAACAAGCATGGGACAAGGCATGAAAACAAGACGAACGTGCACTGGACAACAAACACAAGGACTCTTAAATAGGGAGAAAGTAAATTACATACAGCTGAAAATAATCACGAGTAAGGGATCGGGGAAAAAGTGACGAGACCCGGGAAATGCGTGGTCGAAATAAACCAATACTACAACCACACATCTCCCACATAGAACATATGTACTGTCAGAACCCTGCCATGCTAAACTAGACTAAAATACCAACAGGATCCGGCAGGATTCTGACACATACAAAAAGCATGTTCAAAAATTAAGGAAATGCTTATGATGTCACACGCTGTGTTATTGCAAGATGGTGGCACCTTTCCTCTGAACGCTATAATAAAACATACATTTTCTTTAAAATGGTTACATTAATTGTGTTTGTTATACTTTTTTATTGAAGTGAAAATCAGTTTACAAAAAAATTTAAACTTGACTGACTGCTTCATTTCCACTTTAATCATAATATAAAATATTTATTAATATTAATTAAAGTGCTGAATCAAAATGGTTGGGTTTAAATTAAACAAGAAAATTGCTAATTTTAACCCTATGGTTGAGTTTGTCCATATTTGCCGCAACCGTGGCCCAGAAAGTAAGTGTATATAACTGATATGCTATAAAAATGATTGCTTTAGCAAAACATCTGTTAAAACAAGTTAAATATGAAAAAATAGACTTATGAAAAAAATCACCTAAACGCCTTAAAATAATTGAAGGTGTTTACAAATAATCCAAATACCTGAAACCCCCAGTACTCTCCTTTTCTCCCATTGAAATGAACGATCACAAAACAGATCTGTTTAAAATTTCCTATTTAATATTTTTTATGTGTGAACACCTGAGACACAGCTAATGCTGTACCTGAATGAAACATATTGGGAACTCAGTAAAGTCCTCTGTCCTACAAAAAGAAAACAGCAATAAAACCTTCATTTGGGATCTCTTTAGAAAGGCATGTCAAGTGCGAGAGCTATTCCACATGAATGAAAAAAAAATCTTGCGAAGGAAAGTTAAAACAGACAGTCGAAACAACTGTGTAAACATTTGCTTAAAAATATTCAGACCAAACACTCTTTCGAAGCTGACTAAACATTTGCCCATCCAATCTAGCTGTTTGCCAAAGAAATTCACGCCCAGGGTTGAGAGCGATGATGAGAGGAGTACGAGGGGAACTATTTGTCACAGCTGGGTTAGTCGGGGGTCCGGGGAGCAAGGCCTTTTATCACTGTCTGGCCTCTGAGCACAACACGCATACCTGCACACTCAGAGAAAACACAGCTGGGCTCACAGTGGGTTAGACCTGTTAACAACACACCTATACACTGCACTGTCTCACCTAACTTACAAACCAGAAACCACTCACATCAACAACATTTATATGACTTTTAACTGTCAAACCAACGCTATCTCATGTCAATTCGTAGGTATTTTATGGGATGGCTAATTTGTATTAATTCATATGATCATTTTTGTACGATTTGCCCTGACCCCTGTGACGTTGGGGTTAGGGGTGGAATTTCGTCATTGTTTTTTTTATAAAAATCATAAGTTTTTGCACGCTTAACGTCATACAAATTCAAATGAATTAGCCAAATCATAAAATATGTACAAATTTCTCATTAGAGAAACACAGTTAGTTGGAAATTTTTACATACCTTGTTTCCGTTACATTATGTTTAACTTTTAGGGCATATTTTAACGAACTAAGTACATTGTCTAAAGCGCACGGCGCACGGTCTAAATGGGCGTGTCCGATGCCACTTTTTCTCATTTAACAACAGGAAAAATGGTTTGTGCGCCGAGCGCACAGTAGAAAAAAGGTTGTTCATATTCTCCTAATGAGTAATGGGTGTGTTTTGGGCGTAATGTGCAATAAACCAATGAAAGTCTTATCTATCATCCCCTTTATAAGCCAGTGCTATGTCTAATCCCTATTTAGATGACGAACTTTGTAAACTGAAAAACAAAGTGGAGGAAGCAGATCCCCAGTTTAAGAATAATGTTTAAAAAAGTTTTTGTTTTTATTGAAATTTTTATTTTTTCGGATTAAAACCTTTAAAAGCCTTTTTCTTTCAGTCACAGAAGTAAAAATAGCGGGCTTTTAATTGCTGTAAATGCATTGATATCCTACATAATCATTGTAATCTCATAAAATAATAAAGAAAAGGTTTATACTCTAAAAATACAAACAGATAAAGAATTTACAAACGTGGGATGGGATTTACAAAACATGGGATTTTTAAAAGCATTACTTAAAATGTTTCTCATATCACCATATCCACAGGTACAGAGTCATATACAATAAATCCGTAGCGTAGCATTTAAAAAACATTTAAAAATAGATGCATTTGTAACTCTTTATGCCTTCTAATGTCTCATAATCGGTCCTCATTTATGTCCAAGAGACTCAATAATAATCTTTTACATTTCAATCTCTTAAAGCGTTTTTGTGCTGCTGCGCATTCATATATGTGATAAGCAAACCCGCGTTGTCGTCCCGTTTATAGGCGCATATAACTAACGCTCTCATTAAATAACAAAAACACTATTGCGCCATTGACTTTAGACCAGGTTTAAGTTGGTCAATGGCGTAGTCTATTTTAGTTGCCTCAAAATAGCAACGCGCCAACAATGCGCCTGAACACACCTAGTTTCAGACCAGGATGCCCATGGGCGCAAAATTGGGCGCAAATGCATTTGCTATTTAAACAACGCGACGCTAAAAGTGAAAATGATAATTGCACCAGGTTGAAACTAGCAAAAGACACTTGCGTCGCTCATTCGCACTGCATTGCGCCGGGTGTATGATAGAGCCCTGTATGTGTTGTACATCCCAAAAAGTATTTGAACACTTAAACAACACTTAACAACTTACATTGCTTAGACGGCTAAATCATAAGAGGCACCTAAAAAATTTTATTTTGACAACATCACAATTTTGGATTTCACACCCCCAGCTGCGGAAATTGGTAATACGTTCTTGGTGGCAGGGCCGGTGGCAACACCTCTGGCAAGGTCAATTTTATGTAGCATGGCGCGGGAATGCTACCTCTTGTGAAGTATGTCATTGTGTGTGTTTGTCCATGCGTTTATGGGGTAGGGGTCTGAGTAGCCCCTGTCTCACTAACTGTTTCCATAACCTTGGGACTGACTAAAGTCTACAACAGCCGAGAGTCAAGCCTGGCAAGCAGACTGTGATTGAAAATTGCTTTATTGCTTTATATGCGATTCCCTATTCAGTTGCCAATCCATTTTATTTATGGTGTGGCAGGCCCTGGTACACCTGCTTAGAGCTAGTGGAGATTACTTTTGGAAAAAAGAGAGAGACAGCCAATCTCGAGGGGCCATTAGCCTGACAGGTTCTCTCTCTCTCCCCCCGACTCTGTTCTCTTCTCCCCTCTTTCTCACCTGTCCTGTCAATATAACCTTTTCTCTCTTTCTCACTGTCTTTTGCTCATTTCCCTCTTCTCCCATCATAGGCCTCTCATGAACATCTTCCCAGAACCTAAGAGTATGACTGTACTAATGTTACTTCAGGCTGTGTGTGTGTATGAGCCATGGGTCAGCTGCATGTGACACTCTTCATCATAAGCTGGTAGCTGCTGAAAGGCGTCATGTCTTCAGGTACATTCAGACTGGCACAACTTCAGAACATGAGAAATAAGGGTGTTTGGGGCATCAGATGGAGTTTTGGAGTTTTTGTGTGCTGCATTGAGGACATAGGACAAACTACTGCTAATGCATTTACTAATGTTTACAAATACAACCTTATTGTAAAGAGCATTCTCTAACAAACAAAACAAAACAAACTCTCTCCCATCCCTTTAATGTAGTACCATGTATGGCAGAGCTATAATCTGCATATGATCCATACAGTAGATCCATCAGTCTTTAAGTTGAGGCAGCTCTGGGGTAGATCTATGCCCCCTCTAAAATTTCTATGAAGATGCACTGGTGCATAAAAGCTGTAATGCCTCATGAAGATACTTTAAATTGACTCTGTGCTGACTTAGTTTTTTGTGTAAATTATTCTGACAGTCTTGTTTTCTGTCAACTATGCACAAGAATGAGCACTGAAGGCAACATTTGTCAAAAACATAACATTTACATTTATGCATTTGGCAGATGCTTTCCTCCAAAGCGACTTACAGTGCATTACAAGGTACAGAGTTTTATTGCTACAATGCCTTTAAAAGAAAAGGTTCACCCAAAAATGAAAGTCCTGTCATCATTTGCTTACGCTTCAAACCGGTATACATTTCATTGTTCTGATAAACATGAAGGAAGATATTTTAAGAAATGTTTGTAACCAAACCAATCAGTGATCCCACTGACTTCCACAGTTGGAAAAAATAAGACGCATGATGGGGCTTCTACATGTTTGTTACAACATGAGAGTGAGTAAATGATAACAGAATTTTGTATAAACATTTATGGTTTTAAAGATATTTTGGAGCATCTAACCCCACCCTCAGCCTTACCCTAAACCCAACCACTTCTTAACCAAATAAAACACAACATGCAAGTACAGTCAGGTATTTATTGCATAAAACAGTATAAAAGTATTACAAACCATTCGCGTTGCAAACCTTGCGAACTGAAGCCATACGATTACTTTATATGAAGAACTCTGTGATCAAAACGCACAGTCAGATCTCATTCAAACATAAACCAACATGACGTAGTCCGTCACAAGAGCCAATAGTGCTTCACATATTTAGCTAAACGTAATGTTGCAATCGATCAAGAGACACACGAGAGCCAATGCCTTTTCACAATCATAGATGACATCCGGATCTAATATTACAGCGGATTAATTGTCATCACTTTTGCATTTTTTCTTTAAATAAATCGATCATTTGACCTTGGTACACTTGGTATATTTTAAGTACATTTAAAAAAAAGTTGTACTGTTTTGTATGCTGTGTTTATATCATATAATAAATAAATGGGTACGTTATTGGCCCTAAATGCCTGAATAGTAATAAAATACAATTAAGCCTGGGGGTTTAAATTGAAAATGTTATTCCTGTACATGTCATCACAGCAAAATTATACCCCAAAATATCATTTTATACCCTAATATATAAAGTTTCACCTGCTGCCAGTAGAGGCGCTAATTTAGTAAATGCATCTATTGGTCGTATTTGGTGAAATGGACAAACGACCAAACCAATCGTATGGGTTGGAGGATGTGTTGCAATATTCACTAGTTAAAATTTTAATTCTTGATATCAGGAATTACATTTCTACTAGTAACAATGGCAATTGTTGATATCAAGAACTCAATGAATTAAAGTCAAAACGGCTTGCCATAGTATCACTTTATTTCTTGTTCTTGACATAAAGTGGTTACTGTAAAAAGTAGTAATGTAACATACAGAATTTAGATAATTTCTTGAATAATTCTATGTTAAATGTAATGTTAGCTGCCCACCATGGCTCAATAATTACTATAGCACATGAACTAACTCATTGTATTGTTTCAAACCATTCACGTGTATTCAAGTATGTAACATATTATAAAGCTCTCAAAAACATTCAGTTTCTCGTTGAAGATTTCCCCCCTTTTCATTTTCTACCCAGAAATGCAACAGATACAGAATACAACGTGCTTCTAAGTAATGCATTTGTATGTAACGTGTAGCATTTCAATATATACACAAACTCTAGTCCCTGGGTTTAGATATCTCTGACCTAACACCTCGGCCTCATCTCCATAACTCTTTTTCCTACCGTGTGCCATTTTCTCTTGCACGCATTCCCCCACACACACACACATATACGAATATCTGGCTCTCATACATATTTGTTTCCCTTTTAGAGATTCACAGTGGGTGTTCTCTAATAACAAATCATTTCTTTTAGTCTAGTTTTAATCTGGCCTTGTCTGACAAGCACCATCCTTTTCGGTGAAGGGTAAGACCACTTAGAGAAAGGCCAATAAGCTCTAGCACAGTGCAGGCTGACGCGGGTGATTTGTCAGACCCCCGCTGCAGTGCTGGTCACCCCAATGGATTTATCTCAAGGTAAATGGAGACACTGCAGACCAAGGACCAGGGACCTTTGATTAAAGCCCCTTTTTTGTTGTGTTGATAGATGTTGCTTGTGTTTATCTATTTGAAATGCCACTAAATCTGCGAGTCCAATGGAGAAAAAGAGTGCCTGCGGTTGGGGCCAAAGTGATTTATGCCAAGCTATGTAGAGCAATATGGAGACCGGGGGGCCGGCGGTCCGATAGCATTTTGAGGTAGGCGAGCCGGATCCGAGTCGCGGAGGAGGATGAAAAGGTGACAAAAGGGGAAAAAACTCATGCATTCCATATGATTTTCTTCACCACCACCACCACGGCAGAAGAATAACAAACGCAGGGCAAATAGGATGAACATGTTTCAGGAAAAGGGATAAAGGGTGTCATTGGGAAAATCTGGGGTGCATGGTGAAATTTCTCCAGGGCTGCAGAGCATTGAAGGTGAGGAGCAATATCAGGGACAGGCAATCACCTAGAGAGCAAAACCCTCACCCTGCTCTCCACCAGCACTTCTATTTTCTACATCCCACCATGCATCTCTGCATCCATCTTTCAATTTATCCTTCAGATTCCCTCCACCTGCTTCCAGCCGTACAGTACCTTCAATACTTGTAACATGCTACAGCCATACAACAAAACATTATTTGTATCTGACATGATTATCTCTTTATCCCACCATCTTAACATTTGTAAAAGCTCATTAGCTCCTATAATTGTGTTGTGCTCACCAGTTTTCTAGCACCTCTCCTGGACTGAAACTCACGCCTGCAAACAAATTATTACTTTTTTATTACAAAATTTCAGACTGTTGGAGTTACTCTTTGTTATGCACTATGTTAGGAATAATTGACGACAGGCTGTATATATTTGAGAAACTCCTCTGAGGATGTAAGTGTCTTGTATAGGAAAGCCGGATCAAAGTAGAAAATCATTTAATGTGTAAAGTCAACTAAACCCATGTGCAATTTATTATGTTAATATGGTAAATATGTAAAATTAGCCTGATCTATGCATACAGAATTCACAAAATATATGAGTTTTAATAAGTCTGATTTTGTTATGATAATCCTATGGTCATTCAACCTTGGCTGTTTCAACCCATGGATGGGTAAAATATGGACAAACCTATCCATTGGGTTTAAATGAACCTGTTCTGCGTTGATTCAACTCCATTCATTTAAACTAACGGTTAAATTTGTCCATATTTTACTCAACCATGGGTTGAAACAACACATTTTATAGTGTGTACATAACCAAAATCGTTCATTTGGGAAGATTGAACCCTTTTTCACTTATTAATCATGTCGGTGAACACGTTTGTACTTAATTCCACATATACATAACATTAGCATAACACCAGCAAGTCCCTTGCCCTCTCCCCCTTCCAAATACTTAAACCAAACTTGAATCTCATCACCCCCATTGTCGGGAGAACCCCAGTAAGCAAAGAACTGAGGGATTATACATCAAGAAAATACCACGGGGCATATATCACTGCCACCCGGACACACCCACTGAAATGAATTGGGTCAAATGAGAGCAGTGCGTCAGGGCTGGGCCCACTGACAGTTACTAATGCGCTGACCGTCGTCGGTAATAGGAGTGTACAAATGGCGAGAGGTTTGTAAACTTTGCCTGCTTTTACAAACCCATGATGTCTGACTGGCTACAAGCGCTGACTAAATCAGTACGTTCCAATGCATACAGACAGAAGTCCGGGGATCCGCAGCCACTGAGAAAAGCAGATCCTAGAAGCTTTAGCTGGTAAATATATTGGTTGAAGAGGGCAAAAGTGGTTGTGGGTGAGAAGAACAGAGGGTAGTGATATAGTACTTGACCGAGACCGATTTCTGCTTTCTCTGACTCGTCTCGGACTTGTTCCTTCAAAGACTCGGTCTTGACTCGGTCTCGGACCACAGTGGGAGGAGAAGGACTTGTAATTTGAGACCGAGTCCTTGAGACTAACGCATTTTTTTATGTTCATATAAAAAAACACACAACACATAACAACAATAATAAAATGCAATGATGATGCATGTGGTAGGGATTTTTTTAATGATAGTAAAAGCATAGTCAATATTAAGACGTTAAGAAGACTGCTCCTCTAAACAATTCCCAATATAGCTTATTCTGTAGGCCTTATGCTGAGTTTACACCAAACGCGGTTTGGGCGTCAAAATCGCGTCTACCGCGCCAGGTTTGCCGCTTGAACACTTTGGATGCATTCGCGCGTGTAAAGCGGAGTAGACGCGCGGAAAAAGCAAGCATTTCACGCGCGTCCGAAGCAAAATCCGCTTCTTGTGGGAGGGGCAACTGCTGTGCGAGTGTCTGTTTGCAAGATGACTGATGTTACTTGTGCATTTATCAAGAGAGCTACCAATTTTGTATTGGGTAACCTTACTATGGGGAAAAATAAACGGCGCGGGCCGATAAACGTCACGTGACTCAAAAGTGAAGCGTGTATTACAACTTACCAAGTTCCCCAAAGTCCTTACTGACAATCTTCCAAGCGAGGTCCTTTTTATTCCTGTCTCCTCTATAGAAATAACAACTTGTGTCATATAGCTCCGAGTGACTGCTTGAATGAGTGACTCCGGGCGGGGCTGCCACCACAGCAGCAGGCAGGCTCCTGATTGGTTAACGCGGCGCGAAATTCCGCCAAAGTTCAAATTTTTCAACTCGGGCGTCAGCCGCAAATTCGCGTGAACCGCAAGATGCACAAAAACAACATTCGCGCGTACCGCGCACAACGCTCAATTCGCGCCTTTCGCCCGAGCTTCACGCGCGAAAGAGGCGGAAACGCGTGTTCCGCGCCGCGCCGAACGCCTCTTCCGCGCCGCGGGACCTCCTGACGCGCGTCAATGCGTCTTCACATTGACTTAACATTGAAATCACTCGCGCTTCACGCCTCTACCGCGGTTGGTGTAAACGTACCATTACTGTTGATTATTAACTGAGGTGATATTTAATCATAAATATGAACACTGACATGTTTTTATGGTCGTGGTCTCGACTTGGTCTCGACTCCTAAAGGACTCGGTCTTGACTCAGACTTGCTTCCTCAAAGACTCGGTCTTGACTCGGACTCGACTCTATTTGAAAACCAACGGACTCGGTCTCGACTCGTTCTCGACCCTTCAAAGACTTGGTTCTTGACTCGGACTCGGCAAAGGGGGTCTCGTCCCCATTACTAACAGAGGGCGTGGGAAGATAGTAGAAGGCTTCCCACACTTAACGCGAGATAGTTTGTCAGGGGTGTGTTTTAACAAGCATCGCATTCATGCTAAAACACATCACACACTAACAAATGATAATCATGCGATGAAAAGGAGCATCAATCCAGACGAGTGGTAAATCAGATCACATTTTAAAGACTAATCATTACAATGGGAGAACCATTAGGTACCAACAGTGTTCATTATAGTTCTCTGTACTTCCTACGTTGTAGTCTAGACGTCGCAGGCTACGCGCCAGTTTTTCATTCATACTTCGTCATCATCCACGTCGATCTGCAATTACACATACAGACCACTAGTAGGCAGTATCCATGCGTGTAACCCACAGCAGCAGTGCATGAGTGAAAAAAGAAGCTGCTTGGCCAGTAAACCAACAATTGAAGGAGAAGAAGATTTGAGAAGACCTACAGTGATGAAGGTAAACAGACAGCGATTTTGTTGCAGTTTGAATTAAATAACTCCTCAACTTGGCCCATCTTTGTCCTTAACTTTTTCCCCGCCATTGACGAGTGATCTCGTCATTCTACAATACCGCTATTATCCACCAGGTGACGCTCTTCTGCAACTTATAAAAACCGGAAGTATTGCCCTAGGGCAAACAGCTGTATGTCCATGTATGTTTTAAAGATCGCTCTGCATCTGATCTCTATCAAAAGTCCTTCACAAAAATGAAAATTATCTCAGCTTTTTTCTCAAAATGTTGTGTTTTTGATGAAACCTACACATATTTGAGAGGTGATAAAAACAAAAACAAATGAAGGTAGGATGAAACTGATTTTTTGTTTGAAAGCAGAGGGTCTGTTCTTTTATTTCATATATTGTATGTTTATATATTTAAAAAGGAGCATTTTCTGGAAGGCATTAAACTTTTGTGAAAATCGTGAAAAATGCTGGCAGCGAAAGAGTTAATTTCGCAAGCGGAAATGCCTATGAAGAAATGCGACTCAGATTTTTTTTACTTGACGGAAGAGGTTCCAGCGGACCAATTACAGCTCTTGTGGTCCGCGTAGAATGGACGTTTTTACATTTTTGGCGAGGTGCACATCAGGCTCTGCACAGCCTATGCATAGCCTATGCATAGCCTACGCTGTAGCTAGGCCGTAAAACCTATGTGCGATAAATTACACATTAAGTATTGCTGCATCATTGCAGCTTCAGTATTGACCCGCAAAATTAGGAATCATTGGGCAGTTTTCAATCAGCACAAAATTTTTGGGCATTTTTTTGCAAAATTTGTATAAAGTTGATTTGCATAAACGTCAGCCTACGTACAGCCTACGCATAGCCTACGCCGTAGCTAGGCCGTAGAACCTACGTGCGATAAATTACGCATAAAGTACAGGATTGCTGCATCATTACTGCTTCAGTATTGACCCGCAAAGTTAGGAATCATTGGGCAGTTTGCAATCAGGACTAAAATTTTGGGCATTTTTTGCAAAGTTTGTATAAAGTTGATTTGCATCATCTTTTTTGTGAATAAGGTTTTACAACAATTCATTTATTTTGCATTGTTTCTTTAAGTAAAATTCAATATAGAACATTCTCGAAAATATTTATAAACATGTCACTAAAATAAACGTCACATACAGGCTGACAAAACAGAAAAAGATGGTATAGATACTTACAAATTTTCATACCAGACCATAAGAGAGGTTTGAAGTTGGTCTAGGATTGTGAAATAACTGTTAGTGTGTTCTTAAGTGGCATGAGTTCGCTAAGGGACACAAACAAGGTATATGTGTCTTAGGACACTTTCCAGGACATCCACTAGAAAAGGTTAACACCACCCTGCCGGTACTTGCTTCAGCCAGAGTTAGCACAGCCTCGCACCTGCGTGACGCAGTTTACACTCTACGCTCAGCCAGGCACAATAGACTAGCTGTGTCGATGAGCTTGTGCCGCAGGAAGCGTTCATCTGCCTGCGCTTAGCTATGTGCCAGTGAGGTGCGAGCTGAACTGCGGCTTGGCATGAAATCCAAAGGACTCTGAAATACACTGCACAAATCTAAAAGTGTACTCGCATCCCTCCAGACATCACAACAGCGGCCTTTGGATTTCACACATACACGTGGTCGCGCATGAACACGAGTAAACATTCAGTCGCCCGCCCCCCGCTAGCCTAGCGCTGGATTATGACACGTTATTAATTGCCACCATTATCTGCAGCATCTTGGCTGTGAGCTGGGCTGCTCTCTGGGGGTGGGAGAGGGAGGCCTGGAGTAGGTGAATGTAAGAGAGAGAGAATGAGAGAGAGAGATGAAGGTGTAATGTGTCGTGCTGCCACAGATGCAACCCTCTGCCTGAAAGGTATTGTGAGATGGTGAATAATTGATCAGAAAACATTTTTCTTGGTCCTCTCCACCAAGCCACAAATCCTCCCCAAGCTCTCTTTAGAGGGCATGGAGCACATAATCTACTCCAGTAGACTGGCTAAATAGACTGAAGGGAACTGAAAGACATTTTAGGGTGTATAACCTTGGGTCAGGAATGATGCAATACTGCACCGATACACTATATTAATAATGTACATGTTGTTATATAAATAATTTATATAAAAATAACTTATAACACGTATATATAACATATACAACACATAAATATATCAAATATATAACACCACAGAAATAGAAACCAAGCAATCAACTGGTTTGGAGATGTTTAGGGCATGGCTAAACTTTAAAGGGACATTCCACTT
This sequence comes from Paramisgurnus dabryanus, assembly GCF_030506205.2. NCBI lineage: Eukaryota > Metazoa > Chordata > Actinopteri > Cypriniformes > Cobitidae > Paramisgurnus > Paramisgurnus dabryanus. Next base: position 21,150,296 of record NC_133343.1, on the reverse strand, counting down.
TTTTTGAAAACATGCTCATTTTCCAGCTTCCCTAGAGTTAAACATTTTAACTTACCGTTTTTGAATCCATTCAGCTGATCTCCGTGTCTGGTGCTAACACTTAGCATAGCTTAGCACAAACCATTGAGTCTGATTAGACCATTAGCAAACTCAGAATTCTGACTTTAAACTCAGAATTCTGAGATTAAAGTCAGAATTCTGAGATTAAAGTCAGAATTCTGAGAATAAAGTCAGAATTCAAATATTTTTTCACCAGTGGCCCTAATCCTCTTCCGTACCCTGCTATTGAAAGTAACCAAGGGCACTATTTTCGGGCAGTGCATGATATCACTACGCCTGAAGTGAAACTAATTTTTTTAGTTGTTTCCAGTTGAAGTAACTTGTTAAGTGGATCCAACTTTTCACTTTTTATAGTGTGAGTACTTAAAATTCGTAACTGTTTTACAAGTAGACTTTTTACGAGGTGGAATTTGTGTAAATTTGTATGTTTTTTTCCTGCAGTCATGTTGGGTTCAGAGGCAGACTGATCTCACAAAAAGTCGTAATATAGTCATGAATAAATTTATCAAACTTCATGAATTCCATGGCACGAAATTATGCTTTTTTTACATGCCTTGAGCACAAACATCTTTTTTGTGTCACTCGCACAAATTTCTTTAAATAGTTTTTCGTGTCCTTTGCACAACTTTCTTTTTCATTTAATTTTATATATAGTTTTCTCAAAATGTTTTCCCCTATTTTCTTACCATTGTCGCTTGGGGTTCACTTTCTGTTACATTTTTAGACATCCTAAAGCAAACCCCAACTCTAACCCCAACTCCAGGTGAGAATAGTTTTAAAAGCGGAAGAAAAACATGTAGAAACCAATACATAAAAGTACATCCTAACCCAAACCCCAAATCTAACCCCAAGCGACAATGATTAAAAAATAGGGGGGAAAAAAGAGAGAAAACAATACATAAAATGACATGAAAAAGAAAGTCGTGCCACATCCACAAAAAAACTATGTAAAGAGTGACATTTGTGCTCAAGGCACGTAAAAAAGCTGAATTTCGTGCTATGGACACTAAAAAAATATTTTTTTTCGTGACTATAACACGACTTTCTGTGAGATCATGTTAGTTTATAGGTGGGTCTTTATCCTTGGTGTTTTCTTACAAAAATACATTTCTCAAAACAAATTTTGTACGAATTCCTACAAAATCGCAAACTCCTAAAATAGTTCAATTTTCCCATGAGATGTGCTTGGTATTTTAAATGATATCACTTTGATTTAATACACACACGATCATAACATCTAACATCTTAATTGCCTTGGTTGTGTCCATGCCCCCCTCACATCACAGATGGAGAGAGGAGAGAAACAAGGCAGGGAGGAGGGGAAAGAAGGGAGGGGGAAAAATTGATTGCAGCAGATACGTTGAGAATCCAATTGTCAACAGCATCCTTCAAGCAACTCCCACAACCCATTCATCTGAAACTGATAGAAAAATAGTTACCTGAACTGTCACACCAAACTCTACTGTTAATTTAAGGTAATTAGTGTCAGAGTGAATCTCAATACATCATGAACGGGTTGGCAGACTCCACGATACCTCGTGAGCAATCTGTTTGCTCTTTATGTCTGTTCACGTGTGCGCTCACGTGCTCGGCGTATCAAAGAGTTCTACGCCTGACGTGCGCCTCGGGATGGCAGTGGCGGAGCTAAATTTAACAGCTATTTTGTTTAGTTTTGTAAACAGCCTCTAGTACGCACCTTTATAATCGGCGAAGCAACTGGAGAATGTTTCCCAGATGATAAGGGAATGTTTATGTTACCAACAGCTTCCTCGATGTTTCCTTCACCGATTTAGCCTTCAATTGGAATGCGGGTGTATACAAATATAAAGAAACAAATAATGACATACAAGCTCCGAGACTCATTTCAACACCCAGATGTACATGTTCAAAGACTCTGAGTGTGCACTGTGTCATCTTCAGTACACATGCAAGATGTGTTTGTTTCTTCAGGAATGAAAGGGAAGTCTGTTAGACGGTGTTTTAGCACCTATTCTCTCCTCTCTCCCAACGCCTTTGATCTCTCTTCAGAGAGTCCCGCTCGTGTACGCATTACACACCAACCCTCTCCTTTGTCCGTAACAGCTGGCATGTCGGTAAACAGCGTCGGTGATCATATTCGCCTCTTACATGCTATACTTTGACACAAAGTACATAACTATAACACACTAAACCTACATTATCATCATGTTTGCTACGGTAATTGGCCACTTTGGTGCTGTATGCCAGCTGTTTGGGGCTGTGCCTGCTGCAGTGGAGTGTACGGCCTGGCATTATGCCATGCTAAGAAGCTCATCACACCAATGTTTTAGCAAGGGCTTAAACCAATGATGTGTGTGGATGGTTAGTTACCGAGCCCGGTTGAAACTTGAGTGGTGCTATAGCTGCCATACAGTGTTTTATCCTTTAGACATTTGTAAAGAAACATGGGCTTGTGTTCAAAATGTGAAGAGAAAAAAGAGATCTATAGCTCAGTGACTCTATTTACACACATGCTTATTTTCTATAGTTATTGTTTCATATATGTAAACAACAGTATAAAATCATGTTAACCCTTACAGGTATGTGTTGTTGGAGCCATTTTGAGTCTCCGTATGTTTACTGTATTTCAGTAAATATAATGATTTTTGGTGACAAATCTTTTATTTACACATATTTTAAGAAAATGCTTAGAATTTTTTAAAAAACGTAACATTATACTGTGCAAATTTACTACCCTTTCATGTTGTTAGTGACCAAAAATGGCCACTAAATTAAACTGTATTTTATTTTTTTATTTTTGGGGGGCATAACTCTGTAAATCAACCTCAGTACTGATCAAAACTACCAAATGTTTTACAAAAATTCCATGATTTGAACTCTTTACTTGCCAAGTTCATAAGTTATGTTACTTATTTAGGGATAAAAACAAAATTATTGATTTTCAATATAAAAAGTGATTGTGGATTTGATTTTTTTTCACCTTTTTCACTGTCTTGTGCATGTCAAAGATTAGTAAAAACATCGGCTTTGATGCATTTTTAGTTTTTGTGGAGCCTGATCTCACAAAATACGTGAAATAGTCATGCATTATTTTGCTTAGTTTTGCGTGACATTGTCACGTATTTCCACCATATTACGTGCCCCTGCCACGACTTTCTTTTCCGTGACTGTTTCACGTATTGGTTACTTAACTGTTTTTCCTATTTTCTTACAATGTTCACTTCGGTTTGGGGTTAGAACAACTTTTTGATACATATGACATCCTTACCCAAACCCAACTCTAACCCTAACGTCAGGCGACGATGGTTTAAAAAGCATAAAATTTTTTTTTTTATAAACCAATACTTTAAATGACATCCTAACGCAAATCTAACCCCAAACCGAAGCGACAATTATTTAAAAATAGGAAAAACAGTTGAGTTACCAATACGTGAAACTGTCACGGAAAAGAAAGTCGTGGCAAGGGCTCGTAATATGGTGGAAATATGTGACAATGTCACGCAAAACTGAGCAAAATAATGTGTTACTATTTCACGGAAATTTTTGAGATCAGGTTGTTTTGTGCAGCATCAGATTTATTTTTTTTCTCCTTCATTTATGGTCCGTGGCCGTTTTTGCCCCATTGACTTCCATTATAAACAAAAGGTTGGTACAGGTTGTCACATTTTTTTAAAGCAAGTTACTCTTTATTTTTGCTGGTTTCTGAACTGAAAACAGACCCCATGAAGGGAGCCCCAGTTTCCCTTATACAGTACATAATATTTAATGGATAATACTTAATGGATTACATAAATAAGTTGCTTTATTTGGATGGCACATCTGTATATGGCAGAGTTGTTTAGACTGCTTGGCACGAAGCAGAAGAACACCCTCTGCTGCCACTCAATGCAATGGGCAATGCCCGTCAAACTACCTTCTGTTCGCCCCCAAGGTAAATATTTAGGCCCAGACTACCTGGGGAGTCTTTCGGGTTTCTCAGTTCTATGACAGCAAAAAGATCTGAGGCCATGGTATAAACATTCACCCAAATACACCAAAATTATGTTTAAAAGCGAAGTAGACAGAAAAATAGTTTACTTTTATGTTTTTAGTACACCAAATTCAGTACAAAAAGTAAACCCCTAACAAAGGCCTTTAATGGGACAATGCACATATTATAATTGTAATTGTATTGCATTCAGTGTTACAATGTCTCAATGCTACACAAAAACTAGTGTGTATAAATAAGCATAAAAACTGGATTTAGGATTTTGACCATTTTAAAAGACAGAAAGATTATTATGCATTATTTTTAGATCAACAAATACATTAGCAAATTTGCGATCCTGACCATTTTTAGCATGTGAAATTGATTAATATGCTTTACTCATATATTTATAGCAAATATTATAATTTCAATAAATGAATACAAAGCCAAAAAAACAAACATTTTAACTAGTGCTCTAAGACTTTTAGACATCAGTTTATGCCTGTTAAAATTAAATTTATGTTATTTAAATTCATTTCCTAATCAGTCATAAGTAATAAGGTTGATCTAATTCGGTATAAGATGTTGCACTGGTGCATGTCGACAAGTCGTCTATTTTCAATAGTAACGCATGTAAACAGGTTAAAGTGAAGATAGTTATATCTCACCTCCCCTTTTGTTTCTTTTTTACCCCCTTTAAAGTGTGCATGCAAGATTCAATACTCAACAATGCCTAAATAAGAGATTGACAGTAAAAGAGAGGGAATATAAATAAATGAGAGTTTGTTGAAAGAGCAAAACTAAGGAGGAGTTGAAAGTTGAAAGTGGATGCTGTGAGAGGGAGACACAGGTAGAGGGTTGCTTAGTAACCATTCCTTTTGAGACATAAAGACTATCAGTCTCCTCCAGCCTCCCTAGCGACCAGCGCCGTGACAACGCAGCCACGTGCAGCTATGGGCATTTATCACAGAGCGTGTGTGTAATGAGTACTCAGCAGTGGGGAAATTGGGCTGACCTCTGGGCCAAAGCTGTTAGCAGGGACTGGTAGTAAGGCCAGCAGGGTCATGGCATCCTTGTCCCACCCACTTAGTGGGCAGTTATCACAGAAGCATTAGTTTACCATTGGCCTCATATATCCTCAGGCTCTATATCTAACACTGAAATGTTTGTACCACTGTAGTTCACTAAGAAAATTTGTACACTTACGGGCAGATGTATAAAGAAAGGAAAAAATGTATGATCCTTATTAGAGCTTATATAAAATATATGTTTGCTTATGTTTAAAGCTAAAGTGTGCCTGTTTAAAATACACTTTGTCAAATTTTAACTTGTTGTCTATAAAAAAGCCATTTGTTGGATGATTTTGCTATAACTTGGTGGTCCTTCATAATGTTGTTTATGGATCCTGACAACAGCCATACATGACATCAGGCTTAACCAATTGTTTGATTTTGGGGTATGATTATCTGTTTGTCCAACTAATGGAGGACAGGGCAAGGTCAGGATAAACATATTTGTACTGTCCATTCGGGACTGCTGTTAGGATTGCAGAAACGACAACTTTATTTGGTAATCTCAACTTTAAATTGAATATTTAAATAAACATCTGATACTGATCCACAGCATAAACTTAAAAATACCACTATTTAACTCTTTCAAATCTTCACAGTGTCACTGTCCATTTTCTTCACCGAAAGCACAAAAAGAGACAATCAATACATAGGCAGATGGAGCACAGAAAAAGGTTGAAATAGCCATTTTCAGCCCAGGCTGGTCCCCAGAAAGTCATGAAATCAAAATTTGAACTTTAAAATTGATAAGGATTGATTTTACTGACAGCAGGATCATAACGTACACCTCTTTAGAGACCCCGGTAAAGGGCTAAAGATGCCGGCCATAAAAAACACTGAACACTAAATTAGACCATGGCTAGACAATTAGCTTTTTACTGTTTTAGGATATGGGAAATCTTTAGCGCTTCATCAGACAGGATTAGACGTCATTAGACCTGGGGGAATCTGAAAAAGACGAATGCAAAAATAAACTTGTTTGGACAGATGGATTGGATAGAATTCTCGATAACCTTTACTATTTTTTTCTCTTTGTCAAAGCAAATGCTGGGCTATACAATATAGTATTTTGAAAAAAACGTGTTATTAAATAGGAAAATAAGAAACAAACTAGGTTTCAATAAGGTTTTTTTTATAAAGAATTATTTTGTAACATATGCATCAATATTTATATTAAAATTATTCGGCCGCACCAAATATTAGCACAAATTATAAGCAAGTTTGTCTTGAAAAATTACTTTTCGTTTTCAATGACAGTGATGCATAGCATTGAGAGAACCCCAAATAATAACTACCACTTTAATGACCAAAATATGATAATGCGGGCTGTTTTTAATTACTAAATAATGTTGTATCCAGGAGGATTACTCATAGACATCTAGCGGAGAATTAATGGTACTTTAATCCCATTGAGGAAAGAAGTTGAAAACATTATTGGGCGGAGTGAACCGAGAGCTAATTCTTGTTAGGAAAAGTGATTAGCGAGTTTGAATGGGGAGGTCTTTACTAGAGCTAACATTGGAAATACACATTGAGCTGCATGCTGGAGAACAGATGGCGTGTCATAAATTTTCGCCCCGTTTTCTGACATGTATTAGCATTCGGCTAACAGCCACAGCTTGCCAGCCATTTAGGTAATGTTTCTATTTGAGTGCTTTGGAAAGAGTGATAAAGTGTGTTTGCCGCTCCTTTAACAATTTCTGGTTCGAGTATGCAATCAGTAGAAACCGTGATTATGCCAGTATTCAAATGCTTCTGGTGTCCAAAACGAATCAATTCAGAGATACTAAATGAACACTTAAAGCTACTATTGTATATTTTACTCTTTTCATTTTACATTTTCCTCTGCAGAGCACGCATCGTGTGTAAACTAACAATGGCAGATGTGTTGGATTTATAAATGTTTGGGCTTGACGCTGTGCTAATTACTAAGATCATTAAGAAACAGCGGCAGTGACAAATGATTTGTAACATTTGTATTCTCTTACATTTACCTTAAATAAAAACAAAATAGGTCTGCCATTCTATTAAAGGGACATTCCACCAAAAATATGCTAATTTTCCAGCTCCCCTACAGTTAAACATTTTATTTTTCCCATTTTGGAATCCATTCAGCTAATCTCCGGGTCTGGCGGGTACCAGTTTTAGCATAGCTTAGCACAATCCATTGAATCTGATTAGACCATTAGCATTGCGCTAAAAAATAACCAGAGTTTCAATATTTTTCCTATTAAACTTGACTCTTCTGTAGTTACATTGTGTACTAAGACTGACGGAAAATCAAAAGTTGCGATTTTCTAGGTCGATATGTCTAGGAACTATACTCTCATTCTGGCGTAATAATCAAGGACTTGGCTGCAGGAGACGCAATGATATTACGCAGTGCCCGAAAATAGTCCCCAGTTATTGGAACTATTTTCAGGTGCTGCGAAATACCATTTCCTAACTTTTTCCTCTATATCGCCATCTCTGGTTAAAACATAAAATTGCAGAATACTTTATGAATGTTATCATGTCACAATGATATTGAAATCGTAAAGTAAAATCATAACATACAATTCAAATTATAATGATTATAAGCTTCCCATGGCTATTCGTATTAAATTGTGTGACCACATTTGTACATTTTTGTACGATTTGCATTTGCCCCCTGACGTTGTTTTTTATGATAGCCATACGTTGTTGCACGATTAACTTTGTATGAATTCATATGATTTAGCCAACTTTATGTACGAATTCTCGTAAGATCAAGCTGGGTTTCTTATGAACTGCCTGTTTATTTTTAACCAAAAGTTAAGGATTGCAGCTTTAAGTAATTTACTTAAGGTCTTAGGTTAATAAGTGTAGATTACATTAAGCACAAAGCCAAGTTACCAGTCTAAGCTGTTCCATAAATGTTTCATAAGCAGTGGTACACTGCTCTGCTCAATCTCAAATAAATCTCTAAATTCACTCCTGGGACCGCAGAATGGTGTAAAGCACAGCGAAGGATTCTCTCTACAGAATGAGAGAGCAAGCATTACATGAAGACCAAAGCTTGTCATGGGAAGATGTTGCTTAGATTGAACTGATGGTACACCTTGTCTCATGGAGTTCAATTTTCACCACAAACTTTTTTCATTTCAGTACGAGAGCCTCCATTTTACTCTTTTTATCACTACATGTGAATGTTTTTTATAGTGGCACAGGAACAAGATGAAAATGCAGATCTCGTCCCTGGTTGTGAATTTTATAAAGAGCAATCTTACTTTTGTACTTTATCTTCATTCATTTCTTCCAGTATTCTTCCTTTGAAAGTCTATTTATTCCTTGATTTTCTTCTTTTTGATAGGAAGGTGATAGAACAATACTTTAGGGATAGTTCACCTTAAAATACATGTGTTCATGTCTTTCCAAACCAGTATGACTTTTGTTCTTCTGTAGAAAAAAAATAATAATTGTGTTTTTAGACCTGTAGATCGCTGTAGATTGCTGTGTTCTGAAAACGGGGGTTAAATGGTTACAATTTTACAATTTCATATTGGTTCGGTTTACATTCACAATGCAAAATTCCAAACAAACCAGACTTTGTTAATAGAAGTAAAGTGCGAGTAAACTCTCCTTTAATTGGAGTGCATCTCTTTATTTTCCATGATTCCGCTCAAAGTTGTCCATAAAGAACCTTTCAGTTTTCAAAAAAGTTATTTGTACTGGAAAGGGTTCTTTAATTATATTATGAAAAAGTATTAAATAAATGGTTCTACTATAAGAACCTTTGACTAAAACGTTATTCGAGGAACCAAAAATGGTTCAAGAACCTCTATTTTTAAGAGTGTATACAGGTTTTGTATGATATGAAGGTAAATGCATGACAGAATGTTATTACCATAGAAAATTTTAAAAGCTTTACAAAAGAGCAACCATAAGTATTTACGTATTGTTCAAAAAAATATCTTATAATATAGCGGAAGATTTTCTTTTTCCGGTGGATCATCAAGACTATTGGTCATCCCTGTTGTCAATCATTCTGATAATATGTTGACATAAGGCCGTCGTACGTGCTCGTCCCTATTGGTTCACTTTCTGCACATGCACACTTTGAGGTGTACATGTGTGGTGGGCTACAGCATCTATTCATTAAAGCTTGCGTTCTCACCGTGTTTTTTCAAAATGTCTGAGGTTTGCAAGAGAAAAAGTGTCTATGAATTGCATGACAAGAAGAAAAAAGCCTCTGAAGAAAGAAACAAAACCAGAGTGTTTTTTGGAGAAAATTTCACACGCTGGCGTGCACTAAAAACACAGGTTGTGCTTCCCACTGATGCCTCAGTCACAAAGTTTCTACTAAACAGGTAAAGTTTGGCATGCTATTTGGAGAAATCCATTTAAAATCACTGCTAGTAAAAGTGGATGTAAGCAATGATTAGCGATGCTAGCAGTGGCACAAGTCACGAATCGCGCAGACACGGTAAACATCTGCCATGCCGGCAGCAACTTGTAAACGCGGTTCTTTTAAAAATTCGGAAAAATGTTCCGCTATACCTTTAAAAAAATTATTATGCACATGCCATTTTTGTTTATTTTTCCAATACAGTCAGTACATTTACAAATTTTATTTTACCCTCAACAGTTATATGACAAGGTGGATGTTATTATATTTTATTTTAATAAAAATGTAAAAAGATACTTTAATACTTTGAAAAATATGCTTTTCCAAATTATTATGCAGAATGCACACAATTTCTAATGATATAATGGGTTAAAATGATCCAAAAACAGATATATTTTAAATGTGCTGAATGGACAGATCTTTTTTTTTTCAAAAATGAATAAATAAATAATGTATTTACACAAGTTGCATAATAATAAATGAGCATATCTTTGACATGACTTTGCCCATATGAATTGAAAAAGTCAGTGGTGCTTTTTGCAGCATGGGATGGTGTATAATCCTGCATGATAGTAAATTTATTTCAGAAGACATGATTCCTGCATATCCTATAGTGAAAAACCAACCGGTTTTAGGAACTCTACATATCTTCTAGATCTCCTTTTGACAGCCTCATAGACCTCAAAGGGACCTACCATCTTACTTCCCAATATTACAGTCCAAATCATTGCTCTGCCACCTCTCCCTAATGTTACAGTCTTGTTTAAACATACAGTAGTGGTTATTCACCAACAATCCAGAATGACATTCAGTCCAACACTATTCAGTGTCTTCATGTATTCTGAGCTCACAGCAAATGTTTCTTTTTGTAGCTTTGGTTTGTGGGGTAGAAATACAGCTTCATGCACTGAAGGATCCCGTATTGAGGGGTTCTTGCGAAACCAGCGACACCAGCAGGTTTATCTACATGTTTGCTTCTTAACAGTAGCTTTTTTTATTGCTTTCTTTTCCTTAAAAAACCTTAGTCAAATCCTTTTGTACTGGGAATCACTCATAAATCTTATAATAGTTCAATGATTTCTGTTTATGTCCACCAAATATAAATTGTTAAAGGAAATACATTGCTTTTTTTAAGATAATGCACACTTTTTTGTCTTCAGAAACATATTTTATTCATGCCCATATTGCATGAGAACTACTACTTGCATAATAATGTGGAACAACTTTGTCTTTTAAAAAGACATGGGAAAAAAACAAAATGCAAGTTGAATGTCTTTTTTACTGAAATCTTATTGATATATGCATAATAACTTGGAACGCAGTGTAATATGCACGTACATGCATAACTAACATAACTAAACTGCCTGACGTACACCACACACACAAACTCCGATGCCACACACAGATTAAGTTGCCGCTCGGCAGAGCTGGAGAAAGGGCAGGAGAAGCAGAATGAAGATGGTTGCATTACAGCTGATACGAGTGGAACAGCTGAGGAAGCTCCTCTGAGCTCATATATGGCTGAGAGAGACAGGCATCTGCCAGCACGGCCTCTTTTATGACCACCAGCGCGAGTATGTGTGTGTTAGAGAAAGGGTGAAAGTAGCTGACAGGTCAAATCTTCAGCTGTGCTTTCGTATGTGCGTATGTGTGTTTGGAGGTTGTAAGACGACGAGAGGGGAGGTCTCTCCAACCCTGACCCTGGATTTAGCACAATAGGAAAAGCGGTAAGCCCACTCACCTGCTTTCTCGAGTCTTTGGTAGGCTAAGGTGTGAGGTGTGGTATACTCTACACCAGCACTTGCAAAAACACACAAGTCCCGGCATAGCACGCTCTTTAGCTCATAAGCCTTCACTATGCAAACAGCTCACATTGGCGAGATTAGGTGGACGTAAGTTCTGACACTATAACTGTACACAGATATATATTACCTGCAACCTAACAGCTGACTTCAAGCCTTCCAAGCAGTAAACATTTGCTTTATACAATGTGTTAAAAAATATAGTACAGGAATCAATAAATGTTCGATATGACAATATATTTTGGCCGTAAGCCCTAGCTTGCAAAGACCTAGGGAGAAGTGTGTCATCCCGCAACTATGCGCACTATGCGGATATGGAATATCTGACTAAACATGTGTGGATATCGATACTTTGGTATCTTTAGTAACGTCTCGTACTCACATAACACTTAACCAATCATTAAGATGACCCCAGTCGTGTTTCACTTTGTACGGATCCGTCAATGCCCCCAGTTGATGCAGTGCAATATATACATATTCAACATAAAGATATTCACAATAACTTACTGTATAGTAGTGTCATGGACCTAAATCAGTCTCCATTCTAGATGCATTTCTGAAACACACACGAATACCCGTCAGTGTTGAGTAGATTTACATCACTTGAACCCTGGCAAAAGGTGTAGGCCAAAAACAGGTTTAGTGCGAGAATCCAAGACACAGCAATCTGCTGTATTTAAGCGCTTTGATGCATCTGGGGTTACAGGGCAGCTGAATAGTGCTTGGAAGGTCAGATGGTACAGGCTGTTCTAGGGGCACACTCACACTCAAAACCAAACTGTGTTTGACCCCCAAAGCCTGGGACGTTTGAGCAGTGTAATCGCTCAGCTCCGTACCGTGCCTTGGTTAAAGCGATAGTTAGGCCAAAAATGATACTAAACCCATGATTTACTCACCCCCAAGCTGTCCGAGTTGCATATGTCCATTGTTTTTCAGACAAACACATTTTCGGGTATTTTATAAAATGTTTAAGATCTTTCAGTTGATTAAATGTAATGTTACGGGGTCCACCCATAGTCCACGACCTTCAAGCCCAAAAAAAGTGCGTCCATCCTTCACAAATTAAATCCAAACGGCTCCAGGATGATAAACAAAGGTCTTCTGAGGGTAATCCGCACGGTGTTGTTGTAGAAATATCCATATTTAAAACTTAATTAACGAAAATAAATACATTCCGGTAGCACCGCCATCTTAGTCGCGTCCGCATTCAGGATGAGAGCTTACGCAGCCTACGGAGGCTACTCTGGTGCAGCTCTGTGCCCCCGCCCTCCGAATTTGTCATAGGTCACTAAGAAAAGTGCGTACACTACGCTAATACTCTCTCCTGAATGCGGACGCGACTAAGATGGCGGCGCTACCGGAAGGTATTTATTTTCGTTAATAAAGTTTTAAATATGGATATTTTTTACAACAACACCGCGCGGATTACCCTCAGAAGACTTTTGTTTATCATCCTGGAACCGTTTGGATTTAATTTGTGAAGGATGGACGCACTTTTTTTGGACTTGAAGGTCGTGGACTATGGGTGGACCCCGTAACATTACATTTAATCAACTGAAAGATCTAAAACATTTTATAAAATATCCGAAAATGTGTTTGTCTGAAAAACGATGGACATATGCAACTCGGACAGCTTGGGGGTGAGTAAATCATGGGTTTAATATCATTTTTGGCCGAACTATCCCTTTAATTGTGCTCTGGCCCGGTTGCAGAGATGGGCTTGGGCTCAGTTCACTTGGGTGCGGAAATCAAAAGATGAGAACTTAAAGGGATATTATTTGAAAATATACACATTTTTCAGCTCCCCTAGAAATAAACATTTGATTTTTACCATTTTAAAGTGCATTCATCCGATCTCCAGGTCTGACGCTACCACTTTTAGCATAGCTTAGCATAATCCATTGAATCTGATTAGACCATTAGCATCGCGCTCAAAAATAACCAAAGAGTTTCGATATTTTTGACTCTTCTGTAGTTACATCTTGTATTAAGACCGACAGAAAATAAAAAGATTTTCTAGGCAGAAAGGGTTAGGAACTATACTCTCATTCTGCAAAATCCTTGATTATTATGCCAGTATGAGAGTATAGTTCCTAGCCATATCTGCTTAGAAAATCGCAACCTTTAATTTTCTGTTGGTCTTAGTACACAATGTAACTAGAGACGAGTCAAGTTTAAAATAGGACAAATTTTGAAACTCTTTTGTTATTTTTGAGTGTGATGCTAATGGTCTAATCAGATTCAATGGATTGTGCTAAGCTATGCTTAAAGTGGTACAGATCCGGAGATCGACTGAATGGGTTCCAAAACGAGGGAGCTGGAAAATTTGAATATTTTCAAAAAAAGTAGAATGTCCCTTTAACTAAACTTCCTGTTTTCTTTAAAACAATCTCACCCTAATGACGGTTCAAGGCAAACGTGCCTAATGTGAGTGCACCCTAATAGGATAAGTGGTCTAATACAACATCGAGAACTTTGCAAAGTGTCTTAATCTGTTGTGTTTAACACTCTAACAGGAATAGCTCAGCATCGGCATCCATGCCAAACTCCGAACATCAGTTGACGTTAGAAAAATACAGCAACTAATAAATCTAGTGGCAACTCAACTCGGGTTTCAGCCCAACCCCAACTGTGATATATTGGAGTTATTCATTTTGGAATTGCCATTTGGGAACTCAACTCCAGGGGGTCATTTGTACAACTTGTGCTTCTACAAGAAGCACAAATAGCAGGAGAAAGAAGCTTTGGCCTTTGCCGAAATGAAACCAACACACAGCTCATTTATCTTTTCAGCAGGATCTTATTTCTTCTTTCCAAAGATTGTCTCTAATAATCAATGCCACAAACTTGCTGTTTATATTTAACTGCCAACACACCCACCAGTTGCCGGGAAAATGTCAAGTGTCTATCAGAGGACTCGACTGAACTTGGATAAGTAATTTGCTGTTTGTTTTGAAGGCTGAAATTTGCGGGGATCCTTTAGATTTTAGGGAGAATTAATGCACTGTTAAAAGAACAGACACTGAATAGCAGTTTAGATACATGAATAATTTTTTATATTAAAGTTGTTGATTTAGCCTAAAGGACCTCAAAGTCACCTGCACCTCCAGCTAATTCCATTGACAATTCAGTCATTTTTACAGCTTTGGTAATGATGCTATTATGAAGACTGGCAGCTTTATTTGAGCAACTGAAATATAAATATGATTCATTATAGGCAGTTTACACTTTAAAGACCATGTCTGCTATTCTCATCTACATTAGCAAAACTTGATGCCTAATCAGCAGGAGTAAAACAGACAGACTGACACTCAGACAGACAGATGGAGGCAACAGACATGAGCTCCTGTCTCGAACCGAAGCAGCACTGAAACCAGAGCCCCGCAACTCATAAACCACAGCCTTTCACATTTCTTAATGGTGGCACTCATCTTCACCGCTCTCTCTTTGCTCCTAAGCAAGTGGAATCTAATCTTCTAAAAATTCAGTAGCTAGAATAATCAGGAAGACATATGCTTAAAAATAAAGTGTGTATTTTGGGGCGTGGGAGGGGTGGGCATGTTTTCGAAGTCGGCAGATGCCTGGGGTCTTTACGGCCAGCTTGACTTGTTAGGAAAACTGGGTATATGCTTACACTTCCGTTGACATGACTGCGGTATCAGCGTGTTGGACACCCTCCGAATGACCCTGTCAGGGCGAGCGTGTTTACAGAGAGAATCCGACAAACATTTTCCCAGCGCAACACGACGGGTGGATGGTAGTACAGTGTGTTTACAGCCACCAACATGCCGATGCCCTGACAAACTAAATTTTAAAATCAAGATGGCTATTAGATAGATGTAGACAGGTTTGAAATGTAATACTAAAATTAGCCATGTGCTCAGGCTTACATCATACTGCTAATACCTAAGGCCTACATTGAAGAAGGGTAAGAGCGAAATCTATGAACCATGATATAAAAGATTTTAGCTTTTGATAACAAATCAATCACTAAGCAATCAGCAAAAACACTCAGAACACCTAGCAACTGCATAGCAATGGCCTGCAAACCAAACACCTTAGCATTCGGTTTACAGAATCGGCACCTATTACCTCATTCATTAACCTTTTCTTTAAAAAGTGTAAAAATCCCATTTCACCTGCTTATACTGTGCCTTAAAACTATGTGTTATAAGAAAGTATCACATTTTAATAAACATTGTATGATAATAAGAGAACAAAAACATCAGGTTGTTTTTTACTATTATGCTTATATTTTTAAATTTTATAAATAAATGTATTATAATTAGATAATATGGTTATATATAGAAAATAAATAAATATAAATAAAAAAATTGGATCTATAATATTTATTTTTATATAGATAATAAACTGATAATAAAACTGCCATATATATGTATATATGTATGTATATATATGTATGTATATATATATATATATATATATATATATATATATATATATATATATATATATATATATATATATATATATATATATATATATATATATATATATATACATACACTCAACTAAAGGATTAGGAACACCTGTTCAGTTTCTCATTAATGCAATTATCTAATCAACCAATCACATGGCACTTGCTTCAATGCATTTACGGGTGTGGTCCTGGTCAAGACAATCTCCTAAACTCCAAACTGAATGTAAGAATGGGAAAGAAAGGTGATTTAAGCAATTTTGAGCGTGGCATGGTTGTTGGTGCCAGACGGGCCGGTCTGAGTATTTCACAATCTGCTCAGCTACTGGGATTTTCATGCACAACCATTTCTAGGGTTTACAAAGAATGCTGGGAAAAGGGAAAAACATCCAGTATGCATCAGTCCTGTGGGCGAAAAAAGCCTTGTTGATGCTAGAGGTCAGAGGAGAAGGGGCGACTCATTTAAGCTGATAGAAGAGCAACTTTGACTGAAATAACCACTCGTTACAACCGAAGTATGCAGCAAAACTTTTGTGAAGCCACAACACGCACAACCTTGAGGCGGATGAGCTACAACAGCAGAAGATCCCACCGGGTACCACTCATCTCCACTACAAATAGGAAAATTTGTTGAGCCGGTATAGTCAGAATTTGGCGTAAACAGAATAAGAACATGGATCCATCATACCTTGTTACCACTGTGCATGCTGGTGGTGGTGGTGTAATGGTGTGAGGGATGTTTTCTATTTACACTTTAGGCCCCTTAGTGCCAATTGGGCATCGTTTAAATGCCACAGCCTACCTGAGCATTGTTTCTGACCATATCAATCTCTTTATGGCCACCATGTACCCATCTTCTGATAGCTTCTTTCAGCAGGATAATGCGCCATGTCACAAAGCTTGAATCATTTCAAATTGGTTTCTTGAACATGACAATGAGTTCACTGTACTAAAATGGCCCCCACAATCACCAGATCTCAACCCAATAGAGCATCTTTGGGATGTGGTGGAACGGGAGCTTCGTGCCCTGGATGTGCATCCCACAAATCTACATCAACTGCAAGATGCTATCCTATCAATATAGGCCAACATTTCTAAAGAATGCTTTCAGCACCTTGTTGAATCAATGCCACATAGAATTAAGGCAGTTCTGAAGGTGAAAGGGGGTCAAACACAGTATTAGTATGGTGTTCCTAATAATCCTTTAGGTGAGTGTATTTACTTAGACTGTCATAAGAGCAGTTTCTGTGTATGCAAAAAATGCTATTCAAATCTTGCTGTAGTAGGTTACTTATAAACTAAATCAATTGTCATTGTAGTCTATGCATAGCAGTTCCATATCCTGTTCCATATTCCGACGGTACGTAAGGAATAATTGACAACGGGCCATTGAAATATAAGAGAAAAGCACACCCAAGATGGTAATGCAGCACGATGCGAAGTGGAGTGTGCATTATTTTCAAATAATTTAAAGGATCGGAGTCAATTATTCCCCTTATACCAAGGTTACTACAAACATTGCTCTGGGCCTATTTTTAAGAAATTTGGCAAGTTAGGTGTGCTGTTATCGAAAAATAATGCATACCCGTGGAACATTTCTCAACCAATCCGAATACAGCTTTCAACAGACCTGTGGTATAAATTGATATTAAACTATGACATTTTAACACAAACCATGGTAATGTCATATTGTAAGATACTTTCGTGTTTTTTAATGTTTTGACTGTAAAACGGCTTTACCAGCAATAAAGAATTGTTTACAAGCAGGACATGTAGGTGTTGACAGTTTGATCTGCATTGCTACCAATAGACGGTTTCAGCAGTAACAACATAAACTGGCCTAAAAAAAAAATGGGCCTCTACGATGCTCATGGAATGAACTGCGCATTTGTTTATAATTTAAAAAAAGCATTACATTTAAGTTTTTTATAATAAGTATTTAAGTATTTAAATTTAAGTATTTATAATAAGTGTTATTGCATCTTAATTTTTACAATTCTACATTATTTTACATTATTTACTGTTAAGTTTTTTTTTATTTGCAACTTGCTAAACAGCGTTGCGTCCTGCTATGGGTACTACTATCTAATCAACATACCACAGGTACTGTGCACACACACACACACATATTTCTTAATGTCAAAAACAGAAAGTGTGAAGGACAAGATGAAGAAGATGAGTGTCTTTAAGGGCCTGAGGTTATCCTAATGATGCCATACATCAACCTTTGGAAAGGCACATAGAGTCAAAGTTGTCAATGCATGAATGCCACACCATTATCATCTCCCAGTTTTAATCATTGTTCCTGTCATGTAAGTAATCAGCTCTGTAACTTGTGTCCAGAGAGATCATTCACAGTTACCTGAAAGTAATGTGTACACTTGCGCCAAGACACTCATCCGGCTTTGTAGTGCGTGCGTGTCTTTTCAGTAGCTCCGCTTTAAATGTTGTTGAGACAATGCTAAATGACGCTTTTTATGAATGTGCTAAAACAACTTCCCCCAGTGTGGGCTGTGGCACCAAAGGCAATGATGGGTGAGAACTAACACTCCAGGACCACAAACAGTGTCAGGGGTCCTGTGATTTCCTGTGATCACCTCCCATCTGCCCCCGCCTGTTCCTTAGAGATGGTCTCTCTGCATGGAGCTGCGATTTTTGCCAGCTCCCCTAATCTTCTTCAGTCCAGGGCAACAACCCCCTCTTCCATGTCTCACCGAGTTAATAAGTTAAGGGTGCATCCAGAACATCAGGGATGAGCAAAGAAGGGCAGTTGTCACCTCTGGAGTCCTCACCTCTACTCTTGTTATGCCTATTAGCAGCCATGGATCTCCACCTTAAGCGCAGTGATGCAGAATATGTTTGGAAGGTGGCAAGGGTGGGATGTATTCATGGTTAGTAAGAGCACAGTTTCCTACTGGATCTACAAGATTGGGAATGCTACAACACAATCATTCATCCCAAGAAGCCAGTAAAGTTGACTTTTTAAGGATAGGGTTTCAACTTAATACATCCTTATACTCTAATATATTGCTATATACAGTACTGTGCAAATGTCTTAGGCCAACACCACCAGACTTGTTGTTTTAGAAGTTTTAATGTCGATCCGTATTTATTTTTCAATCTTTTTTATTAAGATACAAATAGAAAATACAGGAAATATGTACTGTACCAAAAAATAAAAAATAAAATTTTCAGGACTAAATGTCTTCTTTAGGCATTGTCGGTGTTTAGTGTGACCTCTCTTGGCATTGAACACATATTGTTGTTTTTAGGCAGAATGAAGTAAAAAGACTAAATTCTTTAAAATTAGAAATTAGGATTTAATTTTATTTAGGTTTAAAAGATCCTGCAGTTGCCTGCTATTGCTCAAGTGGAAGGGGAGTTTACCCTAAAAACTTGACACATCAGTTTACATTTTTATACAGTTTTTAATACTATATACACATTTTCTGTATTTTCTGGATGTACTCTATTAAAGAGACTGAGAAACAATTATATATGATCACTATAACATTGCAAAAACAACTAATCGAATTGTGGCATGGTGGCCTAAGACTTTTGCTATGTTAACCAATAAAGATCATTAGTAAGTTCACATACACGTAAAAAAAAAAAGGTTTTAGCCTACATTGTTCTTAAAGTTGTTAACATAGACCCCTTTTACACCTAGCATAGTTTACAAGAGGTGAGTCAAGACACATTACTGTTTACATCTTGTATTTACATGCGATACAGTTGTTTGGTGAAGTCTGTATATGTGTGAGCTTTTCCAAATTTTTAGTCATGTGGTTATTTTTATTTTAAGCCAACGTGATTTTAGCCCAGTGGTGGGTTGAAATTACATGAGGCATTAGGGCAGATTAGCATTTACACTACAAATGCGATGTCGACACATTCTTTACTTACACCCTCTAAATATGATTTGAGTGATGGGATAAAATTGGACAAAGTGGTCTGGACCCCATTCACCCCTGTATTTTGCGCTCCCCACTTGTCATCAGATTGCTCCAAATGGATTTTAATATGCATAAATGGGATCATATTCAACTCAAAGTGTTTAGGATGGCATATGACCTCTTCTCAAGGAACACGCCGATCTCTTACCCAACAAATAACTTATAACACCTCCCATCCTAATGATCAAGGTCCTATCACCTTTCAGATCAAAAATCTAGGATGTTTTATGTCACCTAAAATAAAACAGGATTTGGAGAATGAGTTATAGGTGGAAGGGGGAACATGGAGTATTTCAACACCACTGATATCTTAATACAAGTTAAGAGTCCGTTCACACCTAATGGATGTAGTTTCAGGTGCATGCGGTAAGGAGTCGGATGGATGAGTTATAAAGTGTCAAGTTGTACACTGTGAGCATTCCAACCAGACTGTGGTAACTGTCCACCGTTGCTTACTGTGACTTATTCCTAGAAGCCGGTATCAGCTCTTGGAAATTTGTCACCAAACAGGGCTGTCATTAAGGGAAGACAGTAAAGAACATTATGATGGGGCCGTGATGAGAGAGACCCAAATGCAATAGGTCAGGGGTGACTGGAAACCACCTAATTTTGTTCCGAGACCATTACATTTAAGCATTTGCCTTACACCAAACAGACATTTTCAGCATGCTGAAGGCTCTTAAAGAGCACCTATTGTCCAATTCACGATTTTACATTTCCTTTGGTGTGTAAGTGTGTATTAGTACATGTTAATGATATGCAAAAGGTACAATCCCCAAAGTAAACGACGACGCGAGTCTCCAACGTAAATCTCTTTTCTTGGACTACAACAAACTCATGGATTTTGTAGGCAACAGTTTTCTTCCTGGGATTGGTGATGTAGACAAGACCAACATTATCATAATTCCTCCCGCTTCGGACTAACAGTCTGTAAGTTGACTCCTGTTAGCATTGCATTGTGAGTTAATCTTTCAAACATGGTAAGGAGCGTTACATTTCCGGCTGACGTCAGAGGTATTCAGGCCAATCACAACGTACAGATAAGCTGGCCAATCAGGGACACAGAGCTTTTTAAATCAATGTGTTTCACGAAATCTGGAGCTACAAAAATGTACTGTATGTGAAAAATAATGTGCTTTTTTTAACCATAAACCACGCAAACACATTGTATTGTACCAAATACGCAAAATAACGTTGTTTATTAGCAATGAAATAGGTTCACTTTAACCTTTGAGAAAATGATTTTCAGATGTATCACACAAAAGTGAGTTTTCTCTTCAACATGAAAAGAACATTGCCTAACTACCACTCATTATTAATGAATATAGGATGAATATAGGTTACAGTAATTTAGAAGTCCTGAAAAATATATCTGATCTGACTAATGGCTCTTTGGTCTCCATTGCCCTATTAGAAACCATCTGAATGATGAGGTGGCCGCTAAACTTGCCTGCCTGTTAATAGTCATTGTGTAAAAGTGTGGCGTCAGCTCTTTTTGTCTGTCTTTGCCTACTAGCAGTGCTGTTCTATGGACCGCTTCAGGGATGTTCAGGACTGTTTATAATAATATGACAATGGTAAGGATTGAATTTGAAAAGATGGTTTGGAGTATCCTTAAAAATATGTGACCATGCCTGTGAAAACCCAGCTAAAGTAATTTTTTGGTAACTCATCTGTTTAAATTATATTAAGCCTTAAAGTTCTGCATAATCTGCTGTAGCCAATTGAGTTACAGGTGAACAGTCACTGCTAAGCAGGCATGGTTTCAGCCACCTCAGCTCCACCCACATCCAGCCTCTTTGCCCATTTTCGGCGAGTGATGCCTGGTAACACGCAGCCAAGATGGCGACAACAGGCTCCACCAACTAATGCTCTTCACAAACCTACGGGTGACGTCAACACTATATTTTTCTATTTTCTATAATTTTCACATGCAAAAATGGTCCCTAGCTGTCACTGCAGCAGTTCTCGTTTAAAAAAGTCCTAATATAAATCATTTAAATAAAGATCAGTGGCGGCTCATGACTGCTCTTCCGAGACGCGCAAATTCAAAATATTGTTTGTGTTTTCAAAATATGTTTTGTTGCGTCATGTGAATCATGTGAATCATGTGTTTTGTCAAAATAAGGGCCTGCTGCACATGCATCAAAACCGTTTATGATAAAAGAGACGCTCATGTTCACCAAATATACGCCCTTAACAGTAAACTCTGATTACGCATGAGATTATGCGAGTATCTGCAAAACGCGAGCGTCTCTTTTATCATAAACCCTTTAGATGCGTCTGCAGCAGACACTTATTTTGACAAGACGCATGATGCACATAGGTTTGCTCGACGCGCCGAACACACATTTTGAAATTACGAAGCACACACATGACGGGCTACATACATGTTGTGACGAACTTCGCATCATGCACCCTCGAAAAAAGAAGTTACTGGCTGCCATCTGTAAAGATATACATTTGGTACCAATATGTACTAATTTGCAGCCTTTGGTGCCAATACTTACCTTTGAGGTACTAATATGAACTCTTTAGGAATGAAAAGGTACTTTTTTAAAGGGTACTGCCCCAGTGACCACTATAGGGATCATTTTTTGACCATTTTTTTCTGACAGTGCAAATATCTTTACCTCATTTACTAAGCGTTGACTTCATGAGGGACAGGCCCATCAGATGGACAAATTTGGATGAAACATTGCAGGGTGGATTCAGCATTGGGGATTGTGTTTAATTAGTGCAGTGTTCTTTGCATACTAAAGACCTGAGTGAGAACACACACTGGCTTCCACTAACACTGTTTCACACACATTATAACACATATTTAAGCAGATTATTAATCTAAAAGAAATGCTTACATAGCCACACAACTGAATTACAATTCATCTGAGTAAAAAATGTACAAGTTTCATTTGTGGAGCGATGGAAAGTTTTGTCTTCTTACATTACTCTAAAAACTATCACAAAGTTCAATGTGCTGAATTGCAAATGAACAGTAAAACTCTGGGAAATATTTTTCGTTTTTCAAACTTTTCATCCAGATCATGAGCTGTCTTTATCTATAATATTTGTTGGAGGAAAGCAGACAGAAATGAATTTTAAAAAGTAATTTTGGTCATAATAATGGCACGGATGAAAAGTAACATTTAGTCATTACTGTCAGGGGAAATATATATAAGAGATATATGTATTAGCATTAAGGAAGCTATTAGTAATGAATCTCATCCTTCGGGGTCAGTGCTGATGAGTAATAATCTTATGCTAATATATTCTAAGACAGAATCGTCTGATTTTGTGGAGAAGCAGCAAGACTTTTTAATCTGAAGTCTGTTAACAACCGACATTATCAACCCATTTGTTTACATTCTGGTGAAAACACAAGTAAAAAAATGGTTCTTTAAATAGTAATTTTGCACTTCATTACCGCAAAACGAAAAGGCAAAGAGATGCTGTTTCTTTTTCTCATAGACATGTAGTTCATCAATATACTACAGAGTAATTTGGGGTTGTTAAAGGGGACATTTCACAAGACTTTTTTTAAGATGTCAAATAAATCTTTGGTGGCCCTAGAGTATGTATGTGAAGGTTTAGCTCAGAATTTCATGTAGATAATTTATTATAATAACATGTTCAATTTGCTGTAGGTGTGAGCACAAATGTGCAGTTTTTGGGTGTGTCCTTTAAAATGTAAACGAGCTAGTCTCTGCACTAAATGGCAGTGCCGTGGTTGGATAGTGCAGATTAAGGGGCAGTATTATCCCCTTCTGACATCACAAGGGGAGCCAAATTTCAAAGACCTATTTTTTCACATGCTTCACCAAAACTAAGTTACTGGGTTGATCTTTTTCATATTTTCTAGGTTGATAGAATCACTATAGCACTTAAACATGGAAAAAGTCACATTTTCATAATATGTCCCCTTTAAATATTTAAACTCTTCATATTTTCACCATTATTTTTAACAGTGTAATAGCTTATAAAATGTAATAGTTTAGTTTAGTTTTCTCTAAATATCAATTTAAAGATGTTTCTATCAAATTTTATAAAGAGAAACACAGATACACACAAATGAGAATCAAGTAATATTTTACCGCTGTAATATGTGGCATTGCTAAAATCATGTGTCTTTATTATTTCTCATTGCAGACTTTGGCATCTTAGCAAACCTGGGAACAGTTTGAGACACATGTTCAGAAGAAACATCTGATATGGTACTCATCCTACCTCCAAAAGTCTGCTTGGTTTCCATTTAATCCTATTGTTGTCTTGCAGTTAAGGTATTCAAGAGATACTAGGGATGCACCGATACCACTTTTTTGGAATACGAGTACGAGTATGAGTACTTGCATTTCAGTACTTGCCGATACGATACAGAGTACTTAATAAAAAACATGATTTAAATTTACAGGTAACAGCTTTAGTCATATAATTTAACAAAAAAACAAGGACTAGTTTTTCAGTTTGTTGTAAACTCTGCCTCTTTGGACAACACAAGAGGCATTAACCCCTTACACGCCGCTCAAACATATACATTTCTCAGACCGTGGTATCGATCCCTTATATCGGGGGACTTTTAACAAGTACGAGTACTTCAGAAAATGTGGTATCGAGGCCGATCGGTGCATCCCTAAGAGATACGATTTGTTTTTGGATATCCATATCATGTTTGGACTAATTTTGTAGTAAAAGTTACAGTGGTTTTAGTATAAAAAAAATGGTGCAAAATAGCACTAAAAGTGGTTCACTGGCTCGTTATTATAGGGGAACTATTTTTGTGCTAAAACGCACCTTTGTAGAACCATATTGTGCTATGTTGAACCATAAGTAGTGCTATACTGTAGTTATGCTTTAGCAACACTTATATTTCTACAGAGGTGCTATATAGCTCCAAAATGGTTCAGCTTTTAGTACTATTTAACAATTTCTTTTAGAGTGTTAGTATTACTTAACACAGTGATGGGCCATCTAGCTACCGAGCAACAAGGTCATTTTTAAACAAATGATGTACGGATAAAAAATCTTTGTGGAGTGCTGAATCAAATGGCGACAATAAACTGCAATAAACATTTACTCAATGTCTCCTCTCAAACTTTCTTCGAGCATAAAGAGGGGCTTTCTGGAAGCAATGAGGACATGCACAAAGACATCACAAGGAGCAAAGGGAGGGTGTCTTGGGTTAAAACAATGGTGACACCCACCTTAACAAACATGTGCCGTACCACAAACCGGCCTCCTCCGCTCGAACAGTGTGCTTGCGAGCCCACTCGACAAATGACTGCCTCACAGGGCCCTTTGTTTTGCTAACTGGTAACTGTGGATGTGGAAAATAAGGAAAACTTGAGTAAATAAGCAGTGCTTACCATCTCAATGGAGCTGCATGGGTGTTCTTCAGCACAACAGTCTGGGCCACAAGGCAAACGATGAGAATAACATGCCCTGAACTTAACAGCAAACAGGCCTCAATTGTATGTCTAAAGTTGCCCACTGCATTTTGATTTCTGCCCATTGTTTACGCACAGCAATGAAAAGGAATTGTCTTGGACAAACGGTACTATTTGTGGGTTTTGTTTCAGTTTTTGATCTCTACTTTGTTATTTTTCTGTTAGCTATTGTGTTTCTGAAGGCCTTTTGTGTGGAATGGAATGATTGCTTTCATTCGCATTCGCTGGACACGCATGTTTAAAGAATAGTTAACAAAAAAATTAAATGATGTCATTCATATCATTTACCCACCCTCATGTCATTCCAAACCAGCATGACTTTTTCTTTTTTTTGTGGTATAAAAACAAAGTTTATCTAGAAAGTCCCAGTTGCTGTTTTCCATAAGGAAAGTCAATCTCTTCAAGGTGTGGTTACACTAGACGTTGTGGTTCACTTATTACTACGTGAACACGGCAGAATAGAAATGCAAGAACACGCAAAAAAATACAGCATTTTTGTCAAATCAACATGCGTTTTTATGCTACTTTAACTTAAAAAATTAAGTTAAACCGCTTTATCTAGTTTTTAAAAGTCATGTCACATATTCACATGTCAAAACATAAAATAGTGTGTTGAATTGACTTGCAAAACTTCATGTAACTTCGTGCTGCATTTTTACAGTGCAGGAGGTTTCACAAAAATAGATGCAAATATCACAACCTGACCCTTGCAATCTTCTTTTTTCGAGGGTGCACAATGGGGTGTAAGCTCATCTCAACATGTATTTAGCCCGTTATGTGTGTGGCTTGTAGTGTCAAAATAAGCGTCATGTGAACCATGTGCATCAAAATAAGTGCCTGCTGCACACGTGTCTAAAGGGTTACTTGCTTAAGATACTTGCTTAATCTCATGTGTAATCAGAATCAGTGAGTGTCTTGCGAGTATTTTGTGAACGTGAGCATCTCTTTTATCAAAAACCCTTTCGACGTGTGTGCAGCAGGCTTGTATTTTGACAAGACGCATGATGCGCATGGTTCACATGATGCAACAAACACATTTTGAAATGATGAGCAACACTCGACACCCCGAATACATATTTTGAATTTGCGCCCCTGGAAAGAGAAGTCACCAGCCAATCTCAAACCTGCGTGGTTTGCACTGCAGTGAGGAGTGGTGATACTAATTTAACATGTTTCAATGTTAACTGACATGACTGCACCTTTAAACAAACTTATAGTTGGCTAGCTGCATCTCTAAA
Organism: Paramisgurnus dabryanus; assembly: GCF_030506205.2. NCBI lineage: Eukaryota > Metazoa > Chordata > Actinopteri > Cypriniformes > Cobitidae > Paramisgurnus > Paramisgurnus dabryanus. The sequence goes on along the minus strand of NC_133343.1, from coordinate 21,123,979 downwards.
AGGTTGAATAAATATATTCATACCCTCCCCATTCAGTATCCACAATATATGATGGGACACTTGCCATTGTCTTGTCTTTCATTAGGCTGAGAACATTCTGTCTTTTATTAGTGTCGAGTTTTGTAACGCTGCCAAATAACACTTGATTGCTCTTTAATTAAATATTAATGGCCGTCATTACATCTTCATTTATAATTAATGGCCGCTAACGACTGATATTGCACATTAATGTAATTAAACATTAGTAAAGAAGTAATGTAATTTCGCTTTCCCTAACAACTGGAGACTGGATGACTTTATACAGCAGAAGTGGCGGCCGTAGAAGAGCTATACAGTGGTTACAGTGAGAACATTGGGGTTGCTATTAAAGCTGCAGTGAGGCTTTAAAAGGTCTGCTTGGTAGTGTAATAAAATTATTCAATTTTAATTTTGAATCATAATGTAAATTAATTGACTTTCAGTTTTCAAATCATAGCATATTTTAGGCCTATCACATTGCAGGAAAAGACAGTGGATGTAATTTAAAGCATTTCCCCCTCAGTGGCTTTTCAAATATCATTTAGTACAATTGAGTTAAATCAGTTTGATTTAAGCATGCAGTATAGACCATTTCAGCAGTAAAAACATAAACAAGCGGCTGTCGCGGTCCGCACGTAACTTCCGGTAAAGTCCGCTAAGAATAAATAAAAACAAAGTTATTTAAACGTAGTTTATTTATATAACAAGCAAAAAACAACACATAGATTACCTAGGAAACCAAAACATTTGTTATTTTCGACGAGGCATTTGTTCAAGAGACCAGTTTAGTAACTAGTCAGACCATTAAAAAAACGAAACCGGAAGTAAGGTTCGGATCCAGAAGTGTATCACGTGCGTCCGATGAAACCGTCTATAGGCCAGAATTTCTGTACCTCTTTACAAAACTCCACCTCTAAAGACATTCACACACACAGAGAAAATGAGCATATATTAAAAAAAGTGGAGTGTCCCTTTAAATGCCGCATTTATGCATTTGGCAGACACTTACTGTATATCCAAAGCATCCTACAGTACATTTAAGCTCTGCAGTTACATTTATGCTATACTCTAAAACCTGCTGGGTTATTTTCAATGTTGGGTCAAAAAGAAGCCAGCCGTTGAGTTAAATTAAAGGGGACATATGATAAAAACAGACTTTTTCGATAATAAAATATAATTGTTTCAAATATAATTGGGTCTCCAGTGCTTTTATCAACCTAGAAAATGTTAAACAGATCAACCCAGTAACTTAGTTTTAGTAAACCATTCTCTGCAAGCATGTGAAAAAATACGTCATTGAAATTAGGCTCCCTTTGTGATGTCAGATGGGGATAATACCACCCCTTAATCTGCACTATCCAACCACAGCACTGCAATTTAGTGCAGAGATCAGCTCATTTGCATTTAATAGGACACACCTAAAAACAGCACATTTTTGCTCACACCTACAAAGTGGCAATTTTACCATGTTATAATACATTATCTATATGGTATTTTCAGCTAGAACTTCACATACGTACTCTGCTGACACCAAATATGTATTTGACATCTTTAAAAAGTCTTGTGAAATGTCCCCTTTAATACAAATGTTTATATATGACCCAACACTGGGCTAAAACAACCCAACAATTTGGGTTAAAACAACCCAGCATAGGTTAAATCATTATTAAATTGTCCCTTTTTGATTGAAAGTAACCCAGCATTTTTAGAGTGTATATATACTATATGTCTTATTTTGGAATTAAACCTACATCATTTGTGCAGCTAATGCAATACAAGCTAAGCTACAGAGCCAATATAGTGTCAATGTCACTTTCACATAGAAAAAAATCATCATTACACTAACATTGTTCTGTGATGTTAGATGTCAAAAATGGTAGAATAAAGTATCTTGCACAACAACCTGATTTTTTGGCAAGAAAGCTGTACATGAAAAAGTCATGAATGAGTCAGTGCTCTTGTTAATACAAAACTTTTATCGATATGTAGCTAGAGAATAAACGTGCATTCTATTAGTGTTTCTGGAAACTCAGCTTGGTTCAGACAGCATTCCGTTGTAAACTTTGTAAGCATGCCTTCAGTCGTACTTAATAAAAATTCCATGTTTTCGTGTAACCAGAAAACGCAATTAAACACACAAAGACCAACCAGCCCCTTCACCCCAAGAAGTGTATCAGAGAGCGTTTTGGACAGAGAAGCTCTTGTATATTGGTGTGGGACAAGAAGACTGTAGCCTGGGGCATCAGAGGGGAAGTGGCATCAATAACTCTCTTTTTCTCACCATGATATGGCATCAACTTTAACCCTAGATCAAAGGCTGTCAGACTAGAATCCTTCAAAGTGATTACATTTTCATACTAGTCAGCTTTTTGCAGCCAATTTCCTATTGTTTCTCTGTTATGCTGGTTCTTTAAACAGTTATTTAAAAAGTCTTTCTTCGTGTGAACACATATCAGTAGTTGTATTTTACAGCACTATCAAAAATGCACCTAAATACTATATGAAAATTCTCTCATAATTGACTCACCCCATATATGCCATCCCAAATGTATATGACTTTCTTTTCATAAATAATATGAAATCTATCAATCAAAATAAATAAATAAACTCAAAATAGTAATTGATTTTTCTCACAAACATATTGTTTTGTTTCAGAAGACTGGATTCATTTGTATCACTTTAAGGCAGTGACTACTACACTAAGTGCAAATAGAGTTAAATATTATTTAAACTAAGTGCACCTAGCAATAGCTATACACTAAGTGCAAATAGCTGTAGATGCTATAAAATATAGATATATTTTCTATTTACAATACGTGACAATATCAGCATTTTCGTGAAAATAAGTTTTATTTAATAAATAAAATGACAAATTTGCAATCATTGTAAATTGTAATAGATGCAATCTATATTGGCAAATATTAAAAAGACCTGTCTTAAATCGATTCTGAATCGCAAGGCTGCGATTTTGTGTTTCATGCGCAGCTTGTGCGTGTACTATGGCGTTTTGGTCTTATCAATCTAAAATCATTATGAGTTGGTGCATTTAAAAAAGCAACACTCGTCAAACAAAATCATTCAAAATATTCTTTATTATCACGAAAATACCTGAAACAATCTGAAGAACGGCGATATAGAAGAACTGAAATAGCGTTTGTAATGCTACTTCTTCTGTGGCACAATTGGAGTTTCTGCACGAGAGCGCCCTCTGGCTTTTGGATGTGCCCGGATTTCACTGTAATTTATTCAAATTAATTCATTGAGAAAACGCACATTTGCACTGTTAATCGTTACAGCCCTAGATTAGATTTATTAAAATTATTAAATCGATGCTGCATTATTGGGAGAATAAAAACCTTCCATACACCAACCCCTTTATCTACCCAATAAATACTTACATTTTTAATAAACACTCCAAGGGCACTTCATTTCCACTTTTTCGTCATTTTTTTAAAGATAAATGCCTGTTCAATGGAATTTGTTGTAGGAAAAGGAAAAAGAGCGAAGTCGGCAAAAAGCAGATTCAAACCAGGGACATCGCGTCAAAAGCTTGTTCCACGCTCCACGATCCATCAGCTGTACTGCCTGCACCACTAAAGTGCATCTCTAGACATTGGAGGGCAGAGCTAACGTTTGGTAACAAAAGTCGCTATTTTATACTAAGGTCTTGTCCACACGGGTATTTATAACCATGACTTTTTTATGCAGTTGGGCCATTCGTCCACACGAAAACGCAATATCATGGCACTGAAACCGAACATTTTTGAAAACCCTTGCCAGGGTGAGTATTTTAAGAAACACCGGTTGCAATGTTCAACCGGTGTTTTTGCCTTGTGACGTCACTTTTTTAGGCTTCTGATTGGCCAAGATGGCTTTACGATTTGAGTTATATTGTCGCCTGCTGGTGTGGCATGCTCTTTTTCATGTGGATGGAGATTTCTTTTAAACCGAGCATGTGTGGACGAGACTTTTTTGGAAAATAAACTCCGGATATAAAAATACCCCTGTCCCTGTGGGCTAGGCCTAAGTGTGAATAGACACGCCGTAACTTTAATAATGGATGTATGTGCTTTTAAAGAAGATAATAACTGTTTATATCAAATTATTAGTTTGTTTTCAACTTTTAAAAAGTCATATACATCTAGGATTGGCATTTATATTGTGAACTCTTCCTTTAAAGACACACGTCAGCGCAGAATTAATTTGAAACCCATCAAGATGCAACACGTGCGTTTTACCCAAACAGATCAAAGCTGAGAAAAAGTAAACCAGGAAAGCAATGAGCAAATATTTTCCGCAAGGTAATAAAAATAAAGTTTGCGCTAGAGCATTGGTAAGCACAGCACAGGCCCCAACCATTAAAAGACAATCACTTCTCTCTCTAGCGCTGTGAAAACAAATATACATGATGTGTCTACAGGGCTGGTATCCTCTGAAGGCACTAAAACTTCCACTAATTAAAGGTTCCTAAAGCTCACCAAGATGCAAACAAAGACTGCATTTAAAAAAAAACATATCACATCACGTTGTATCAACTGTTTGCAGGAGGAGAGGGGCAGAATGATGGGGTGGCAGGGTTAAGGACAATTTCAGCTATGGTTTTGTTTGGATCTAAGAAACTGCTTACATCTGTCTTGAGATTTGATCACAAGCGGTCAGGCAAGAGTCACAGACTTGTTTACACCTGGCAGTTCATACATCACAAATGTGTGCTCTATGACCACATGTGAATGGATTATATACGTCATTCACTTCATTGCAAAGATAAAGTGCACAAATAGTTTTCAAGGTCAATATCATTTTGATTCCAAATATGCTTCCAAATAGCAGAAATGACTCGTTCTTCTACTTGTGCTTGTCTGAAAGAAGTTAAAACTCTTGATGGAGTCAAATGGTTCATTTACAGGTGGATATTCAGCATGCATTTGCATTTACACTAGAAATGCGACGTGGTAACATGCATTTCTGATAACATCAGAAGGTGCCTTATGTTAATTCACTTTAACTGCAAGTGAAATGTTAATAACAGGTGTAAAAAGAGTCAATTAGAAGCCATAAATACATTAAAGAGCACCTATTACGTTGTGTATTTGGTTTAATGCAATGTGTTCACGTGGTTTATGGTTCAAAAAACACATTATTTTCCACATTCTGTACATTATTGTTGCTCCTCTAAGCCCCGTCTTTCTGAAACGCATGGATTTCTACAAAGCTCATCGTTCTAAAAAGTGCAAGTGCTCTGATTGGCCAGCTATCCAGTGCATTGTGATTCGCTGAATACATCAAGCGTGTTTCGAAAAATGTGACACTCCTTGCCATATTTGGAAGATCAGCTCCCAACAGGAGATAAAATCGGCTTATAAAATCGGCTTATAAAATCTTATCAATACGAGCCTGAATCTAATCCAAAAAATGCAGATGACCAAGCAATCGATTAACTTTGCCAGCACGGCTTGAGTAGGACTTTACAAATTAGTAAGGTTACTGTGCATTCACACCAGATGAGGAAGAGGCGGCAAAAATGCGATATTTGCGTGTAGTTGGACACTTGAACATATTGAGTTGATTCGCTTCATTCGCACGTATAATTCTAGTCATTCGAGACATTTGTCCATAAATGTGTCATAGGAGGGGCTTATATACTGCAGCTCAAACTGAGTAAACTTACCAGATTGTTCGACCTCCTCACTCCTTTTAATTCTTGTAAATGTATGAAGATGTCTCGTGTAGCGATGATGATTGTCCTCCGTTGTTGTTTTGTTTTTCTGTCTCCGCTCGCTTCCTGTAATCACGTCACTGCTAGAGCAAGCTCCTGATTGGTAAATGCAGCTTGAAAATCCACCAAAGTTCAGATTTTTCATCTCTTGCGGATTACGCAGCAACGTTCAATTTGCGCGAAACGTGCCTTCCGCGCCATTCACGCTTACGTGCCGCAGGATGCCTATTCATGTTTTTGCATTGACTTAACATGTAAATCACTCGCACTTGCTGCCTCTTCTGCGTCTGGTGTGAATGATTCATAAGGATACTAAAACATAAAACCATATCTTCAATTGTGATTGTAGAAACGACAAACAACAAGCGCTACTCAACACTGCTTAAAACTCTTGTTTGAACCATGGTTTGAATAGTCAGTAGTAAATTCTTTAAATATGAAAACATAAGCTTACAGGCTGTGAGTCAGAAGCAGGTGGAATTATAATAATGTGCATTGAGTCTATGTCAACTTGCTGTAGAAGTAAAGAAGTTCAAGAAAAAAGCTGTCAGTTGGAGACAATAACTCGCGTCATCATAGACTTTGGGATTTGTATCTTTGCAGATCGTTAACATTTACTAACACACACTTACAGACCAAAAGAAATGTAATATCACAAAAAGGAAAATATGGGCTCTTTAAAATATCAGAACATAGCATACAGCCAAATGTAAAAGGTGATTTTATAAGCATTTGATAAGTCAATTGTAAAAAATAAAGTGAAAGAAGAATTCCTGCCTGTGCTTGACCCAAGAATACTTTTATACAGACTCCAGACTGCATTAGACCGTGGACCGTGTTGTTGTGTAAATCTATTGCCGAAATTCCTCAGATGTCCATATTAGCTTTGGAATTAGTTTGTCTTGCTTTAGATGAAAGATGCCTGCCATCAGTAAATAGAAAACTTTTTAATTGAACAAATGCATGCCTCGGTGGGATTTAATCATTTAAATAAAAAATGAATTACTCATTGAGATAAAAAGGAAACGTTTTGCTTACTGGTTGAATAGATGTTCATCCCTCATTTATATGAGTTTGGTCTCATTATATGCAGAAGAGATGACAGATACTAGATTAGAACAGAAAAGATAAATAATACATTAACCTTTATTTAGATTAAATATAACTTTCCTTTTATAAGTCCAACAAATGAGTAAATCAGGGCAACGGACTTGCAGCTGAAACACAATAATTAGGCCTACTTTAGGTCTAATGCTGAATCTATTTTGAAAATCACTTTACTTTCGGATCACATTAACATAACACAGTAATGATTCTGTAAAGCATATCTTCTGTGTACCCATGTGGCTGCATAACTATGACATAGCAAAATACCGAGCTGTTTAATCTCTCTTTGAAGATAACATCGTTTTTCTTGGATACGCATGCTGAAATAATTGGATTTAAAGATTTATAAATTGAAGTCACACCTTTAGTATGACCAGTCATAAGAGCAACCTATGTTTTCTGTGTTACCTCATATTCAAACTTTCAGTTTGTTCTAAGATTTGGTGTCTACAAAATCATTGTAGAGATAACATTTAGTCATGTTAATATAAAATTTGTCAACTGAAGTCATATACATCTGGGATAGCATGACGGTAAGTAAATTATGATAGAATTTTCATATTTGGTTGAACTATTCCTTTAAATCTCCAACTAGGTTTGGGATACATGTTTTGTTTGCATACATTAAGAATATTTTTACATTTTTAGCATAGCCAACCTGAAGTAAAGATTTGATCATTCATCGTCCTTCTTTCTGAAATGGATATATATATAATCCTTCATAATCACAAGTCCCTCAACATCTAATTTTACACCTTCTTATTTACTTTAGATATTTATCTTGAGCAGCTCTGACCATATTACAACAAAGTTTACAGTTTTTTAGCACAATAGGTTTGACTTCTAAATTGAGAAAAAAAAGATTTACAGTATTAGAAGTTAACACCAACATTTTTGAGTGTGGTATTAAATGAAAAAAAAAAAACTGTTATTGTTGTTAGTTGCCTCTCCAGTTACAGGTAGTGAAAGTATTATTTTTTAAAGGACAGTAAACATATAAAACATAATTTATTAGTGGAAGGAAGACAAACATTTTTGATTAGAAGGTTCTGGCACTTTTATTTTATTATGGAAATCAAACATTAAATTCTCTTTTAATGTACAAAACTGCATTTAATAATTAAACATTTCCATTACATTCAATGTACTGGCTTTCAGAGATTCTGAGTTTTCTTTAGGACACCACAGATCTCTTGTAATAGGAATTAAACTATTTATCAGTTCTATCTCTCTTCAGGGCAGACTGTACTTTGGAATTAAAGACTAAGTCCTTATATAAATTCATATGTGACCCTGGACCACAAAACCAGTCATAAGTTGTACGGGTTTATTTTTAGCAATAGCCAACAATACATTGTATGGGTCAAAATGTAAAATTTGTATGCAAAAAATCATTAGGATATTAAATAAAGATCATGTTTTATGAAGATATTTTGTAAATATATCAAAAATTAATTTATCATTAGTAATAAGGGTTTAATGTGAACAACTTTAAAGGCGATTTTGTCATATTGTCATGTTGAAACCTTATGACTTATAACTGGTTTTGTGGTTACATTTAAAATTGCTAATAATTTTTCTTAATCAGTAAAACAAGATATCTATGTAAATCTTCATTTCAAAGATAGAAATTGTAAACAAATACACACAAATAAAAGTGCATTACTTAGTCTAAGCAATTACATTTGTCTCATCTTGATAGAGATCTTGATTGAGACTCCACACATCTACTTTTGTTCATTCGACTGTGCGCATATTGCATATTCATTAAAAAACAAACAAAACAACAAATAATGTAAAATGTAAGCAATATATTTAAACTTAACCTAATGCTGCATAAGCATCTTGAGCATAATACTGCTACCTAGAAACCACATACTATTGTTTATTATGTTAAAGAAGAGAAGATCGTGAGTAAAGAGCTTCTCATTAAGCGTTCACCTTTCTGGTTTTTCAGAGCAAAGTCTATTTGCAGTCCACTGATTAAACTATTAGTGGGCTGCAGATTTGCAATAACTCTGCTAATCTTTTCAAACTTTCTTTAGCCTGTTCCAACTCCAAATGTCTGGTGGCCTGTGCAAAAGCTTATGGTAAAACATAATTCATGAAACTTAACAAAGAATAAATTCTCCTTAGTGGCCTACAAAGCATTCCAAGTTTGTCCGTTGAAGCCCAGCTGCTGAGAATAGAAAACACTGGATCTTTTGTGAGATGAATCAGAGTACATTAGCTCTCAAATACAGAATTATCCCTCTCTTTTCCCTTTAAAAGGTAAAATCTGATAGGTTTTTGCCATCTTATTTGTTAGGGCATCTTTTTAGAGTTGCCATAACGAGAGCATAATGGGGATCATTGTGACATGAATTATGCTTGGACCTGTGAGTGGGTGGGTTGAACTCATGGATCACAACACCATGATGGTGTTTTTCTGCCGGCGACAAAGAGCTTCTTAATCGTGACCGGGTCTGTTTCAGAACTGAGTCATGCCATTGGGTCTGCTCTGTGCACCGCAGACCTTTGGCCATTGTGTTTGTCCATTTTAATCAAATTCTAGACGAGCTTATGGTTAGAGCCAATGTGAATGATAAAAGAGAGCCGGTCTAAGATGAGGACGTGTCGTGAAGTCATGTTTTCCAGCGCATAGAGGTCTGCTGTCCCATTTAGACTAACACACACACCATCCTTTTGTGCAACATTATTCAAATAGGGTCCGGTTTTAAAGCATCTGGCATAAAAGGCCTATAGAAATCTAAAGGACAGAATATGGGACCAGTATGAAGGCAATAATAAATGTCTTGTCCCAAAACCCTGGCAAAAGAATGTGGAAATGGCCCAAGAGGCAAAAAGCTGCCAGACATGCAGAAACGGTTCACATGTCTGAGGAAACAGAGATTGCGTTACAGTCAATACATTTTTGTCTAATAGCACAATGGCAAATTATTTGTAATGAATGTTTTTCTCATCTAATCTGTATGAGAATTAACCTGACAAACATCCTAATTTAGCTCAAAATGCTAACAAATAAATACTTGCCATTATTTTCTTATACTACAAGCTAAAAAAATGTAAGCTTCTTTGCACAGTACACATCGCTGTAAAACAATCTAATCAATATTGCTGCAAACACAAGATTCCATAGTAGTCAAAATATTTATACCTTTGCACAGGCACATGCACATGTGTGGTCACATCTTTACAGACACACACAAACACACACCCACGGCTCCACTACCTTATTAACACTGACATCTGATGCCACGACTGGGCAAACGAAGCTCAACAATTGATGTCAGAGCCTTACAAATTAAATAAATGGGGAAACGCTATGGTGTATTACACAGACTAAGTCTCCTTAATGAACAGTCACACGTTGGTGCACAAAGCATCCTGTGCCAGACAAATCAAATGTGTGCTGGTTGGAAAACTGGAAAACAGACCTGCACATGTTGAGAGGGGAAATCAATGAATAGATTACCTTTATAGATTAAGCACAAATTGAAAAAAGTGACAATTACATAAACTGTGTCTATAGCTCAAGAACAAACCTGAAACCATTCAAAGTTCTATGTTTAAATAAAAGATTAACACGTCTGCTTTTTTTAAATAAGAGCTCATGAAAATACCACCATCTATTAATTTACCTTTGTGCATTTGGCAGACACTTTTATCAAAAGCGACCCACAGTGCATTTGAGGCATACATTTTATTTAGCATGGTGTGTCTTGGGATCGAACACAACTTCTGCATTAATAACAAAATCCATGGTTATCCAAAAAGGAAATGCAATGGCATCCAAATAAATAACTTAATTGTCTGTTACACTGCACCTTGTATGTTATCCAGAATGCAGGGACACTATTTTCTGATATATGCATACACTTGCTGTGGCATAGGTGTGGATACTATTGGTGGGTTGGATGCAAAACTGTATCTCCTATTCTCCAAGGTGGGCCGAGCAAGGCTTTAAAAGACAGGAGAGGAGAGAGATGGAATATCTAAAAGGGGTTAAGTGCCTGGGTTACCCATCCACGGAGCATAAAATGAAGGCTTTCACTTTGATGGACACCAGAACGTGGAGCCCTGATGTCCCAAAATATTAGGTTTCTCTTCTAATAATGTTGGAAATGTTGCCTACTGTCATGATTAATCTGGCCGGCCGGTGCCGCTGATTGCAGGTGACACGGTCACAGCGCAGTGCCCGTGTTAGTTTCCACACACCGTCAGCTTCACTCCCAGTTCCGGGCGAGCCAGGCTGCACGGTGATAGCGGCTCTCCTTTGCCTCTAATGGATTATGACAGCCAAGAAGGAAACCTTTATTTTAATTCAAACAACAAAAGCCAAATAGCAAAACTTATGTACGTGCCCAACTTTTCCTCGTGTGGTTTTTCTTATCGTTTCTGTTTCTCAAATGCTTTTTTCAAAGGCTGCCTTTCTTTTTATCCACTATTGCTTGTACCGCACATAGATGCGAGCACTCCACAGGGCGGGAAAATCTTGGAGCTGCAAAACACGAAGGTATTTGCAGATGTGGAGGACGGCACGAAAAACATTTGTTGAATCAAAGGCTTGAATTATTACACAAAGTTCAGCGTGTTTCACATGGTACTTAGAAACACCATTGTCCTAGTCAGGAACAAGGAAGCCCTTTCTTCAGAGGGGGTGAAAGACAACCTTGGCCATGCTCATAATCGAATCTGTTTATCCCAAATGGCCCATCAGGAAGGCCTCGGGAATTCTTCACATTGGTTGTGGTCAAAATGCACTGTTTGGCCAAACAATGGCAACATTGATTTTAATGCTCAGAGAATTTTGGTTGAGCTGAGCAAACTGAGCGGGATGGAGGGGGAATACCGCTCTCTGTAATTCCCATGAGGGGGGATGAGGGTCATATCTATATCCACCACCTCCCGCTTCCACCCACTCCATCCCGCACCGTCCATCCGGCTATGATCTCATTCTGAAAGCTGTCCTCTCGAACAAACATATGCAGATTTCCAGGCCAGAAAATAGCACCACTTCCGCTTTTTCGCCCGTTGCCCCTCTCGCTATGCCACTATTAGGACCGATATTATTTTCCCTGTTGTTCCTGCACAATCGTTCCTTGTTGACAGTATATCAAGACCGAAATGGGAGTGGGGGGACCAGTGTTTTGAGAACTGATGTTACATTGATGTCCGGTTGCCATGGGGCCGCAGTCGCGGCATGAAGTCATGACCTTCCTGTTTGGCCACATAGTAACTTATTGAGTCGATACAAATTACCCTGATTCTTTATCTACCAATTTAGCTGCTGGTAGTGGGCAGGGGTCATGCAGTCCCATTCAGAGGATGGCTTTTGAAGTTACTGCTACCACTGTGAGACTTTAACGCTCACCCCCATGCGGTGGGATGGGAGGTGGGTGGTGGGGAGCGAGATGTTCCCAGACAATGAACACCATTGCTTCCCGCCTTCAAAACACTTACTTCAAAAGGACCTCCCTCTGCCAATCCTGAGTTTGCTCTGGTCGCCAACACTGGACATGCTTTTCCCAGTGGATATAAATGTTTTATTAGAGGTGACACCTCAGGCTTCTCTTCTGCATTTCAGTGCTAACGCTCAGACAGGGGGGCACGAAAGCACTGAAGGGAAAACGATCATGCAAAACGTTCTGAAAGAGCCAAATTAGAGAACGATGAACACCAATATCAGGGGTGGCATTTAATAGCATCTGTGCACTTGATTAAATCAGACCTCGCAACAAATTGACTCCTGAGCAATGTCAAAAATTTTAGCGGAACATCCAAGCCAAATGTCATCATAAGACACCAGCTTTGTCAAATTATAATCTGATTCATGCGGTATGCAATATTCAAGCTCTCTGTCAGCTTAGAAAATATAATGATTTACAATAGGTATACATAATTGATTGCCAATCACTCCTCTAATCACTCTTCAATGAGGCTACTGTGTTTCCCCAAGAAGATGGATGCTCAAAGAAGCCTTTGAAAAACAGATGGTGGATCCCTAACAATAAGGTTTTTGCTTCCTTCTGAAAATGATCATCTTCCTGTGCAACACTGACAGATCATTATCTAATACTAAATGCTCTCTAATGAAATAAGATGTGCATTTTTTAATATAACAAGACATTTGTTTCCATATTAGTGATGTTATGTAATCATAACAGCACATTCATTTCATCCAAAATGTTACATATTTACATGTTTATGCATTTGGGAGACGCTTTTATACAATGTTACTTATATTACATAGGAGGTATAGGTTCAACTCTACCCACGATCTTGGCATTGCTATTACTTTGATATTGTTTAAGCTACAAATTATTTAAAAAATATATATATAAACCCATCCTCCCACTGTTTAACAGATTTGTAAGGTTTTCTCTTAAATCAAAGGTAGAATCATATGTGACCTTGTCTATTAAATTCTCATAATTTAAAGTTTGACTTAATGCAATCAAGGTTATATTTTTACTGAACATTCTTTACATTATGTAGGATGATTTTATGTAGAAAACAATTAATGAAAAGTCAATACTTACAATGCAAAATAAATGACTTAATTCACATGATCGTTGATGGTGTAGAAAACCAGCACTGAAGCGCTAATGAAAGTGTATATTGAAATGAAAGAATGCTAATGACACATGGGTCCTTTTTCAAAAGATGAATGCGTTTCGTTACATTTGCCCACCTTAACGGCGAGAATTTAATTTGTTGACAATTGATACTCATCACCTTCAAATGGCTTTTAATTGATATCGGTGCGGAAGCAGTGAACTTTAAATAGACATTTCTAATTATTGGATTTAAAAAGTGGGGGCTTTACGGGAAATGTTATGGCATTTGGAAAAGGATTCATGAGGCAATAAGTAAATGGCCACCCTGCAGCTAAATGACATTAAAGCCGGTTACCGCTTATACCTGAAGGGAGCAATACCACCAGTCTCGAGAGGCGAGAGTGGGGTCCCACCTCAGGGCTGGTACTTATCTGGAGAATACATTACTTTATCCTGATAGCTGGATATTTCTGTGTCACTCATCTTGCAATTGAAATGTAGCTCATGTCTTTGGAGGAGTCAAAAGGAGGTTGAGCTGCTGGGGAAGATGAATGGTGTCTGAATTTTCTGATTACTAATGTTTGCCCTATACCGTTGTTAACTGAGATATTCCATTAGATGGGATAAAACATCCATTTGTGTTCCTGTATCAGTCAGCAGAGCATTTTGTTAGCACCGCAAAAGGTTATGAGATCGATTCTCAGGGAACAAACATAAAACATATGGTTTTAATACACTGTAAGTCACTTTGGTTCAAATGCATAAATTTAAATGTAAAGAACAGTTGAGCAATATTAAGGGGATCGCACACCGGCCGCGCGGCTCAGCGCCGCGCCATTCTAAAAAAATCGAACACATTGTTTTCTATGAGTATACGCACACCGGCGCCGCCAGGTGGCACCTGTCCGCGATGCCCAGCTGTGACTCAGGAAGTTGCTCAAATCACTGTTGCGCCACACAGCGCCATTCACATAGTTTAACATTAAATAACATCATATTTGTCCCAAATCATTAACAATTAACATTGGCTGCTAACGTATATTTTGCATTTTGAAGTAGACGCTATCTGACGAAGCTCGCGCTATTTAATGTGCACTTCCGGTTTACAATACCTCCGAGTTGTCCTACAGACGCGGCGCGGCGCTGAGCTGCGCGGCTGGTGTGCGATCCCCTTTATACAGTACAAACAAGATTGCATTTGTACCAAATATCAGCAGTTAATGTTTATAAAACAGTCTATTAACCAATAGAGAAAACCAAGACAGACAGTGGACCTAATCCACCAAAAAGCCAGCCGAAAAAAGTATGATGACTTTTTGACAAAATGTGTTTAATGATGTTATGTTTTAAAATATGGTGTGAATAAATACATTTAAACAGTTAAACTTAAAGCCTAGTTGATTACCATTTTGTTGGAGCGATTAAGGGACAGGTGGGGCTCGGAACCCCTCCCTACCTCTAAAGTGGGGAATGGCAAAAAAAAGTTTGAGAAAGACTGCTTTATGGGTATATATTGCATTGAAATGTTGTATCTTTTAGTACCTATTATGTAACAGTTAAAGGTACAGTAAGGAACATCTAGTGGTGAGATTGCGAATTGCAACCAACCTCAATTTTAAACGCCATGAGAGCTACGGTAGCTGCCACGGAACAAACATGTTTATGCAATTTAGGGACGAAACACGCTCTGTAGAACAGTTTGTCCATTTAGGGCTACTATAGAAACATGATGGCGACTTCAGTGTAAGGAGACCCGTGGTGTATGTTGATAATAATGACTCATTTTAAGGTAATTAAAACAATACAGTTCATTTTGTAAGGTCTTTATACACCACTGATAATAAAGTTATGTATATTTTATTGCATTTCTGTCAAGAGATCCTTCTAAAAGTTACACGTTGCACCTTTAAATTTAGGGGTACAAAACATTTAACTGTACCTTTAAAGTACACAATAGGTCCTTAAGGAACAGTAATGTAAGCTGTAAATAATTTGCAGCATTTCTGTCAAATCAACACATATTTTTATGTTATTTTAACTTAAAAAATTAAGTTAAACAATTTTGACAACTTGAAATAAATAAGTTATGTCAACTTTTTCTTAGGCTAAAACAAAATAGCAGGTTGAATTTACTTGCAAAACCAAGTTGTTATAACTACATGCTGCATTTTTTTTACAGTGTACCCAAAAAGGTATAACATTGTATTATGTTTTGTATACCTATTTAAAGGTTCAAAACAGAACCTTACACTCTAAAAAACAAACGGTGCTATATAGCACCAAAACAGTTGCTTTGGATCGTAACGATAGAAGAACCATTTTTAGTGCCATATAGCACCGGTGAAGAACCAGTGAAGCACCAGTGAAGCACCAGTGAAGCACCTGTGTAGAACCATATAGTGCTATGTAGAACCATATGTGGTGCTATATGGCCCCTATATGGTTCTACACTGGTGCTTCACTGGTGCTTCACTGGTGCTTCACTGGTTCTTCACCGGTGCTATATGGCACTAAAATGGTTCTTCTATCGTTACGATCCAAAGCCATTGTTTTGGTGCTATATAGCACCGTTTGTTTTTTTAGAGTGGGTACCATCCCAGCAACAAAAAAGGAACTGTACAATTTTGTACTTTTTCTCTGACAGTGTGCAAACACAGTCCAGTGTGCAAAATTTTTGTGGGTGGTGTTACAAGAAATAACAGCATACCTGGAACGTTGCTTGTCAAATAAAATCAAAGGACCGTAATTAACTTTTGTATAATAGATGCAATCAACTTAAGGCCTTAAAACCATCAGCTAAGTTGTAAAGCATTTGATTGATTTTATCATTTGCTTTTTTTAAAGGCATAACCCTTATCAGCATTGTTCAGGCCCAAGTGACTTTACCTTTAAATAAGACAGATGACAAACTAGTTAAAATGGTTAGTTGCTGTCATCATTAACTTCTGCTTAGTGTAACCCCGACATTGCTTTCCAAGCCCTCCCACGCCAATGATCTCCCATTAGAGAGCTTAAATCTCATTACCCCATTCATCCAAGCACCAACATGCCTGCAGGGAGCTAGCAAACAGCCGTAACACTGCTCAGACAGATCCAGACGATGTCCCGCAAAGCTCTATCCCAGGTCCTGTGGCATTTTCAGCATGGAGCCCTGTTGGAGGAAAACCAGGCTGAATGGATGGGACAGGGGTGGTTATGTATGGTTAAATGTGTAATGGAAGAAGTCGGCGGCACTCCTGGGGTCAGGCAGACATGGTGTGAGAAGGGTCAGGCTAGGCGATAATCTCAGAGGTTCAAACACTAAAGCTACTGTGTCTTTTGTCTTCTTCCCTCAGGTGAGGTTAGGGGCTCTATATTTCGCCGCACCAGCACAGGACTAAGGCTCCATGGAGAATGAGCGAAGGAACGAACCTGGAGAGTTCTGAAGAGTGATAGGGACCCATGGGGATAGAAGTTCTCTAATCTTGTCAACGGTGATGAGACTTAATACATCACCCACGGTTAGCATGAGAGATGGATTAAGCTGTCCGAATTCACTTTAAAGGTTTATTTACAGTTCGGTAATGACAATATGTATTCTTCAAACCCTATCATAACCTAAAGTTAATTCAGATTCACATCCTAAAAATGTGATTTTCTCTCTGAAAAGCATCTGTCAGCCCACCCCTCATTTTTACACAAGACTGGCGACAGAACAGTACCATGTAATGTCTGTCCAGCATGCTTCATTGGCTTATAATGGATGATCAGTGTCAATGCAGCCAACAAGATGATTACATGCCATTGAGCCACAGCCATTCTTTAGTATCGATCCACTTCAGCTGGAAAGACAGAGGGTGTAAAAACTGAGCCAGGTGGAAGCCACTGAGACAGAGAGCCAATATGTGTTCATTTCTACATAAAGGCTGCACTGCAATACATTTTGGGGATGAAAGCTAAAAAAAATTCAAAGTTAATATGGATATTTATATTGAAATAGGATGTCAAGAAACATATGCAACATATGTCAAGATTTCAAAATGGCCACACACCGAATAATAATGAATAAAAAAACATGTTTGGATCTTATATCTCTCTGTACAAGATTATTTTAACATCAGCAATAATACAATCCAATGAACTATAAGGTCTTGAACCGATTTGATGTTTGCTAATGATTTCCTTTAGCACCCATTCACCAATATTAGTCAAGGGCGACTGTCGGACACCACGGAAATGAGAAACAGTCTGATTGACTTGTATTGTCATTTCAACACTGTCTGTGTACCGGTGATCAAGTGCGTTTACAGTTCTAGCCCATTGTGCATAAACAAACTGAAGCAGCGCTAGATCACAAGAGTGTTTTAACCAGAACCAGCCTCGCGAAGAGCAAACGCAAGTATATTGCATGTTTTCGGCGATAATTGCAATCCCAGCAACATAAACATTATTCCCCTCTGTACACTGCGGCATCGTAGAATGTTTCATAACAAAACCCTCAGATCGTCCATGTGCACTGACTGAATAGCTTTTGTTGTTTAACATTAATCAATTATTTATGCCTATAGAGCTTCAAAATATTTATGTTTAAATAGAAGAAAGCTAGTGGAAAACAAATGGTGTTTTAGCAAGAGACACAACGTTGAAAGATGGTGCTTCAGGTTCATGGGCGGTGCTGATATAAGGAGATTTTGGGAAGGAGTTGTCACTGATTACTGCACGAAACATCAACAGAGGCCGACACTTTAATGTCTTACAGATATAGATGATATAGGAACACAGGCAAACCACCTTTGGAACAAATGTGTGTAACAAATGTGAACCTTTGTGTTTGGTTTGTTAAAAATGTAAAAATAACACATTGTTTTTCTATGGATAAATGTATTGTCAGGAACAAAGGCACAAACGTTGTCACTGGGACAATACCTTTTGAAAAGGTCGTAATATGTACTATTTAGGTACATATAGGTGCATTTGAGGTTCCAATATGTTCCCTTTAGGTACAAAGGTGTACTTTTTGAAAGGTTACCGCCCCAGTGACAGCTTTTGTAACTTTTAAATGAGCATAGTGGTCAAAAGTGTGGAGAAGATATTTGCACAATATTTTATTTAAAGTTTTACAAAAACACTATATAGGAATAAGTATGTATAGAGAAACAATACTACTAACAACATACACATACATATAAAATAATCGGTAACACTTTATTTGAAGGGGTGTTCATAAGAATGACATGACACCTTTCTAATCATGAAATGACATGTGTCATGAACATGGAGGAGATTTTATGCACATTTATGAAAACTGTCATTAAGTGTCATTTGTTAAAATATTACATTTTAATGCAAAGATGACATTGTTTAATATGTCTTTGTTATGAGAACTTAAATCTATCATAAACATGACATAGCAGAATAATTATCAAACTTAAGATTTATGGGTTAACATTACATTAAACTGTCATTTAAGTGTTAATACTATGTCAAATAATGTTAAATACCATAACAAAATGCAACAGACACGTCAAAAGATTATACTTAACTTTATGTATGTGCAATTTTCCAGCAATATGGACCCAACTCTGCATGGCTTAACCCATTGTTTTCATTTAATTTTAGGTTAATCTGTCTCCAAATGCAATTAAATATAATGTTATTAATTTTTATTTTTATTATTATTGGATGATTGAGTTTATTTCTCTAACACCTGGAGGAAACTTATATTATAAAAAAATATTCACAATGTTTTTATAAAACTATTTGACAGAGTATTAACACTTAATGACATTTTAATGACAAAATATATTTGTACCACTGTAGTTGAGGTCAAGAAAAATATTCATGACGTTGTTATAAAACTATATAACAGAGTATTAACACTTCATGACATTTTAATGACAAAATATATTTGTACCAATATAGTTGAGGTCAAGAAAAATATTCATGACGTTGTTATAAAACTATTTAACAGAGTATTAACACTTCATGACATTTTAATGACAAAATATATTTGTACCACTGTAGCTGAGGTCAAGAAAAATATTCATGACGTTGTTATAAAACTATATAACAGAGTATTAACACTTCATGACATTTTAATGACAAATATATTTGTACCACTATAGTTGAGGTCAAGAAAAATATTCATGATGTTGTTATAAAACTATATAACAGAGTATTAACACTTCATGACATTTTAATGACAAATATATTTGTACCACTATAGTTGAGGTCAAGAAAAATATTCATGACGTTGTTATAAAACTATTTAACAGAGTATTAACACTTCATGACATTTTAATGACAAAATATATTTGTACCACTGTAGCTGAGGTCAAGAAAAATATCTATGACGTTGTTATAAAACTATATAACAGAGTATTAACACTTCATGACATTTTAATGACAAATATATTTGTACCACTATAGTTGAGGTCAAGAAAAATATTCATGACGTTGTTATAAAACTATATAACAGAGTATTAACACTTCATGACATTTTAATGACAAATATATTTGTACCACTATAGTTGAGGTCAAGAAAAATATTCATGATGTTGTTATAAAACTATATAACAGAGTATTAACACTTCATGACATTTTAATGACAAATTCAATTTGTATCACTGGTTAAAAGTGGTCAGTTATGTTGTCTTGGTAATGTCAGGTTGTCATGACAATTTATGATGTAGGGGAGAACTGGGGCAAAAGTAACACGGGACAAAAGTAACAAAGCAATTTTCTCCGAGCCCCAATATCATTTGCATCCCGAACTATGACAGCATCTGAAGCACACAAACCCTTGACAGCCCTGACAAATATTGCATTATTTCCTCACCGTTTTCCGCATGTAGATCCAGAAAGGTGTTTTCAACCATGATAAGTAAATTCTTAAAGCAGTCATTTGTTTCTTATAACGTGTTGTGTTTTTTGTTTCATGTGTTAAATACTGATCAATCTACAGGTTATTTAGTGCTGTAACACATCCTAAAGTTTTACTTCTCAGAGTTTTTCAAAATAAAAGTAAATCATGTTTAAATGTGAGGAGATACTGTCGGGACGAAAATAACAATTGTTACTTTTGTCTTGCTGCTTACAGTGTTGTATATGTTAAAAATATATATATTATTCTAATTTGATTTAATTTCATTTTCATAGTGTTCAAACTGTTGAAATTTTTTTTTATTCTCAACAATTTAAGTTTGTACTGTTGGTTGCTTTTGAAACATTTGATAAAACTGAAATTTAAAATGAAAATGTAATTTCATTATTTTTTACAAAGATAAATTACAAAATATGTTTGCAGTTACATATTAACGCGGTCATAGTTATGTATATTTAATAAAAACATGTGTAACACAAAAATCTGTCTTGTTTTGTTGTGTTACTTTTGACCCACCTGTGGGTTACTTTCGTCCATGCAGGTGGGGTCGAAAGTAACAATTCACTACTTTCACTACTTTAAGTTAAAGTAAAATTATACTGAAGTCGTTTTACAGTTTTACAAAATTCCACCTGTTATTGATAGACAACACTTGTGAGTTACTGACCACAGCAAAAATATATCATCTTTGAAAATTACGTTTTTCTAAAAACTGGTACTTTTCTCCTTGCACTCCCCTATTGGTTAATGTCAAGTACAAAGACATCTCAAACAATGTCACATTTGCATTAAAAATGACATAACTGAACGTATGACACTTAATGACAGTTGTCATAAACGTGCATAAAATCACATATGTCATGTCATGATTATGAAGGTGTCATGCCAGTCTTATGAACTTCGAGTAAAGTATTACCAAAAAAAATCGAAATTTTGTTTTGTTGTAAGTAAAACATCCAAAATATTAAGAGAATGGCACACCTACCTGGGCTGGGTAACTATAGGACAGAACACATTTCTGGTTTAAAGTGACCAAAATAATGGGTTGTATTACATTATTTGGGTCATTTTAACACAGAAATGTGTTCTGTCCTTTGGTTACCCAGCCCTGGGTTAAATATTTTTTAGAGTGTAACAACTGTGTACATAAAATCTGCAGAACCACAATAAACTAATTGTTAATGGCGTAACTGAAAGTACTTCCAAGTGGTGCAAGGAAATAACAAAAAACAATTCTGTGTCTTGGGTTATTCGTAAATTTTAGCACCAGTCTGTCTCTTTCTATTGTAGAGGCTCTCACCAGCCCTGCAGTTTCGGGATAACCCATATATTGTAGTCCAGAGAGAGCAAGCTGTTTACAAGCAGTCGCATAGTGCGCATAAACATAACACTGTATGCCTCTGTTGTTGGCGGCTTACTCAAATTTGCCAGATGATTAAATGTCTCAGGTCACTACTATTTCTTTAGGAAAAAATAGCTAATAGCAAATAATATATTATATTAGAGTCAATCAATCATTGTAATATCAGGAGTGCCTCCTGTTTTTTGTGCACTCGCAATACGATACTTTAGGTTTTGACTCGTGAACATTAATGGGAGTTTCACTCTCAAAACTTCGCAGTGTGTACGCGGCCAATGTGGACTCACAAAATAAAGCACATCAGCACTTAAACTACTAATCATTTTCATGATCTTCTAAGCCTTTATGGTCCTCAAGGGCTGTTGTGTTATCGTCATCTGTTGGCTGTGCGCAAAGAAAGTGGACTCAGAAGGCCTCTCCAAAGCAGTTGTCATGATAATGAAGTGCTTGAGATGTTACCATTAATCGAAACCTAACACCAGAGATCACACACGGCATATTAATATACACATATGCAATATGCAAATGTGTTTGTCCACATACATGTAAACGCACACAAAAGAAAATGATGACATGGTATCACATGCAAAAAAAGATAAAAATCGAAAGAAATAGCTTTGTGCTTTCAGGTAGAAGAAATAAATAAATAACAAACAAAAAATAATAATAAACAGGAAAAGTTTTTTTACCTAAATATAGAGTACACCCTAAACATTTTCTGGCTTAATCTAACTCAACACCTGTGTTTGTCCTTTTTTGACTCAATGCTGGGTTAAAAACATTTTCTACATAAGCATGTCTCTTTTCTTTTCCCGAACATTTAAAAATTATCTTGCCTGACCTATGTCTCGCCAGCTGACTGTTGCTCTATGTGACACACGTCCTTATGCTGGTTCACATGTCATCCATTAATAAACAAATGAGGAGTCGCCCGGGAGGTCGAGATGCTCAGCTGGCCCATTTGTGACAGGACCAGGGGACTCGAGGACGAACCGTGCAGAGTAAAGGGGGGCTAGTCGGGGGACGACTGCATGTCTGTTATACTCTCCTAACCTTGTCTTTGTCAGAAGCGGGACATGTGCACATACGGACGCACACACAAATGCACACAAATACACACAGATCCCTCATTCCAAACCCTCAGCGGCTGATTAGTGTGAGTGACAAACTGGGGCAGCGAGTCCACTCAGCTCTTCATAATAAATCTATCAGCAGGGTAATAGAATTCCATCAATCCCCCCTACCACTCCTCCGCCCCGCGGGGTCAGTCCCTCGGGCACGGCAGAGGTCTCTCCCTTGGGACTGTACAACTGTTATTATTCAATTACACTCTTTTCTTCCCAGTTAAAAGACCATGATATCATTATCACTTAATGAATATATATAATTGGATCTAGGGACGCTTGCCTTTGGAACTGATGAATAATGTTCACTATTCATTTTGGCCCGCTATGAGCCTCCACTGAGCATCTATTACTCGACTAGTCGCTTAAAAATGATGATGACAAAGGGAATTTGGAATTAGCTTCAGTGTTCATTCAATGCTTAGTTAAACACAAAGGATAATAAAAAGAATGGAATCTGGGGGTGAAGGATCTGGGCTCAGTGCCATCTCACCGGTTCAGTCAAATGGTACCTTGGTGTGACAGTGATGTCATTTGAAATTGAAGCGAAAGGGATGCTGCATGTATAATTTTAAGGTAAGGCCAAACCTGATTATATGTCTATTTAATTTTGAAATCAAAATTAAGAGTTTGGTTCCATTTCATCTTTCAAAAATTGCATTTTTGTGAATTCCAATTAATATCATTAATATCAAACTGCTGTTGGTTTGATTTGATTTAAGCCTTCATAACTAAAGAATACAGCTAAAAACATGGCAATGTTTTACATAATAATAAACATGTTTTGACAAAAATTGTAACCAAACTCTTCAAATATTTCTTTCCTTGATCTTTTATATAAATTTACATTTCTGCATTGGGCAGACGCATTTATCCAAATGGACTTACAGTGCATTCAGTCTATACATTGAATGTGTGTTCCCTGGGATCAAACCCAGTACCTTTACATTGCCGAGGCAATGCTTTACCAATTGAGCTTCAAATATAAAAACAATTATATTGTTCATAATTTATATTTGGAAATGCTGCCAAAAATTTGTCTAGATCCTCGTAGCTCAGCATGGTAAAAAAAAAATGGTCCATATAGCTCTCACTGGGTCGGTAGCTTTTCAAAAAGGAAGTTCATACCTGTATTAGCATCTCAGAGGTACATATTGTTACCAAATAAAAAGGCATGTCTGTACTTAAAGGTGCAGTGTGTAAATTTAAGCGGCATCTAGTGGTAAGGTTGCGAATTGCAACCAACGGCTCATTCCTCTGCTCACTCCTCACTTTTGAAACGCACAGAGAAGCTACGGTAGCCGCCGCTGGAAAAAAATGTCTTAGTAAATTAGTTTGTCCGTTAAGGGCTTCTGTAGAAACATGGCGGCACAAAATGGTGCCTTCCATGTAAGGTGACCCTCATGTATGTAGATAAATACGTCTGAAGGTAATAAAAACATAACGGTTATTAAAAAAAGGTCTTTATACATCCCTGATAATATAGTAATGTATATTATTCGCATATCTGGCAAAGAGGTCTTTCAAAAAATTACAAACTGCACCTTTACATTGTATGTACTAGAACCTTTTTAAACGCTACTGCCATAGTGACAGCTTGGGATCATTTTTTTATCTTTTTTTTTTCGCTTAGATAAAAATGTCTGGCAAAATCAACAATGTAGAAAACCGTTAAATAAATAAATCTTTCAGGGCAGTGCACTGAACAGAGCCCAGTAACAAGCATAATAATGATGGTAATAAGCGGTACTAAAACATTGACTTAGCATTCATTGAGTTCATTTGTGATGAAAAGGAGGAGAACAGAGACAGAAGACCTGGGAACGAAATGAAAGGCCGTCATTTGCTTCGTAGCAGTAAAATGTTGCCCTCCCATTGGTAACCAAATGCAACAGTCCCACCCCTCCGCATTGTGTGGGGTAAACGTTGCGTGGTGGGGTTCGTGAGGATTAGCAAGCCGGTCTGCGCTATCAATCCTGGTTAAGGAGGTTCTGTTGACAGGCCGGGGATACGGGGATCCAGCTGCTCCCAAAAGAGTCCATCGGGCTTCACTGAACCTTTTCTTTGCACATACACACGCACGCCCATCCATACTGCCACGACAAGGCCATCTCGTGCTCCCCCTCCCCCCATACATCACTCCAAATTAAATTTACATTAGGCCGTCTTCAATCAGGGGCCTGGCGGAAAAACCTGACATCATTAGACAGAGCGCGTGGCCGCCATCCATTACGCTCTTATTATACACATGTCTGTGGATTTTAGCAAAGTTCATGCATACCTAAGTGCAAGTTTGTGTTAAAAATTAAAGACTCTTTTAGGAGGACAAAGGAGTTTCTGAACTGTTGACTTTGAGAGAGTCTTCATTACCCCACAGCCGACGGATCCCAAAGACCCGATCTTACCCTGCCTCGCTTTCCTTTCGTACGCTTTAGATAAATGCTGGATTTGGTAGAATATGAACAAACCCAAATGTTGGGTTTAAATGAACCAATTCTGGGTTGTTTTAGGCCATGGTGTAGGCTAATTTAACCCAAACGTCTAGTTTGGCCAAATTTTACTCAAACAACCCAACATTTTTTAAACCAGTTATTTTTAGCTACTGTATCACTGCTTTTGTCAGCCCCTGTCCCAACCAAAAGAGAGAGAAAGTAAAAAAAGTGTCTCCTAACTGATGCACACATACATATGCAAACACATTTGTTTCCCCTAATTTCTCCATTAAAGCCATATCAATGAAGCATGATGGAAGATGGTGAGAAGATAGTGGGACCAGGCACGTGAGTGAAGCGCTTTACTCTTTAATTGCTTCATTAGCATCAACACTAATCCCCCTCTAATTTCCACTCTCATTTCTCACACTCATTTATCCCTGGTCCCTCCTCACCTCTGTCAAACCCCCAACACCCCCCCACCCTACAAAATCACACAGCACCTATTTGCTTTCCAAGAAAATAATAACACTCAGTAATGCTTATTTCATAAACCTTATTCCCCAGACAAACACCCAGCTGCCGATAAACAGACAAGTGTACTGAGGTTTATTGCATCAGACCCCAATTTTTCTCTCTAATTATAATTCGATTACAGTTGTGTATGCTATTACGCCAAACATTTGCACAAAACGTGTCCACCTTTTCTTTACAAGGTGCGGTGTGCAACAAGGTTTTACACGTAGAGCCTGGAAGTAGCATATAGTTAATTTTTTTAAGGGTACCTAAATGTACGCACATGGTCGAACGCACAGCCTTGCAAGCATATTTTATTTGACTTGTATGTCTACAAAACATTTAAAACATGCACATTGCAACAAAATTGCAATGCATCTTCTGGGATGCATACTACATTCTCCTGTACGAACTGCGCGACCTACGGAAAATACCGTAAAATACCAGAAAAATACAGTAAAACCGTCACAATAAATTTCAGAAATTTTCCGTGATACAAAATAAATTTTTTTCTGTAATTTTATATTTAGTACATTTAGTTACAAAAATCTGGCAGTGTGCGTACTATGTGCGCATAAACTATTCTATTTTTGACACTCGCGCATGCATAAAAATGAAACTATAGCCTACTCATAGCAAAATCTGGGTTTGCAAACCCCTTGTGGTTCTTGGGGGAACTGCAGGGAGTTGATAAAAAAATACTTAAATCATAAAATGTATAAAATTTAAATAAATAACTTTAAAATTTGAATTCGAAATAAAACAATAAAACATATATATTTTATTTGTTTAATCAGCATACTATGTGACCAGTACACAACACCACAATATATCAGAAAACTGTGAACAGATACGTTTTATGTACCATTAAAAGAAAATGACCTGACGAAGGTTCAATTACATGTTATAATTTCAATAAATATGTCAATCCTTTAAAATGAATAAAAAATAAATGTCTTTGAAGTAAAACATGCAAATGCGCTTTAAAATTATTTAAATATTTACTTAAAATCTCATGGGTTATTTCAAGTAAATAATTTAGGTCAAGGGGGTTCTGCTGACAAAAATATTAAAAAAATTAAGGAATACTTAAGGAATACCTTACCTAAAATATTTTCCTAGAAAAAAAAGACTGGGTTGTTTAATGTTTTAGTTTCTCCACATTACACACTAAAAAATGCTGGGTCAAAAAGGGACTAGCCCAACCCACTGGGTTGTAACCTATGCTGGGTTGTTTTCACCCATTGTTGGGTCAAATATATTCATTTTCTGGGTTAATTTAACTCAATGGATGGGCTTGTCCCTTTTTGACCCAACCAATTTATGTCAAATTTAACATAGCAACCCAGACAACAATTTTGGCTAAAACAAGGCAAAATTTGAGCAGTCAGTGAAAGTCAAATAGACGTCTAACCATAGCTGTATACCGTTATATACGATGCGTATACATTTAAAACAAATGAAAGGAAACACTTTGAACACAAGTTGATTTATAGTACATCTCCAAGTTATTTTGGCAAAAACGGCATGTAACCAGATTCAAGGTATATTTATGGTAAAAGTGGGTTACTTAGCCGAAGTTTAAGGCCGTCACTGCAGTCTTGGTATTTGCTTGTTGGGAACTTTTAAAACTTTTTCCTTCTACAAACATATGACAAAGAACAAACCATAAATTTCAATTTTTGGGGTGAACTATCGCTTTAACATAACGCAACACATAATCAAACGGAGAGTAGTTTTAAGTACTCTCTTTCTAGTTTTAAGACAGTACTGAACATTGCAGGTTCGTGCTTGAAGTCAGGACCGATGGAAAAACATTGTGCTCGGTACATCACACATTTAATAAATAGGCTGAGAGTATGTTTGAAAACATGAGCCACAAAAGCAATCTTGTCAAATGTGTTTTAGACAACCTATGAGTGGGGTTGAAAGTGGACAAGCTCAAAACTTTTTGCACCCTGTTTACACCTGCATTTAGCGTTGTCCACTTGTGGTTTGATCAACCAAAACACGTCTAAATACCAGGTGTAAACAGACCCTAATAAGAGTTATCAGCTCTCTGAAGAGGTGACAAATAGGTCTTTGTGAGATCACACACCTCATTCCCACGCTGCACATACTCTCCTGCGGTCAATGATCCGGTGTGACAATTCGAAGCAAGACGTTCAGCCACACACCTTCGTGAACTACATGTCATTGAAACATTAACATACAAATGGCCCCAACTTAACACGTGATTTAGATTCCAAATGCCATCAAATGTTAAAGAAGTACCAACTACAGAATAAATAACCTTAATGGAAAGCCATAACATGCAGTAATTTCTTTCCTACACCGCCTTGGTTAAAATGTCCAGAATTTAATTTCTTATAATGTGACATATCTTCTAAAGAGAGTTGGGCAGGATTTGTAGATATGAGCTCTTACAGATCCTTCAATTAATATACAAAGTAAGTCATGTAATTAAATCGCCCAAACAGCATTATTCAAACCTAATTGTCTATGACGGACAAGATATGCATTCTTCAGATCATGAGAGATAAATATTAAATACAAATAATTTATAATTTTCGAATTATATTTGATCAAAACATTACAGCATATGATTTGTCATATAGGTTGGAACTGCTTTCTTGTTTTTAGACTTAATACACACCAGCTCACAGTCACAAGAACGGCCTGTTTATGTGAATAAGTGATGACTGTTCAGTGTGGTGAATGGCTAATGACCACAACAACAATACTGACAGATACATGTACTGATTCATCCACTGTTACGTATAGGTCATGCCAGTAAGTCAGTCAGGGTAAAAGAAGCTTTATTGTTATTTTATTCATAAACAGCTTGTGAATCAAAACAACGTTAGCTGTAGTTATGCAGCTGTTTGCCAGTAACTTACTGTAGATTTAAATGTGTGTTATTTACTGGCAAAAATTTGTTCAAAATCTTTGTCTTTACAGAATAAAACTATAAAATAGCACCGGCACTATTGACTTTGCCCAAATGATGGAATATCACACATCTCGCAACTTATTTTGCCAAATTGAAAAAGTGGGTTACTTAATGCGAGGTTTTAAGGTTAACCTAGATGTGAAATTACTTGCTGTCATTTAAAGGACTAAATAAGAACATGTTCCCAAATAAATATTCACCCACATATATACCTTGA
Organism: Paramisgurnus dabryanus; assembly: GCF_030506205.2. NCBI lineage: Eukaryota > Metazoa > Chordata > Actinopteri > Cypriniformes > Cobitidae > Paramisgurnus > Paramisgurnus dabryanus. The sequence continues at coordinate 21,095,114 of NC_133343.1, read as the reverse complement.
CAGATTAACTGTCACAATTTTTACATTCATTGATTTGGCAGATATTTTGGCATATTTTTGCTCAAACCAAAGCTGCTAGCAGAACTGATACTCAAAATGTATTCTTTACATTAAAAATGACAATTATCTCGTATGTACATTTATAAGCTTTGATTTATATAAATGATTTATAAAAAATGCTGTTTCTTTGATTACACACTGTATTTCCTTCTCTTTCTAATTTATAGTTCCCTCTTTTCCTTTCAGGCCCTAAGGCGGGCTACAAGGGTCAAGTCAAGACAGGGTGAAAGAAAAGATCACCCTTCCCATCATTTATTTTTATCTTTCTTAGATGTCGCACACAACAGCTTCTTGGGACGTAGCAACACGGATCAATATCTATTTAGTGACCTAACCCCTGTGTATGTGTACGTCAAAGCAGGCAATCTAAAGCTGTTTGAAGTATTTCATCAGGCACAGTCCTGCCCCCTGACCTGTCCAAAACGCGAACCTCTCCGTCCTAAAGGCATCCTGCTCTCGCCAGCAATAAACAAGGCTGGGAAGTTGTTGCACACTTGTCACAATGTTGGTGGCAACCGACCCCCTCTGAATCGTCTGTCTCTTTTCGAACGCAATCTTTCTCTATCTCTCTCTTTTTTTTTGAGTGCCCCACATATCCACATCCACAGGCTGGGGTAAGATTTTCCAGTTATGGAGTAAGATGTGCTACAGAAAACTGTTGGTGAAAGAAGATGATCAAACAAATATATAATGATGTCTATGAAGTTATATGAAGAAGTATAACAGAGCAACTAAGGGGTATACAAATATGTGACCCTGGGCCCTTTTTTAACGATCTGAAACGCAAGTGCGAAGCGCAAAGCGCAAGTGAGTTTGTGGGCGGATCTTGGGCGCTGTTGCTATTTTCCCGGCGTGAGAAATAACTCTTGCGCCGGGCGCAAATCAATAAGGGGTTGGTCTAAAGTAGGTTATTTATTCATAGGTGTGGTTTGGGCGTAACGTCAAATAAACCAATCAGAACGCTATCCAACATTCCCTTTAAACGCAAGGGCGCAATGTTCCATGGCGGGTTGCTATTATTATGACGGACCCAAAAACGCAAGCAAGGTCCAACACCAAAGTACACTTACAATTCAAGTTCATATACATTAAGGTTTCTTATGAAAACATTTTAATTATTATTTACATTAAATAAACGTAATACAGCCACACAACAAACTTATGAAAATATTTTAATCGTTATTTGCATGAGAATTTTTTAACACAGCCACACAATAAATAAAAACTATCACCATTATGCTCACCACTATGATTCCCCTTATCTCATGTGTTAATATTTTTTATTGTAACAATTTATGATTTGCAAAAATAACTGTTGCATCTGTGTAGATTAGATAAGCAAAGTGTGTGCGCGTTGTGCACGCTATACATTATGGTCAAGCATGCGCCCTTAAAATAGCATAATGAACAACGCGCAACGCGCCACTGACTTTAAACTATTTTTTTCTGGTCAGTGGCACAATTGTTTTTTGAAACTGCAAAATAGCATCAGGGATGGTTTGCGCCAGAACACGCCTCTTTTTTTGCACTGAACCGCCCAGGGAGCGCAAGTTCATTCCCTACTTTGCTGACGTGCGTCTGTGGAGGGAAAAACCAGCTGTGCGCCGGTGCAAAATACGAATGATACATGCATCACTAACAAAGTCATTGCGCTGGGTGCAAGATAGGGCCCCCTGTCTGTGAAGTCCAGGATTTTATAATGTAATTATGAGCATCAAAGTTTGATTAAACTAATTGCTTTACATTGATTTCAATCTTTGAACATTTTGTGAAATTATAACCTTCATAATATCTTTAATATTGATTAAGTAAGGCCTTTACATTTGTATTGTACATACATGTACATGGGTTAGTTTCACAAACTGGGTAACATATGACTACATATTTGAGTCCAATTTGGAGAATGACTCAAATATGTCTTCAACATGAGCACCACTGCTACATAGCCAAAGCAGACACTTTGATCACTGCACCACAGCTCCTAAAATATTATGTACGTGTATTAAGTTCTAAAGATGTTCACTTATATGACCATTTATATGAAATTTAATTAAATTATTTTAACATAAAATCAAGTGAGAATGAGTTTAGTAAGGAAACACTGAAATCAAATTATTGAGAATAACGCTAAACACATAATATCTCTGCTGGGTTTATTGCTATGACAGGCAAAGGTCTGAAAGAGTAAATAAGCAGTCGTCTTTGCCAATCTTTCATTCAGCAGGCAGTCATCCATCCAGTGTGCACCTCTTAATCTGGTCCTGCTAGCACTTGGGAAACAAAGACCTTCACCAGTTAAAACAAATGATCCTAGTAGGAATGGGAAACAACTCACAGTCAACAGTTCCACTCTCAACACAAGTCAGAGCTTTACCATCATTAGGTGATTGAGACGTGTACATCCACACACAAAACACACTCACACACCACCAAAACAGAATTAAACGAACGTTTCGATGGTACAAGTGACAAGTAAAAATTTTTTGTAACAAAGTGTGAAAACAAACACACGTGGTAAATTATTAAATCTGATGTAATGTAATAATTCTGGTAAAGTATCATAAATATTTATATATTTTACTAACCAAAATATACTGATTTTTGTGTATTTTTAGCATGCGAATACACTGTATTAAAGAGCACCTATTGTCCGATTCACGTTTTTACATTTCTTTTGGAGTGTAAGTGTGTATTAGTACATGTTAATCATATGCAAAAGGTACAAACCCCAAAGGAAACGATGCGATTTATCGTCTCCAACGTGAATCTCTTTTCTACAACAAACACGCGGATTGTAGGCAACAGTTTACTTCCTGGGATTGATGATGTAGAGAAGACCGACATTATCATAATTCCTCCCGCTTGTACCCACAGCCTGTAAATGAACTCCTGTTAGCATTGCATTGTGACCGAATCTTTCAAACATGATAAGGAGCATCACATTTCCGGCTGACGTCAGAGGTATTCAGGCCAATCACAACGTACAGATTAGCTGGCCAATCAGAGACATGGAGCCTTATAAATCCATGCGTTTCAGGAAGTGAGTGAAATCTGGAGCTATAAAAATGTACTGTGTGTGGTTAATAATATGTTTTTTAACCATAAACCAAGCAAACACATTGTATTATACCAAATACACAAAATAACATTGTTTTATAGCAATGAAATAGGTGCACTTTAAAGGCTGTGGTATGCTGAATAATCCTGTTTACAGTTAGAAATTTTTTAGAGAGAGAGCACTGCAACTTTTTTACTTTCATACCAAACAGTATTATTAGTTCACATAACCATTCAGCATCTTCATAATATCCTCTAAAAGACATAAACACATGATGCATGATTTAATCTGCTATAATGACTCATTTCCAATAATGCAAATATGAAAATCTATATAATAATAACCTCTTTTATGTTTATTCATATTTTATACTTTAGGTGATGGGTTCATTGTTGTTCAAAGCACTATATTTACAAAACTTTCAAAAGACAATATTATACAAAAATATATGGGACGCCTTGGCTCCCAAAGTTGCCTATAGTGTGCCAGACTGATCTCACGAAAACTCGTACATATTTTTTGAGATGGTCAATGTGTATGAATTTGTACGAATTTAAAGGAATATTCCATTTTTTTAAAAGAAAAATCCAGATAATTTACTCACCACCATGTCATCCAAAATGTTGATGTCTTTCTTTGTTCAGTCGAGAAGAAATTATGTTTTTTGAGGAAAACATTGCAGGATTTTTCTCATTTTAATGGACTTTAATAAATCCCAACATTTAATACTTAACACATAACAGTTTTTTTCAACGTAGTTTCAAAGGACTATAAACGATCCCAAACGAGGCATAAGGGTCTTATCTAGCGAAAAGATTGTCATTTTTGACAAGAAAATAAATATGCTCTTTTAAACCACAACTTTTCGTCTAGGTCCGGTCCAGCGCGACCTAACGTAAATGCGTAGTGACGTAGGGAGGTCACGTGTTACATATATAAAACGCACATTTGTGGACCATTGTAAACAATAAACTGACACGAAGACATTATTTCCACATACAACAACGTAGGAACGGTCCTCGTTCTCAACACTTTTAAACACTGGGGCGGAGTTTCGCGTTCGTCCTCTGTGACCTCTTGACGTCATGACGTATTGCGTGGGGTCACGCTGACGTATCACGACCGGATCTAGACGAAAAGTTGTGGTTTAAAAGAGCATATTTTTTATTTTTCTTGTCAAAAATGACAATCGTTTCGCTAGATAAGACCCTTATGCCTCGTTTGGGATCGTTTATAGTCCGTTGAAACTCCGTTGAAAAAAAATGTTAAATGTTAAATTAAGTATTAAATGTTGGGCTCTATTAAAGTCCATTAAAATGAGAAAAATCTGGCAATGTTTTCCTCAAAAAACATAATTTCTTCTCGACTGAACAAAGAAAGACATCAACATTTTGGATGACATGGTGGTGAGTAAATTTTCTGGATTTTTCTTTTAAGAAAATGGACTATTTCTTTAATAGTGCAAAAACGTACTAAAAGAATGTGGTCGTACAAATAACTGCAAATTAGCCACCTCGTAAAATATGTACGAATTGCCATGAAATAGCATTGAGTGTGCCTATAGTGGGTTTTTGTTTCCCTAGAAGCTTGCCTTGCCATTTACAGTGATGACCTCTGTGACTTGTTCCTGTGATCTTAACCTAATTTTACAGTGAGGGTGAGTAAGGGGTATGAAAATATCAAGCAAAAGGGGTGTGCACAATAATATATATATTCATAATAATAAATATATTCAAAACGTAACACAAAGTGTATTTCAAAGGCAGCCTTGGGTCAGAAAACTGGCCATGCATATACAACATTAGCAGGTGTGGGATGTTTCTAAGCTTTTAAATAAACAAATGTTTGTTTTTAACAGATTTACCCGCCTTCCATGAAACACATTGAATGTTAAGTTTCTTCACTTCACGGTGAAGGGACGAAGAAGGTATCTAAATGATAAGCATGCTTATCTAAATGAAATGCAGTAGATGCAAAATCCAGGCATAACGGAAATATTGTTATGAGTAAATTGTGATCTTTTACAGTGTCAAACCCAACAGGTGATATGATTCAGTGAGACAATGACAGCTCTGTTATTGTTTATCACTCTGTTCACACTCCACTACTGATCTTGTGACTTTGTGATGCGTTTAATAAACAAGTGTATGATGTTATCTCCAACATAAACAGTGTAAAATAACATTATAATAAACTATAAGCATGAACAATTTCTATTTGCCACTATAGATTAGATAAAGTATATTATATCAAATTAAAGTTTATCATCAAAAAGTGATTGTGTTTTTTTTAAATATGCATACTACGCAACAATAAAATAGGAAGCAAATGTTTTTGTATGTTGATCAAACTCTAACAAGCACAGGGGATTATGAGGTCATATTGAATGAAGCACAGATTTACCCCCCTGTTTTATCCCTAAAAGTCCCTAAATGGTGGACAAAACAGCATGACACATTCAACAAAGCTCCAAATGTATGTAACTTCCTCAATATTATGCTTCACTAGCTTTCTTTGTGCGCGATGTGTATCCATACTATCCACATGCATGAATGACCTAGTGTGGAATTTAGCGGCGTGCTAAATGAAGTGACTTATAACAGCCAAATTTAATATGTGGTTTCCAGACTAAAGTGGTGGTGGTGGGGGGCACAACATTGTTGCCCTTAGGCAGGGCGATAAAGAAGAGCAACACCGGGGAAATAATGAGACCTTTGTGTAGCAAAAAAGACCAAGAAGTTTGGACGTACACAAAAATCACAAAAACTCTAAGCATGTTCTAACCGGTACATTGATTAATGTCTTATACGCCATCATGACACATTTGCTACAAGAGATTGAGTCAAGAAACTACACTTGAATGCATTTGGCAGATGCTTTTATCCAAAGCGTGCATTACAAGGTATACAATTTTTATCAGCCTGTGTGTTCCCTGGGTTCGAACCTACGCTTTTCTGTGCTGTTAATGCAAGATAAGCAAATAGATACAAACTACAACACATAAAACTGGTGCTTTGGTTGTCCAAGGCCTTGGTTTATTTAGCCATGTATATTTTGATTCTGCTTATAGTCCTTTTATAAAGATCAAGGCATTTAAGGGTGCTGACGTGTGCACACAATCGCTGCAGGTCTCGCTGATTACATTAACCAGATTAAGCACTTTGTAAACATTTGATAACATTCAAAGAAGGGGATCAGTTGTCCCAAATAGAATTACTCGCAAATGCAAGTCATCTGACAGGAATAGTTGTAATTTCTAGTATAGATTGTTTTCATGCAGAATTCTAACATGATAATTAGATCTGCTGTTCTGAGCTCCATGTCAAGTGAAGTCACATGGTCCCATTAGTCATTTAGCAAGTCCTTTGGTGGGCTGTTGAGAGCTGCGGGATTCCAGGTCAAGGATCCTGACTGCCAAGTGACAATTTGCCAACGCACTTTGATGACTTTATGATGTGTTTAAATAATACAAATAGCAAGTTCCTGCACCTAATAGAAGACCACTCAGCTGGGAACAACATAAGCAACACCCAACACATGGTCATTAGCAGCCATTCACAAACTTACACTGCGATGTATTTTTCAGTCTGAAGCTCTATGATGTGCAAGGTTTAGAGAGGAACGAAACGGAGAGAGATGTTTTCAAGGAATCTGCACAGCAATGCAACATTTCAAACATTTTTGGTCAGGATTTTGTGCAAAACCCCTCACTTTTTCTCCAAAATAGAAGGACGTTCAACAGCAGAGCTGCTTACACCCTACTTCTTTCTAGGTTTGATTTGTATATTTTTTGACTCATTTCCCATTTTGACCAACAGATGGCACATAATGGTGAATCAGTCTAGTGTTGTTTAACTGCCATGAACTGTCACACAGGTATTTGCATATAACATTAGCAGGCTGTTTCATGCAATTTATTCCCAGAAAACTAATTCCACACCCAACTAACAAGAAATAAAATAGGCGGTCATTGGGATGCAAAATGAATGAAAGATGGAATTATTGGGACATTTTGAAACGCAATGCATCTGTTGGCTATCTAGCGATGAATGTCTCAAAAACTTGTTTGATAATCACATATGCACTTTATTAAAACAGTCTATATGTCAATATTACAAACAACATATATGTATAGTTAATACGAAAATAATGCCAGCAGCATATAATACAAGCATCAACAAAATAATTGTTTTGCACTCACTGTGCACATAAATATGAATATTTTTTTATCTTCATATTTTACATTTCTGAACAGTTGGTTTTTATGTATGCAGAATGTGGATGCTTATAATACCTGTATAACACATGTGTTTGATTAGTAAACATGCTATTAACCTCAAGGAACAGCAAGAGTTAGGCTACCGTAGTGAATTGCGCAGCACACTGGAACGTGACGTCTTTAGACACGTACAATGTATTGTTTATTACATCATATGTGATGCAAGCCCTTTCAAATAAATATCATATACATATCACAATAGTTTAAACGCATATTTTTTGCAAGCATTCGTTATTACATTCGCAGGTTCTTTAGATCTTTTTAATTGTTCTGTTCTTCATGTCCATTGCAAACGTGAAAATTGATTCTCTCCACAACCCATCTTTATAACCTCCGAAAGCTATAAATTCTCCGACTCTGATATGCGACGAGCAGACCTCTTTCATTTGCTGGCATGAGATATAACTGAATGGACCGTTCTCTGGCAAGACAAAAAGAAAGTACACTTGTTATCTTGTGAACTCTCAACATATAAGATAGGAATCCAGTGAATGTCAGCATGAAAGATGGAATTAACAAGAGTTCTTTTTATTGTTCTGCAAGGTCATCAGGCCTGCCAATTGGGTAATTATGGAAATGCTCTAAATGTTTCCCCCCTTCCGTTATAGGATCTGAGACCTCTTTCGTGGGAAAGTTCAGTCATAACTGCAAGTGTACCAGCAAAATCAAATTAGTCAAAGATATTTCATTAGTATTTATAGCCAGGGGCATTTGTTAAAATACAGAGAGAAGTTTTGAGACTCAAAAGGAAAGAATTATTGGCTAATGACAAGGGCCATAGCCCACCTAAGACATACACTTGAGTGGACCTAATGAATTGAAGCCATTGATTGCATCGACTTTGGACACTTATTCTCGTTGGAAATAAAACGTTCAGTCAGTGAACAACTTAATAATAAGCTACGCTTACTTGCTACATGAGCAGTTTTATTAAACTGGATAATACAATGCAATCCAGCAATTGTCATACAGATGGTATCACTTTTTTGTAAAAAACTACACTAGTTTGATTTTAAATAATGTATTATAGCTAATCATTTATTAGGCTGGCAAGTATCTCCATATAAAGGCTATGAAATTCAATACGATTTATTATTTAAATATAAACTAAACGAACAAGTGTCTTAATTTACATAGACTACCTACCTCATTTTGATTTGATAGTACTATTAATTAATTATCAATTAACAATTATTCATACATTTTTAAAGGACATAATATGACATAATTACAGTACGTTGACATGTTTCAATTTACACACAGTACACAGATGTGTTTTGGGAGGATCCCGGGTGACACCATTTAATAACTTGTCTGTCGTTTCTTGTGGTGGCGGTGATTCTGTTAACCAGAGATTGAATAACAAACATTAAGGTAATTAGCTTAAAAACTAATATAGATAAAGAGAGTAATGCAAAATCTGTTTTAGTTGGAAAGATACACTGAACATAGCAAAAATATTTGACACGTTTAACAATAATTAAATTCGCATCTTAAAAAAATTTTTGTGTTGTTTGCGGTGCACATACAATTCTCTTTTCAAAGATAACACAGCCCGTATACAATGGCAATATTATTATCCGTATAAATGAGGAAGATCTATTATGGCTAAATATGGGAATAAATATTCTACTTTTTAACTTTCTCCAGCATAAAATCACAGTTATTCGTGTGCACTGTAAGGAAATAAAGCTTGAAAGGATATTGACAAACTGTTAACGTAACATTTTTGCATTCTTCATGTTGAAAAGACAACACGTTTTTCGTACATAGCAACTGATCAAATGAAGAATAAAATAAATCTGTCATAACTGAGAGATGTAAGATGGACTTGAGAGCAGGAAGTTCGCATTGGTATTCGGATAAAACCCAAATAACACCCCTGGTCGTGCTAATGTGCTACTTCAGTCATCATCTAAATAACAATGACTCCTACAAACCGAGTAACAGCACACATTCTTAACTGGGGCATTGGCATGTTAATCTGACTGAAGGTGTCATTTTTGCACCCATCCTCTATATCATGAACCAACAACCACACTGGTCCACTTATGTGGAACCAACATTAACTAATAATTTTGTTAAATTAATTCAGTAAATATCGTTTAGTTGAAAGTAATTTAGTTAACGCTTAGTAAAATTTAGAATATAACGCAGGTTTATTAAAAGCCCTAAAACCACCCAAGTGAATCCACGCAAAAAAAAACACAAAATAAAAACATATATGTAAGGCATTTCTGATAAAAGTATAACCCTACGTTTTAAAACAATTAATGACTTTTTTTTAATAAATAGTGATTTTCAGAATTCAGAAAGTGTCAGGAAATCTAACAAAAATTCCGTTGTCAAGATAGAAAGAATACGTTAAAAAAATTAATAAGCATGATTTAAATAATTAAAGTAGGCTATGAATAATACATATTTACATTTGAAGTTATTGAAACATGTAATGGGACTCCACTATAAAACGAGTGTCTGTAAACACCATAACGTTTATGAAAACGTTAAATTGTGATTTTGCATTTAAATGCGCACATCATACAGAGTAACATTTTAAAGTAAAATACAAATATTTCAATATTAATATTTTACAAATGCACTCTTCTTTTTTATTTCGTCAAAAAAAAATATTTCGTCGCATATCCAATGCTGTTTCAATAAATTCGTTGATTGTTTTCTTCTCAGATTGACTGTTTTCCAAGGCTTTTTAATATAGACTTTCCGTTGTCATAGACTGTTTTGTATACCCAAGGAATTATGTTATGTTCAACTGCATTTGCTTTGAACAAAACACTGATTTTCTGCTTTGGCTGTATGGTGGGAGCCTGCAGGATGATACTACAAAGGGGACTGTTAAAAATGAGCTGGATCATATTGTTTGACAGAAAGTTGCAGGTTGATAGAGTGGATTCTTGAAGAGGGCGAAAATGGTGAATTCAGAGAGAAAAAACGGAGACCCTGCCTTCTGGTGGGTATAGCCTTGGGGAATCACGGTGTCGACCGTAGAAAATCCAATTAAGGATTGCATTTAAATGAAAAGTCATTTTTTAACCTGAGGATGACGTGGACACTTCCCTGTGTAGATTAGAGGAACAGTTTTCCAGCAAATGGCTTCTTTTTATTAAATATGACATGCTGATAATACGGAGTTGATGTAAAATAATTGTCACAATAACCGTAATTAAAAGCGCGCTAACAAAGCCATTAATTTATTATTACAGATGTAGAATCGTGCCCCCGACTGTGTACATAATCAAGTTGTTATTTTTAGATTACTTGCTTTGCAAAAGAATAAACAATTACAATACATTTACAACATATTTGTATTATTTTATTCTTGCAATGCCCCACATGTTTCTAGCTGCAGCGTTAAATAAGTTATTGTGCATTGGAAATCATATAGGCGGTATGTGTCAAATTATACACCCAGTCTGACAATTTATATAAATAATGCACGAGTACTGATTAAATGCTTTTACTCACACAGACTTCGGCTGCAACGTTTAACGAAAGTTTAACGAAATATTTGGCTGGTATTGACTGACATAATGTAACTACCCCAGATTTGATACATTATCTAATATTGCAACACCAGACATTCGTGTTTGATAATTAAGTATATTGTTTATTTATACATTAGTCAGCGCTGCAATAAAGTACCTTTAAAATACAGCTTTACTAATGTAAGGCATTCTAATAGTTCAAGTTCAGTTTTCATATACGACTACATCCTTTCCTCTATTCTACAGACGCCCTCTTCCCTGACTGGTCACGTTCCCCATTACGCCCTTCAATTTTCTCTTCTATCTCTTTTATTTCAGAGATTTAATTAGGCATAAATTCGATCCTGCTTTGCTATTTGTGAGCTATTTGTTTCTGACCTTGCTGGGTAATCACATTCAGCCACTGTATCCGCACAGTCACCTGCTATGCCAGCGTCCCCTAATAGGTTCATGCTGGAAAGAGTTAGCTTATTATTCTAAAAGGTTTTGTCGGGTTAAGCCGTGCATGTGTGCTTAAATGTACATTTCATTAACAAACTGCGAAGGTATAAAGCCGGATTTATGGAGCTTCAAAAGATCACAGAGAGGACGAATTTGATCTTCTTTTGGGCGATATCATCCAGGGTGTCTATCAGTGCGCACTGACTCGAGATATATGGTCTTTTACATTTTAAGCCGCTGACAAAATCCTTCATCATTCTGCAAAATACAACATGCGATCATAGCCTAAGTATGCATGTATATTTAAAATTAGGCTGCAATGACAATTAGCCCACCCCTTTTATATTACATTTTTTATAATACAGTTTATATTTAATATATTACAGCGGGGTAAAACATGTATTTCAAAAAAATATATATATTTACTAAACCATTAAATTATTTTGTATTCTCTGTTAATCACTGAAATGAGTAGAGCACACTTTTCCAAAGCAAATATTGGCTTTTGACAGAGGATGAAGTCAACACACCCTTTAACGCTAAGTAGCCTGTATTGATAAACGGGACATCACACGGGTCACTGTCTGCTCGTCCGAGCTCCTCAATACCAATAATAACAACATCATTTAATTAATCTCATTTATTTTGGCATGCAAAAACAACTTCAAAGATGCCGTACAAAAAAAATTATTCCTTTGACAATTTAAAGCATGGCGCTGGGGCAAGACGGCTAAATAAAGCCAAAGGTCTGAGTGAAAGCTGGTGGCTGGCATTAAATGTCATTCTATATAAAAGTCTATCGGAAAAAAAACAATCACTGTATATCACGCGGTATATCAAATTAATTAATATCGACATTCGTATTTATTGTTAATATTAGGCTAGTATTGTTTAGGATTTATAATAATGTGTTTTTATTTTTATATAATCTTTATTGTTATTACAAAACATCAGGTAGATCCTGCATGAGATACCAAACCACTGGGTAGCGGATTCACTGAAGGAATAAAGAGCTGTTGAATAAAAAAAACTGCTCTTGCTTTCTAGCTCTTAGCAGTTCACAAAGTCAAGAAGTTTATATAGCCTATTTCGTTATCTCTAATAAAAGTGTGGTACGAATAATTCATTATAGTGTAAATTAAATAGCTTTTATTTTTATCACAGCTGACAGAATCAATAAGACCTTATATTACTTGTGGCTAAATAAGTGATGAATCCATTAAACACATTCTGTGCATCGGCAATAGTTAGAAAATCGCATCAATGTTTAATCTCTCAAAGATTACAAATAAAAAAGAGCATCCACGTACAAAGCACGAAACAGAATAATTATACCTTGCACAATGGAGAACAATGGCACTGAGAAACATTTTCTCACACGATTCAGGAAACGTTAGAAGTTTACATATTCCCTCTCCGCTTCTTATTCTTGGGAATATCCCACATGCGTCGCTCACCTGTGCGCGTGTGAATGGCTCTTATGCATTACCAGTGCGCTCATTTCCTACTTTATTCATATGTTAACAAGAGCAATGATGAGGGTCGTTAACACCTCTTCAGAAAGATCTTTATTTAGTGATTTCTATTGTTTTTCCACTTATTTCACACGTAACAAAATCGGCTCTGCGGAGTCCACAGAAGTACTAAAATGCAGGTACAGAAAAATAAACGTTTTAAAAACACCATTCTACAAATGGATGTGCGCTATTATTGAAATGGTAAATAATTTTTATTACAAAGCACAGTCACCGGAAATAAGTTTAATCATGCACTATAACATAATGTAATGACAAGAGATTCAGTTAACTTAGCTGTAGACGTTGTCGTTCAGCAGCTTTCAATATAATTAGCCTAAGAAAAGTTAAATTTGGGTTAAGCGCGGGCGAGTGAATGCACAACAGCTCTGGAGATGATTTCAATCATGCAGGCCGATTTTCTTTTCTCTCTCCCCCTCTCTTCCGCCACCGCTAAATGGTCTATGACGGACGAACAGAGACGACGTTACTGTCGTTCCCTTTGTTGACAAATCCATGAAACAACTTCAGCTCCGCGGTATAACAGCGCGACCTCTGACGTCACGCGGTCACGTGACGCGGCTGATAGTATATCTTTAAGTGAAAAGTAATCTATCAGACAGTCCTTAAAGCCTGCTTTTAAAAGCATGTGTCATCGTGACTCCTCGGTCCAAAATAACTCTTAGGTTTCGAGGAAATACATCCGAAAGAAGACGAGCTCAAACCAGAAGCCACTGGACTGGAGAAATATTTTCCAAATTTGAAGTTTTGCCGGCCGGCCAGGACTGACCTGCATTTATAACCACTGCTTGTCATCCGATCTGACCACTGCTCTTACCTTCGGTTGCTCCAGCAGTAAAGTGAGCGGTGATGACCCTGTCTGGAGGCACCAGTGCCAGCAACATGTCCGGTCAGACCGTGCTCACAGCTGACGATGTGGATATCGACGTGGTCGGGGAAGGCGACGAGGGGATGGAGCGGGACAGTGACTGCGAGAGCCAATGCATGCAGGACCGTGGAGATGATGTGGAGGAGATCGAGGTGAAGGAGCGCAGCGACAGCCCTTGCGAGAGTTCCGGAGAGGGAGAGTCCAAGGGGGATATCCAGGAGAGCCCCTCCGGTCCCATGCAAAACAAACCCAAGAACAGTCTGGTGAAGCCGCCCTACTCTTACATCGCACTCATCACCATGGCCATCCTCCAGAGCCCGCAAAAAAAGTTGACGCTCAGTGGCATCTGCGAGTTCATAAGCAACCGCTTTCCTTACTACCGGGAGAAGTTTCCTGCTTGGCAGAACTCCATTCGCCATAACTTGTCCCTCAACGATTGCTTCGTTAAGATCCCACGGGAACCGGGCAACCCGGGCAAGGGCAACTACTGGACCCTCGACCCCCAGTCGGAAGATATGTTTGACAACGGCAGCTTTCTAAGACGGAGAAAACGCTTCAAGAGACATCAGCCGGACATTCTCAGGGAACAGACCGCTCTCATGATGCAGAGTTTCGGGGCGTATAGCATTGGGAATCCCTACGGCCGCCACTATGGAATTCACCCGGCCGCTTACTCTCACCATGCTCTGCAGTATCCATACATTCCCCCGGTGGGTCCGATGCTCCCTCCGGCGGTGCCTCTTTTACCCTCCGCAGAACTGAACAGAAAAGCGTTTAACACTCAACTTAGTCCAAGTCTCCAGCTGCAACTCAACAGCCTGAGCACTGCGTCGATTATCAAATCCGAGCCTTCCAGTCGACCGTCGTTCAGCATAGAAAATATTATTGGCGTCTCCAGCAGCTCGAACGCGCAGACTTTCTTGCGGCCGCCCGTGACGGTGCAGTCCGCTTTACTGAGCGCACAATCCCTGTCTTTAACCCGGACTTCAGCTGCCATCGCGCCTATTCTCAGCGTCCCGTCAAATATCATCTCCGGACAATTTTTGCCAACAGCTTCCACAGCAGCGGTATCCAAATGGCATTCTCAATGATAATCAAAATATTTTTTACACATATATATATATTTTAAGACAATACAGCACGAACTATAGGCAGCACTGGACAAATCGTCCGCCCCAATGTAGCCATGTAAAGACTTTTGTGAAAAAGAGAATTTCATTATCAAAAAAGGATGCTTTCGGTACAGGTAATGTTTGTAAATATTTGTACAAAGAAATTAATTTACATGTTTTACTTTTGTATTTCATTTCGATGTTTAAACTGTATGACAGTTTAGTTGAGTCAGCCTTGTTTTTCATCGTTTCTTTTTCATTGGTATCTCGAGACAAGTTTCACAGACAATGTTTTGCTTTGTTTTCAATATGAAATATTAAATTGTTCTAATTCAAAGACTGGAAAAGAAGTATGTTTATAAAATTTAAATATATGTATTCTATGTATATTGTGTTGTAAATCAACTCCATTTGTTAATAAATATGAAAACAATCAATTTCAGACAAAAATCGATTTTATGACATTACGATTTTATTAGATATAACCGCACGATAATATATGAAATTATGTATACAATTTAGAAATTATAGTTTTCAGACATGGAGTATTTAAAACAAGTGTAAGGCAAAAAAAAAACATTTAAAGCATTTACACAATTTTATACTTACAAATTAGACTTCTTAACATAAATCTATCCTGACTATAGTTTAAAAACATTTTTTTCTATTTATTATTAATTATTAGAGTAGAGAAAACGTCAATCTATTTTCCTCAATTAAAACATAAAAATCCTGTATGATCATACGCAAATATTTCATTAAAAACAGGAACGTTGCAAATAGCGTAGGCTATTGTAATTTTGTGAATTCATAATAAAGCTATTTTTAATTTCATTTTTAATAAGACATTTAATAATACAGATCTCAGCCTGCCAAAATGCATTGCCTGCACATCATCTTACATACATATTAACACCCTACATAACATAATATTTTGCTTACTAAAATTGCGCTAATTATATACGAAACTAAGCATTTACGCTTACGGTTTTCCACTATGCAGGCTACAAAAATAACAACATTCTTTTCAATTAAAAGGTCACTAGCCGCCGAGGAACTACCGTTTCCATTTACAAGTGAAAATGGATGCGACCTAAAAATGTTTTGCACGTTGTTCCCATTAAAGTAACACTCTCTTTCACAGTTGTGACTAGCTAATCACTTCTACTCAAACAGCAAATGGTGGATGGTGTGTGGCGCACAAGAGTCAGGGCTATATTTAAGTGATACCCATGGGAAAAGAGCTCTCTTCTTAAATTCGCTTTCAGGGCAAAGACGCTGCTGAGATTGACCTTCTAACGGCACTAGATTACAAGAGGGCCTATTCTGCAACTGTTTCCCTATTTCTTAAAATGGGACAAAAATGTACAAGCGAAATTTTCTGATGTCTTCTTGTCACAGGGGAGTTTGACAACACATTCCTATAATATTAATAGCTGGATGTTAAAATGAATAAGAATTAGTACAGATCTTTGCTTATGTTTTTATTGCATTTTATTCAAACGTTTTATGACAAGCATTAAACAAAGACATTTTTGGTTAAAATTTGTTTTAAAAAATTAATAGCAAAACAAAAATGAATTGATAAATATATCAATAATAAATTATCATACAATAAACAATTCCTTATAAATAATTATGCTTATCAAATAACAATGTTGATGTCTTCTGTGCATCACTAGATGGTGTTTTACATAAATAAATTCCTTAAAATAAACTGTTTTTTTTTTTTTTTTTTGGAAAATGGGAGCAGCTTCGGTATCATACCTCTAAAACAAACATAATACTTCTTCGCATCTGGATAATGATCGCGCTCGTGAAGCAGTAAGATGTTATTTGTTTTGGACAGGAGACACTGTGAAATTGTTCAGATTCAATAGGTTTAATTAGGGATCTATTTTTAAGATGGCTGGTGGGAAAGAGTTGACTCTTTAACGAGTGCAAGGTTATTGCACACCCCACTTTATAAACACCTTAAACTAAAAAAGCAACAATTGTGTAAAATTCAGGCACGACATACCGAATTATAAACAATGATTGACTAATCATAATTTTAGTGATACTTGTGGAGTAGTTTATAAATACAGTAAAACAATTAGGTTGTCAGCGGTATCATGATTATTTTGCCTGACGACCATATAACACTGACATCTCACAGGCCCAAGACGTTTAAGAGCAACTGCTGTGTAAGACCCAAAGATTTTTCTTGGCGTGTGAAACACTGAAAAAAACGCTTGGCTGAGCATTTCGAAAATGACAAGTGTTCGGACGTAATTTTGGGTAAAATAAACAACGCTTTGACCTTTGTGGGTGCACCTGCTCTGGCGCACTACACAGGTGTACTGCGTTTCTACCGCCCTGCGCTTTTCCTGCAGGATCAGCAGCATGCATTGGCTTATTCGCATGTCTGTCATGTCCACGCGTTTTTAGAAAATATAAAAATGTGATTAATATATATATATATTTGACATTTCTATTAATCTCTTTCTATGAATAATTACAGTATTTTTTGTGATTTACTGCTATTTACTGCACATTGTTTTCTGAACAACAATTAACGAATTTGATGGAATGATTAATTTGATGGAATAATTAAAGGCTACATGTGATAAACTTATATTATATTATTAAGACTGTTAAAAAAATTGGTAGATTTTTAATAATTATATTTTTATATAATTCTATTCTTTCATACTTTCTACCTTTAATAAAGGAAGAAGCATAGCCTACTTTTGATTGCCTTTGATACTGCTGTTTTCACAAATACAATGCAGGCATATATACACGGCAATATAAAGACCATTGACAAACCTTTAGGCATTTCATTCAGCTGATCATCAGCGGTAAATGTGAATACAGTGCTTACTGAATATTTAAAGGGTGCAGACGAAGCAGTAAATGACAATGATGGCAAACAGGGACATTAATATGTCACGAACAGAATATGACTAATAGGACCATCATTGTAATGAAAGTGTCACTGCAAATCAGTAGTCCATGGTTATCATTTATAAATATTTGATGGCCATACCACAAGAAACTGTCCTATCCAGCCACTACCTATATGTGACAAAAAGCTGGTAATTACACCACTGCTTATAGAGTATAGAACCTCAAAGAAACATTAACCAAAAAATGATTGGAAAAAAGGAAACCCCTAATATAAATTGACAACCTTGTAAACTGGTCAAACGGCACAAAACTTGATTCTTTATCTTTTCATTGAACACTGATGTTTCTGTATGTATACTTGACTAAATGAACAGGCTCGTTAACAGTGAAAATGATGTTTGCCTCGTAAATTAAACATTTATAATAAATGTAAAAAGATTTGGGCATAGTTGAAAATCTATCTATAAATATAAAATATAATTCATTTACAAGAACGATTGGCATCTAAATGACAAACTACCAAACACTTATAAGACAAATAAAACCAATGAATTTAACTAAATTTACACATAAACACGATAAAAAAACAAAAAATAAAATAATATTATAAAAACATAAATAAAACATTCAAATTGAAATAATGTTATTCAACAATGGAGATGTTTTTACTGCTTTCTGCGAAATCTTCTACAGGCGCGGAACCTTTGAAATTAATTTATTCAAGTCAAAAGCTACGTAGTTAACGACGTCATCACGAAGCGCCACACGTCGCACTACTGGCGTGTTGTTTCAGGAAGTGAATCGATTCTGCTCTGTTGGAAAGGAAAGCATGACAGAAAATACGGACATATACTTTGAAATTAAAGGTCTTTAAGAGTACCAGACATGGAGAACTTGAGTCTTATTTTACTTTGCGTGTTGTTGGGTTTAACGACGAGGTGGGCTGTGTCTATTAACTCTTATTCAGGTTGGTTTTAAAAGCAATAGCGGTATCTTTAGGCTACGTTAAAGTAAATAACAGATATCTATATTGAAGTGTCAACTCGTTTCTGTGGAAATTATAAGGGTTAACGTGGCTAAAATGACATTGAAGAGAAGTAAACAAAAAGAATCGTGAAAGAATGTGATTTAGAAACGTGATTCCCATTCATACTATAATAATTCAGTTATAAGCATAACTAATAGAATGTAAGAAGCATTTGCTATGTTAATCTATTTACTTAAATTAATCTAGGTGCAGGTAAACCGCCAATGTTTGGAGACTATGAAGCACAGAGACACTGGCAAGAAGTGACTTACAATCTACCTGTTCATGAATGGTCTGTCACAGAAGTTCAGCCTTCGTTGTGTATTTGTTCTAAATTAACGTGCATTACAATATTCGCCTTTATATATCTGTAGCCTAACAGGTCTTTTTTCTCTAACAAAGGTACTTTAATACTACAAATAATGATTTGAACTATTGGGGTCTTGACTATCCTCCTCTGACAGCCTATCATAGTTTAATATGTGCATATGTGTAAGTCTTGTTTTGTATTTTATATTATCAATAAAAGTTACTTTGTCACAGTATGGCTGAAAAAAGATATGATTATGTGCTCTATATTGTGTTTTATAGAGCAAAACTGCTTAATCCTGAATGGGTGGAATTGCATGCATCTAGAGGCTATGAAAGCCACTCTCATAAGTTGTTCATGAGGGCAACTGGTAAGTATTAACTTTAATGATGTGTTTATTTGAATAAGCAGATTGTACTTTAATTTAGTTTTAACTGAATTTGTAGAAAAAAAGATTTGTTACTCAAACAGGGATTTAAGTACTTATAAATGTTTTAAAAGTATTTAAACTGAAATGTCTCTTATATTTGGGTTTGTATAGCCAGCACAGATTGGTAACTTGTTTTAAAAATGAGATCTAAGGTGCAAAGAGTTGAACTTCATTTACTGTTATATTAATGGCAGTGTATACAGGGCAGTATTGTTTTATATGACAGTAACCTTACAATAAACTACTGTAACCTTAAAGGAAAACACCACAGTTTTTAATATTTTACTATGTTCTTACCTCAACTTATGTAAATTAATACATACCTATCTTTTTTCAATGCGTGCACATGATCTTTGTACAGCGTGTCGTGAATATGTAAGCATTTATCCTAGCTCCATTCATTTCTTAGGTCCAAACAAGGATGAATTTAGAAGCAACCAAACACTTCCATGTTTTCCCTATTTAAAGACGGTTACATGAGTAGTTACACAAGTAAGTATGGTGGCACAATAAAAAATTTGAACTATATTGTATGGCGGTAGAGCACTTAGTTTGCAGCACTTCGACCTCAGCGGGCAGGAAACATCATTCTGCTTAAAAAAATCACCACATTTTATTTTGTGCCGCCAAATGTTTGTTGTGTTTGGTTGCTTCTAAATTCATCCCTGTTTGGATCCTAAGGAATGAATGGGGCTAGGATAAATGCTAACACATTCACGACGCACTGTACAAAGATCATGTGCACGCATTGAAAAAAGATAGGTATGTATTAATTTACATAAGTTGAGGTAAGAACATAGTAAAATATTGAAAAACGGTGGTGTTTTCCTTTAAAAATGTATTTGCCTATGATCATCAAGACAGTAATGTGTAAACATGGTTTTATTTTTCCTGGACACCAAAGAAATACTAATATTTTTGTGTATATTACCCTCTCTCTCTCTCTTGTCCCAATAGTTCTATTTGCAGATATTTTGATCTACATTCCAGCAGTTTTGCTTTACTGCTTTTACTTTTGCGATGGGTCACCAAACAAAAAGGTAACTAAACATTAAACCGTGTATTAAAGTTGTTGTCATGTTTTCATTGTGGTCTAAATTTGGTTTCTTTGTGTTCTCATAGGTTGCCACAGCCCTCTGCATCCTTCTATATCCAGGACTAATACTGATTGACTATGGCCATTTTCAGTATCCTTTTCAATTTTGCCCTGGTATTTATTATTTACCTTTGCAGAATTTATTTGTTAAGCATACAACCATGTCTAGTTCTAAAATAATCCACTTTTATTTGGCCCATAAACAATATATGAATTTGTATCTTTAACTGCAATTACAGATATAACAGTGTTAGCCTGGGTCTTGCCCTTTGGGGCATTTTGGGTCTTGGTTTGGGCTGGGACCTGTTTGGCTCCTTGGCTTTCACCCTAGCCCTCAATTATAAGCAAATGGAATTGTACCACTCACTGCCTTTCTTCTGCTACCTCCTGGGAAAGTGTATCAGACAGGGTTTGACTGGTCGAGGGTGAGTCTATTGGGTCGCTGTATAAAAACTATTTTGGGGCTTATGTGTTTAGGGTACCTCCAGAGGGCACAAGGTCACCTTAACCTTTGAGAATAGTTGAAGATTTTTATCGCTGTTAATTTTATTACTATCTTACCTGTTATGACATTATAGCTTAATCTGTTTTGTTTAAGGTCTTGTTGAAACAGTCTCAACCTTTTTTTTATTAGTGCAAGACTATTTACATAAAAAAACAATATAGAACTGTTATGTTGCAAAAATATTAATTACAAACATTTATTTTTGTTTTTCTTTTAAAGAGGAGTTGAATGCATTACAACTAAATGCAAAACAGTACTTCATAACTTCTCAAATTCTGCATATAAAAGTTAAAATGGTTCTACAGGCACTCATTGAAACACTCTGCTCATTGCTGCCTTGCATTTGTTTATTTAGTAACAATGTACCAAGGGCATTTGGAGGCAAATGTATTAGTGGATTAGTTTGCTTGGGAAGAGACATGTCCAGATGACTCTGTGGCCATGCCTGACCCTCCCTGCTATGCCTGTGCGTGCAACCGTATATCTACAGCTAAGAGGTGTTAGCAGCTCTAATGTAACAACTGAAAAACTGTGAAGATATGTAGAGTCAAGTAGTCGAGAGACTTGTTGTGATTTACAACCCATTAGTCATGGAAAAACATGTTTTAATTTGGATCATGACGTGCAGTCTGTGTAGAAAAATCGCAATCGTGATTTAAATGTTATTTTGCCCACTCTTTACAATTTTCTCCAAGTTGCAAGTAGCATAAAAGCGCTGTTTTAGTATATTAGAGATCATATGAGTAACTAAATACTGCTCCCTACTATCAGACAGTTACAGATGCAGACGACTTTAATCAGTGATAAGAAATATAGTACATGTTGTTTTTACAATGGGTTCAATAACTGGAAACTATTATCATTGTGTGATGTTGCATCCTTACAGCTATAAGTGTCAATATGAAGTCTTAAAATTCTCTAATATATTATCTGCTGGCACGCAAATAGAGCTTTAATTTAGAGGAACATTTTATAGCTTTGTTAATATTTTCTTAAAGGGTACATATCATGAAAATCTGCCTTTTTCCATGTTTAAATGCTAAAATTGAGTCCCTAGTGCTTGTATCAACCTAGAAAATGTGAAAAAGATCAACCTTGTAACTTAGTGTTGGTAAACTTTCACAAGCAAGTGAAAAAATATGTAATAGAAATTTGGCTCCCCTTGTGATGTCAGAAGGGGATCTTATTATAATAATAGCTCCCCTTAATCCATTTGCGCCTGATGCTGATCGCTGAAACATTAAATCTATCGCCGGTTTCTTTTATTTCATGTTTCTAAGTGCTACAGAGGCTTAGACATTAAGTTTTTGGTAGACATGAAAATTATTTGTATTTTTTCTGAAAACCCTCAGGAGATAAGGGTATTTATCCTAGAATAACATTAATAACACAATAACAGGTTTTAGGTGTTATAGGAGTAAATGGGTTAATCTGCACTATCCAACCACGTCACTGCTATTTAGTGCAGAGATCAGCTCATTTGCATTTAAAGGGACACAAAGTGGCAATTTTAACGTGTTATAATAAATTATCTATATGATTTTTTTTTTAGCTAAAACTTCACATACATACTCCGCCAATTATTTATTTTACATCTTAAAAAAAAGTCTTGTGAAATGTCCCCTTTAACAACATAATATATTGTTGTGCTGTGTGTTTTCAGATTTTTACTGTTGGTCAAGATCTCATTGACTGTTCTTGTGACCTTTGCCCTCTGCTGGCTGCCCTTTTTGTCTGACCCACAACAACCTGTGCAGATTCTTCATCGTCTTTTCCCCGTTGACCGTGGACTGTTTGAGGTATGCATTAAATGGTAGCAAATATATGTAAATCAGCCATATGTACTGTTTTATCTTTAGGTTTCAGTACAGTTACAACATGACTCTTTCCATTACATTATGGCACAATGCTTATCCAGCTTTGCCCGTTATAAATTTTCCAATGCAATGTCTGCTTTAAAAATCTCCTTGAAATCCTTATCCATATGAATGCATGCATGAATGCATAAATATACACTGCTGCCAGAATATAACTCTGCATTGACAAAATACTGTAAACTTTAAATAGTAAACTTGTGCAAATAGATCAGCTTGATGCTTTGCTTTCCAATCAGATCTATCTATCTATATTCATAGATTGCCTCAATAAAAGACCCCTTGTGTCTACAGCAGGATTTATCCTTTAGATCTGATTAGTAAACAAGGGGCTCAAGTTAAGTTTATTGGAAAACCGGAGCTCTGTCCAATGCATTGACTAAAGCTAGGTCACATCTTCTGAGTAAGTCAATACCGAAATGCGCACTGTACGATTACAGCGGCTCTCTTTTGAAATGTACCCGAAACGCTGTTGTCGAAATGACGTGGGACACGCCGTGTTGTGAGAAGTAATTGAAAATGCTGCGGAGGGCTCAGGGCCCAGAATATATCATGCGTTTGCTTGACATGAGGCTAACATAATACACAAGGTGTGAGTAATTCTAACCTAGAGCCTTGAGCATTTGTGACGAACGGAGTGCTAAGCAAGTCTTGGCTGCTGCTCTGAGGTCAGCAAGCTTGCATTCGTCAGAGAACGCTAAAGCTAGGTAACATTTAGCGTCGAGCATGTGTGTAATTACACGCAGTAGCGCTTGAGCGGGATTCTGGGATGGCAATTGTATTAATTGTAATACTATGTACAGAGAACAGCAATCTCAGATGTTGTGGTTTCCTAGGTAATCTATGTGTTGTTGTTTTTTGCTTGTTATATAAATAAACTACGTTTAAAGATCTTTGTTGTTATTTATTCTTAGCGGAGTTTACCGGAAGTTACGTGCGGACCACGGACGCCGCTTGTTTATGTTGTTACTGCTGAAACCGTCTATAGGACAACAAAGTGGTCGCGTAGCCAATACTGAAGGTCTGGTGTTTTTGGCTGCTTTCTTTGGCCAATGCCCGCCCACAAGGACGTTTGACCGACATGTCAAACAACCAAACATAGTTTGTTTTGTCTAGCGTCACATTTCGGGTCTTGGAAGTCTCCCCAAATTGCAGACCAGTCGAGAAAAAATATCCCTTTTTGACTCAACTAACTGCCTCGAGCAAAGCTCCTGGACATCTTTTATAGACTATGTCATGAACTTCGCATATTTTTGAGAATGCAGCATTCAGCTGATCACGATAATTAATCATTATTTCACACTTAAACAACTGCTGCTCTTCCTCGATCGAACGATAGAGCTTTGTTTCCCGAGGGACCAAAAAAATCTCGACACTCTTGTCTCCCGGAAATCCGTTTAATTTCAACAAATCAGAAGACGACTTCGACCTTCCCACAGGGTTTCCAGTTAAGTGTACAATACACATCAGACCTTTAGCCAACATTCTATGGGCGTGACGTCTGAGGCTGAGACTAACAAAGTGGTAACAAGTCAGCTGTCTAAGCTTTATGACACAGCCATTGTCCTTAAAAATCTGCAACTAAGAACATTAACCAGTGTCCACATAAACAAAAAACTCAAAACCTCAATACGAACAGAGTAAAACATGGAACAAGACAACCCTAAATTTGCATTTACCCTCAGCTTTAGAGTGGCACTGGATTAACAATTTCAAGTGTGAAAAGCACATAGCCATTTTAGAATAATCTGGGTCAGAATCCAGAATACACTGTGAAAGTTTACCCAAGTGCATTGGTTGCAATGAGTCTCATCTTCAGCTGTAGTGTCTCCTCGTACATACACACAGCTGTGAAAAGCAGCAGCTGTGTTTTCGAGGACCGAGCAGAATGCAGATTCTCAGAAGCAGACCTGAAACTTTCATATCATGTATTAATTCCATGGTTGCACAACTGCTAAAGGCCACCCGTCTTTGGGGATTCACTTGGCGGTATCCTAGCGAAAAGGTCAAAAGTTACTCATAAGGGATCGGCTTCCTAAAAGGTACAATTTGGCCCCCTGTCGGTGCAAGATCGCTGTCGGTATTATAGTGCTTGGCATGCAGTAAGAAAGTCATAAGATTAGCGTCATACATTCAACCACATGTCCATAAGTTTACAAATAAGTGCATAGCTTTTTTTGACATCCCAGTTACTTGACTGGAAAATTTATGAGAGTGCAATACTTCACCCTTGCCCTTTGTATAAATGCCCCCCAAGAATGCCCAAAGGAATTTTTATTACACTTTCAGTTGGGAAATGATTACTCTGAGTAATGCCACTTATGTGCTTTCTCTTCGAAATCCACATGCCATTTAAAGATACTTACCTTATTTGTCTGTGCTAATTTTGTAAGCGTGATCATGAATCTTTCAGTGTCACTATAGAAAATCGTAATATTTTTGCAGCATATTTTGTCAATGTTGAAAAAAATCGTACAATATTGAAAAAAACAATTGAACACTGATAACACTGGTGTTATGACATGAATAGTAGGCTACACTGTAGACTTGTGCCTGTCAAAAACAACAACAATAATATTATTTATCGTGCTTATTTATTTGCACAATATTATAACTGTGTGCAAATTGTAAAATACCATGAATGATTCAATATAGCTCTTTAACTGTTTATTTTATTTTATTTTAGTAGCTTACTTCTTATTACAAAGCCAATATTCCGAATGTTTTAAACTTTTAGCACAGCCCTTGCATATGTGTTGTTTATTGACAACAGTAAATATGTCTGGCTAATAAATGTCACAAATAACCAATCAGTGACACTTAACACAAAAAGCCATGCATAAAACATCATAAATCTGTTAATTTAAAAATTTAAATTCATAATAGACTTATTTTATCAATAAATGTTATTTGCATATTCAGTTATTCATTAATAAAATATAAATCATTAATTGTATATAAATTAAAATCACGAGTCACTCTAATTAAGTTATTTTAAATATTTTTTACATTTAAAAAGTAACTAACTAAAACATAATTAGGAATTACAATAAAAATGTAATCCATTACATAAGGAATAATTGACGACGGGGTGTTGAATTATTCTAAAATAATGTAGCTGGAAATGGGGAGATGACACGTTTTTTTATTATTAATTTTAACGGACCAATCAAGTCAATCATTCCACTAATATTATTTATTGTTTTAATTTTCTTCTCTTTGAATTATTTTATTTATTCTTTTGAATGTGGTTCTTTTAACTCTTTCACCGCCAGCGTTTTTTTTAAAAGTTGCCAGCCAGTTTTTCATGATTTTCACCAAAGTTTAATGCCTTCCAGAAAATGTTCTTCTTCAAATATATAAACATACAATATACCAAATGAAAGAACAGACCCTCCGCTTTCAAACAAAAAAAAAAACATTTCATCCTACCTTTAGTGGTTCTTTTGTAATCAGCTTTTGAATAAGGGTAGGTTTCTGCAAAAACACCACATTTGAGATAATTCCATTTTATGACGGACTTTTCATAGAGATCCCATTCAGAGGACATGCAGCCACTTGCCATAGGGCAATACTTCGGGTTTAAAAAGTTGCGGAAGGGCGCCACCTGGTGGATAATAGCGGTATTGCGGAAAGACGGAAAATCTCGTCATTGGCGGGGAAGCGTTTTCTCTTAATTGACGAGATATCTCAAATGAAAGAGTTAATACCACATACACATTTATGACTTATTTGTTGAAATTAAACAAAGCCGTTATTTCGGTTTAACTTCTCGTAGTGATGATAATCGGGTCAACAGACCTGAACCTACTTAATGGATGTTCACTGCCTAAAAAAGAATACACATCTGTAGAACGTTTCTCAACCAATAAGAATAAAGCACTTAACAGCCCTGTGGTATAGACGATTTAAGCAGTAACAACATAAACAAACAGTTTTTGTGGAACAAATGTAACTTATGGTAAACTTCACAAGGATCAATAACAATAAAGTCCTCTAAGAGTAGTTTATTTCTGATAACAAGCTTAATAAACAACAAGTAGATTATCTTAGTTCAAATCATAGCTAAAGCGTATCAAAAACTTGTAAAATGTCTACTATAGAATGTATACAATTTTAACTACAGATCAGCTGCCAAACCTCTCTTAACATAGCGGTGATCCATGATCACAGTCTCCCTTCGTCTTTAGGAAACCAAAACATTTGTTATTTTCGATGAGGTATTTGTTACAGAGTTCAGTTTAGCCACTAGCCAGACCATTAAACAAACAGAGACCGGAAGTTAAGTTACATCCACATGCATAACGCGACAACGCACGTGTGTCCAATGAAACCGTCTACCGTATAATGTTGTAATATTGGTTAATGCAATAAAAGTCCTAGCAATTACCATTACATGAAAATACTGCAGTGTATTTATTTTATATCTAACTATAAACGATTTATGCTTTGGGGTGCAAATGACATGGCTCATAGTGTCGCCTGCCAGATTATTTGAGGAAGAAGTTTTAATAAAATTAGCTAAACGTCATTTATTTTAATACGAAAAATATACAGTACTGTGTAAAAGCCTTAGGCCACCATGCCAGAATTAGATTTGTTGTTTTTGCAATGTTATAGTGATCATATAATTGTTTCTCAGTCTCTTTAATAGAATACATCCAGAAAATACAGGAAATGTGTATATAGTATTAAAAACTGTATAAAAATTTAAACTGATGTGTCAAGTTTTTAGGGGAAACTCCCCTTCCACTTGAGCAATAGCAGGAAACTGCCGGATCTCTAAACCTTAATAAAATTAAATCCTAATTTTACTTCATCTTTTACTTCATTCTGCTCAAAAACGCTCAAGATGTGTTTAGTGCCAAGAGAGTTCACACTAAACACCGACGATGCCTAAAGAAGACATTTAGTCTTGAAAATGTAATTAAAAATTTTTTTTTGTACATATTTCCTGTATTTTCTGTTTGTATCTTAATAAAATAGATTGAAAAATAAAAATGGATGGACATTAAAACTTCTAAAACAACAAGTTTGGCCTAAGACTTTTGCACAGTACTGTATATGGAATACTTGGCAACAAATAAAATTCATAATTTGTTGTCTTCCATTTTAAAGTGTGATGTAAAACCATTCATGCAGCATTTGACACTTGTTTGTATGCAAACTCATGCTTTTTAGCAAAAACTTAATCCATCCCGAGACCTAAAATGAGTTTGACACCCCTGATTTACACCAATTTAAACAACTGTTTATGAAGAACAGAAAACTGATAGCGGTCATTGGATCATTCGTTCTCGTTGTCATGCTGTCCGAAGCGCATTAGTATGGTGACTTTGACAGCATGTGTTTGTTGACAGGATAAAGTGGCTAACACATGGTGCAGCTTGAATGTGCTGATAAAGATCAAGACCCTGCTGTCCAGAGAGACTCAGCTGTTCCTCAGGTAATCCTTCACCATCCATTTACCCACCACCCTCACTCTTACTTTGTCTCTGTATGTATCTCTCCTATCAATCTCTTTCAGTTTATTCCTTCTTACCAAGTTTGCAGAACACAGCTCATTATATTGGAGGGCACAAAGGGATTATGGGTAGTTAATGATAGCAGAGATTTTGTGACTAATAATATGCGCTAAGCTGCAGGTGCAAGGGCTTGGTTAAGATTATTTCTTTGAATAAATTGTCTTCGTAATTTCGGACAATCTTTTAAACTCTGCTTTTACTCTATTTGTGCAGGGTCCGAAATTAATTTTCTCATAATTAATTAAAAAAATGTATTTAAAAAAAACAACAACATTCAACTGAATTCATATACATGTATTTCTGACTTTCCCAAAATTTTAGTAATGCATTAAGCATGTTTTTGTGGTAGGGAACGCAAAAATGTGAGTAAGATCCTGTGTCCACCAAAGTGTTTTTTCCTGAGGCCAAACTATTTTTTCAGTAGTTTTCAAAACCAAAATCTGGCAGCTTCCGATGGGCTGAACATCCTGCGCTAAGCACTCGACACTTTTTACCAGTCACCGAGAGTTGAATTTTTTTTTACTTTTGGAAAAGTACTGGGCTTGTCAATGTTATGCTACATACACAGAAAACGCGTAGCAATACGTTGCTCATTCTAGATTACTCGTGGGATTAAAATTTGTGTCATGTGAATTTTTTGCTTGATTTGAATATTTCCAACTTGTGTGAAGGCGCGTTTGAGGCGAATAGTGCGTGGTTTTGCGGCAATCGCACCGCCCAATTCGCGTCATTCACATCGCCCCACATGAGGACGCGCCTGATCGCGTCTTTGCATTGATTTTGTATTTAATCTACTCGCGCAAATCGTTGAACTCGCGTTTGGAGTATATGCCCCATTATGCTACGTACACACCAAACGCGGGTCATCGCGTTACTCGCTCTAAATGACTCGCGGGATTTAATTTTGTGTAATGTAAAATTTTCGCTTGAGTTCAGTATTTTCAACTTGGGCAAAGACGCGTTTGTGGCGAATAGCGCATGTTTATTTGCATAACCCCACGTGAGGACGCGTCTGATCACGTCTTTGCATTGACTTTGTATGTAATCTACTCGCGCAAATCGTTGAACTCACGTTTGGTGTGTATGCCCCATTAGTTTTCACTCAGCCGTCCAATTAGAGTGGGGTAGGGGCGGAACAAATACCACACCATATAATCGGCGCATCGTAAAACAGCTAATAAACAAAACAGAAGTATCATAGCAAACGCACTGTAAAAAAAAAAAGGTTTGTTGGTTCATTTTGAGTTAATTTAGGCTATGTTCAAACTGCAGGCTGAAACAACCCAATTCCGTTTTTTTTTTTGCCCCTATGCGACCTGTATCTGGTCTTTTCATGACCGATACATATTTGATCTTTTGAAATGCGACCTCCGTCTGAACGGCCAGGCCACATGTATACGACACGTACGTCATTGATACGCTACAAACGTCATAATTCTGCGTTGAAGTAGGCGGGAACGAGAAAATAAACAACAACCATGGCGGATGATGCTGCTGAGACCAGTCAATGGAAGGGAAGCGAGGTAACAGATTTAATCAATATTTGGGGTGACAGCTCTATTCAGGCCAAATGAGTGACGTCATTGACCATTGAGTAGTCTTCTGCGCATGCGGGTCACTTCTGGGTCATATCACGTTCACACAGGAGATCACAAAAGGTCGCATTGAAAATGCTCGGAATTGAGCATTAAGCCCTGCAGTGTGAACGTGGCCTTAGCTTAAAAATATTAGTTGACACAAAAAAAGTTGTGTCAAAATTGTTCAACTAATATTTTTTAAGTTTAATTAATTAAACATTTTAGGTAAATTACATTTTTAAGTTGGACCAACTTTTTTTACAGTGCAAAGCGTTGGTATTTTTGGAAGAGTGCCTGGCCGTTTTAAAAACGCTTTGGTGGACACACCAGCCCAAGGCAACTTTAAATCTCTTTCTTGAATCTCTAGTTTTGGCCTTTTATTAGATTAGGTTATGATAGTGTTAAAAATATATATTTTTAAAAGAATAAATGAACAGTTGATTTGGATACACACGCTTGCCCTGGTCTGTTTACGTAGCTCGCATCTTGTCCCAGTAGGGTTACTCAATTCTAATAAAGGGTCCTTGTTCGCACCCTGTGTTTCGCCATATCATCCCACCTTTCCTCCAAGTCCAAGAGAGCGATGATTGAGGGGTTAAAGTCATTCTATGAGTGCTTCTCAGCCTGTGCCAGTATTTCATGCATGTTCGCATGCAGGGATCTTTCTTGTTTACCGTGAGGATGTATAAAAAGATCAGGCAGCCGCGTCCTCCGGTTCCATGGGATAGATTACGAGTTTGGCAACAGTGGCACTTGATCGTATTTCTTCACTCTGTTTGTGTGTATAGTAAATCTTTCATTAATTCATAGACGTAACGGATAAAATTGTTTGTTTTGGTTTCTTGCAGTCTTGCTCTCACTCTTTTGTTCGTCCTGCCTTCATCAATAAAACTGTTGTTCAGACCGACTCTGTGGCAGTTCAAGCTCGCATTGGTAAGCGGTTTCACGGTTATGTGTTTGCCTACGACGGTTTGTATTTTTGACCGCTGACGCTCCCTGTCTGTTTTTTACTGTAGGCAAACTCCTCCCTGGCGTTCTTCCTATTCTCCTTCCAAGTACATGAGAAGTCCATACTTCTAGCAGCCTTGTAAGCACCTTAAAATAATTTGTACTACTTGATCCAAAAACACAGATAGTCATACATTTAAATATTTTGTGATTAAAGAAATGATAATAGGCAACGGTCAATGTACCATCTGACATGTCAACTTCTGGCTCAACCAGTGATGTTAGTTTGGGGGCGGGACTTCCTGATTTACTAATGAAAAGAGCTGTAGGAATATTTGGACACAAAATTTTTTTAGTGATAATGTTATTGTCACTATACAAAGTACTGTAAGTCACCTTGAATATAAGTATTTGCCAAATGCATAAATTGAATAAAACGTAATGTGTTTTCTTTAGACCAGTTTGCCTCATCATCAACGAAATACCTCTGATTGCCATTTGGTTTTCTCTAACGTCAACTTTCAGGTAAGATCCTATCAATATCTGTTACTTAATTAAAATGACAGTGCTATAAATAAGTTAATCCTCATGGCCAAGATAGAAACAAGATCAGCAAATATATAGTTAGAGGAAGTGTAGTAGCTTGTAGGGGAGTCCCAGCTGTCGAGACTAATTGTTGTATGCATAGTTTAGTGTAAGGATATCACTGGCTTACATGACATAGGCCACATACCATTAAACTAAGACCCCTTTGTATAAACACAGCCCACCATTCTTTGCAATTACACCACTCGCATCCACAAATACAATTTTAATGCTACATATTTATGTTTCTTGGTCGAAGACATGAAGCTCTTTGTTATGGAAGATAATTGGATTATATTCTATGACAGAGTAATTGTTCCACCAGTAGGAAAAATATCTGCAAAAGCATACACATTGCCACAATTTTCTATGCCCCAATAATGTCAATTTTTTACTAATTATTCCGAAACGTTGTGCCATCAAATTTCACAATTTATATTGTTTTTTAATCTCCACGACCTATTCTGCGTACACAAAGATTGTTTTATTTTGTCAGCGCAGTTTCTCAATGGCAGTTTGTTTGATAATTGGAAAAGGTCGGTGCACAAGTTATTGTTTTTCAGACAAAAGATTGTGAAGCAGCTAAGCTTTGACTTTAGTTTAAAGTCCCACTGTTGTGAAAATTATTGTTGTTTATATGTCTGTGTATGTAATATGCTTTAAAGCCGGGGATACACTGCATGATTATTGGCTGTCCCAGACGAAAGATTGCCATCGTGAAACAATCGGCGCAATTTTCTCCGATTGTGGCTCTTAATCGGTGGTCCTATGTCGCACAATTACAGAGGTTCAAAGACGGCAGTTTTCCTGGTCTTGCATCCAAAGATAGCCTACGATAGTTTTCTGAAAATGTCAGAAATTCAGCATGATCAATGCACAGTGTGTTTGCTGCTACGACCTGCGCACTGGTATTTGTTTACCACGAGCGCATGCTGGTGACGTTGCGCTAACGTGTGACGTAGCTGCCGAAGCTTCCGTGTCATCATCGTACAGTCTACATGCCTGTCGTACCCGAGATTAAACAATCCATGTCGCACAGTGTGATAAGGATCTTATAGAAGAGCAAAAATTCTGCATTGTATTCCGGGCCTAAGACAACCAATGTGCAAATTCATCATTCAACACCATTGCGGAGTATTTTATCCATAATATTTGAGTTTTCCAAAGACATCTAATTCCTGCTGTTTAAAATCGCCTTGGTATGCTACATCACACACATGTAACCTATCACATCATCACATTTGAACTCACATGTGCTGAACTCACATGCATTGTGTATATGGGGTCGCACACCATGCATGCGTCTACTTCAAAATGCAAAATATACACATTAGCAGCCAATATTA
Source organism: Paramisgurnus dabryanus (assembly GCF_030506205.2). Taxonomy (NCBI): domain Eukaryota; kingdom Metazoa; phylum Chordata; class Actinopteri; order Cypriniformes; family Cobitidae; genus Paramisgurnus; species Paramisgurnus dabryanus. The sequence goes on along the minus strand of NC_133343.1, from coordinate 21,062,143 downwards.
ATCGCTAAATATGATGTTATTTAATGTTAAACTATGTGAATGGCGCTCTGTGGCGCGACAGGGATTTGAGCAGCGTTTCCAGAGTCACAGCGGACAGACGCCGTCAGACATCGCCTGTGTGCGTACATTCATAGAAAATAATGTGTTCTGTTTATAGATTCATGGCGTGACACTGCGATTCTCTTCCAGTGTGCTACCCCCTTAATAGTGTAATCTGCTAACATCAACGCTTAAAAGAATTTGTGTTGCAAACGCGCAGTTCACGTATGCATTGTGAAAGAGGACTTGGCAGTTATTTGTCTGAAACTAGTGAAAATAGCATTACGTGTACAAAAGAGTGGAGGCAGGGATTAATTAGCATTTTCATATCTATGGTCCGAGCTGTGCAATTTAGTAGAGACGGAGCCTAATTTGCATATTCTTAGTTCCGTGTATACTAAATGAGGGAATTTCAAGCAGTTGTAAAGCATGTAGAAATGACTGTGGTTTTAACACTAATTTTTGCACTTTATATTATTACCATATAATAAATTGTAAATTAAATAATACCAAGATAATAATTTTATTCCATAATAATAATTAATTAATTAATTAAACCAAGATGGGGTGATGATGATGCTTTGTATTATAAGGAAAGGTTTTATTTTGCGTTCGTAATAAGCCACGTATCTCCCAGTATAATTAACTTAAAAAAGAAATAAATCAACTAAAGAAACTGAAGAGTTCATGACACAAAAAGCAAGCACAGCAAATTGGTTGCTAGGTTCAAACATTCAGCATACAGGTTTACCTACAAAACTATTTAGCTACATAATATAGAACTCCAAAGCTGACAAAAGTATAAATAAATAAATAAATTAATAAATTAATTAATTAATGTGGAAAAATACAATTATACATAAATTAGGAAATAAATACTCATTTATTTATTTAACATTTCTTTATATATTTTTATATTTGTTTATGTTTTTTTTTTCATTTCCATGTATATTTATTTATGTATTTATTTATTTAGAATTTTGTCAGCTTTGGAGTTCCATACAATTAAAGTTAAATTAAGTGTAACATTTTTTTTTTTTAGTGTAAATTCACACTAGAACTCTGCATAGGCAATTCTATGCAAATGTCAACCTTTTAATGAAAAGTAAAGTTTTTAGCCATACTGATATCTCAGTTGTCAGTATTTTGTAGTTTAAATACCTAGGCAAAGTCTAAAAGTAAAAAAAAAAAGTATGTTATTTTGTAATTTTACATTAATAGTTAATTAAGTTAAGCTTTCAGAATTGTCACATCCATAACGGAGAAATCTCACGTTCATTTCTTCCTCATAATTGCGCATACAAAAATTGTAATAAAATAAATATAATTTTTTTTAGGTGCCGTCTCAATTTGTTTGGTATTATTGCTTCTGGTTTGTGCATTTTTATTTGCATAATTCCTACAAAGTATGTTGTCTTCCCAGAACTTTTTTTGTCATATCCGAACGCATGCATGTTTCCCTCATCTAAAATATAAAACATAAGTATAGACTGATATTTTTCTGATGTCTGGACTCTGTCATCAGGGTTTTAGAAAAAAATAAACAGATTGTTCAGTATGTTGGTAATAAATTCATTCTCTGAGAATGTATATTTCAAATTTTAACTGCAAATGTCATATCCATAATGCTTGAATTGCTCATGCTGTGTGTAAATTATGCCCTTTTTTGTGTTTCCTATAGCATGCTCCCCCTGCTGTTGAAGGACGGTCTGTTGCTGCCTTACATAGTGACCTCATTGGCTTTCCTCTTTCTGAGCATGTATCTGCTCTTTGCTTTAGAGAGAAGTACAGATGAAGAGCTAAGGCTGGGCGTCTTTCGCAAACTCAGTCAGTACTGTCTGCCCAAACTCAAACTTGGACCGATCTTTAAATGCAAAGTAAGTAAACTTTGACAGTCACTGCCCATTACTCCACACCACTGACATTAATGGAGCTGATGCTCATGAAGAAGTCGGCTTAGCATACAGTCATACAGCTTAAAAATCGGCTGTAACTTTAAGATTAGTTTGACCCCTTGCTCTTCTTGGCACTTTTGAGGACTGAACGTTTCAGCAGCTCTTCGCGTGAACGTCCGAGACGTGGAGATGTGCTATTTATGTAGCGTGAGTCATTAACACAGGTTTGCCTAGATATATTTATTTACACAAGAGACATAAATAAGGGGGCCCTATGATTGAGCTAGAGTTTCATAGAGGGTCGTGTTGCTCACACCAACATTTCCACTGATCCTTCACTCCATCGGTCCTAAATAGACATGTTAATGTTTAAACCTCTCTCCATAAGATGGCTTGCTGTCACAAAACAAGGTGAAAATAGACATAAGGCTTTGTTCGGACAGGCAGCAAAAATCTGATTTCTTTCTGATCCACATCTGTTCAGTTTGTATTCTTTTATTCAGTAACCGTTCATAAACCCATAACTTTAACTAAACTGCATCTATATGAGATTTGAAATCTCATATCCATTTAAGATTACACTTTTTATAGAAAAGTATCAGACATTTGGTTTGTAGGGAATACAACATGACTGAACGAGGAGTCACAATATGCGTAACACTATCAAGATGACTTTATTGCGTATTTATATTTTCTTATGCATGTTGTGAATTTGGCACTACAGCAAATTATAATTATAAACATTAACAGAGGCGCATACTATTCTGATGATGAAATTTGCAACAAACGTAACTTCAGGGAAACTTTCACAAAGAATTAATAATCCCTTTCACACATACAGTCTGTACTGGTAATTTACTGGTAAATTGCAGTTAACAGGTCATGTGTGAACAGAACCTTTCTGGTAAATTAGTGCTGCCAATTTACCATTAAGAGAGGTTGTAAGATTACCAGTAATTTACCGGGAAGCGCTGTGTGTGAACAAAAAATATAGATTACCGGCATTTAGAACGGACAACGTCAAACCGCGCTGACAGCTTTGAGCAAAATCATAATGTTTTGATACAGATGACGCATTTACCCCTGCACCGACATTTCCACACACACGCTGCTTAAAAGTCGAGCACACAAGTTAACGTCCACATTTGTTTGCCAAAGTTGTTTAAAACGGCTTACCATCTATTGCAGACGTCCGTAGCACGCCCTCTGTGAAGCCTAATGTGCAAACAGTTTACTGTGGTTTAAGACACAGGTTCTGTTTGACGTCGCCTAATGCAATGTTGTTTGCATTACAATATTAATTTACTCCCAAAAAAAGTAACTTATTGCGTTACTTAGATACTTTTCATGGAAAGTAATGCTTACGTTACTTTTTAGTTACTTTTGCGTTACTTTTTTTTGGCTGAGGCTTGATGTCTTTCAGGCCTTGCAGGTGTTTTTATGATTGAAAAGTTCTGCATTCAGAAATTGCATATTTCATCCCAAAAATGTCGAGCTCTGGCCTCATATATGAGTGCATAATGTGACTACGTTTAGTTTAATTCATTACATCATTTTTAATCAAATTAATTAAATTAAAAAAGTAACTTGCATTACTTTTTTGAAAAAGTAACTTAAATATTAATGTGAACATTTAAAGGCGCAAAAGAGGATGTTTTCCGCCGACTGAGAATCCAAAGACCGTTACTGACTTTTTTTTAAATAAGCGCATGCGTAACAGCCTCCCTCCTTCACAGCTCATTTCTAGGGAACGCCTTCCAAAACTCGTGCACGAGTATTTGAACACGAGTGTTTGTTTACCACTGGCATATGCTGTGTCGCGTGACTCGCGTCAGTGGATTCATTATGTGAAATGATATGATAATAAACACATAATACGTAAAGTTAGATCATTCGACGCTACTCCCATTTCAACTAGCATGTAGCAGACTGGTCACTGCCTTACAACTACAGTACACAAACAATGTCGATATACCTGAATAACAGTACAACAATAATTATTCCCCAAAGAAAGAATAATCACTGTTACCTGTCGAGAAGAATTTTTGCGAACTGCGCGTCTGTCTTGACACCTGCGCGTCTGTTCCTTCATTGCTCTCCAGTGTTGAAATGTTTCTCCAATAACGACTCTGTTTAAATTACGTTCTTCTGACAATTTTCTCCTATTCCCAGCGGCTTAAAAAGTCTTTCTTTTACGTCCTCCTTCGGGTTTCTTCTCTTCCGTGGTGCAAATTCGAGGAGGAAAGCAGGAGCGACAATGAAAACAAACCGAAACTAAAGACGGAGTTCATGCGTTATGCGCATGCGTCACTCGTGTAAAGTTACTGGAGCGTGCACGTCTCTCACAAGGAACGTAATGGCAGTGATTGACAAGCCAGAGGGCCAATCGCTCATGCGATGATTACGTCAACGAATGGCTGATGTTTTTAAGGCCCTACCTTATGCACAGATGACATATATTAAATGTATTACTTTCAGTGCACCTAATAAATAGTCTTTTATCATTTAGTAAAGACAGTTTCAAGTAATATTGCAAAAATGTATTAAACAAACATCCTCTTTTCCACCTTTGAAAAGTAATGCGTTACTTTACTCATTACTTCAAAAAGTAATATTATTATGTAATGCACGTTACTTGTAATGCGTTACTCCCAACACTGTTGGTCACGAGCAACTTCGCGACCGTCAGCGTTTGCCTCAGATGTGAAATACAGACCGTGGATATGAAGTCATAAACCGCACGTGTAACTTACGCTTTCTCTCCGAGTTTACCAGTATTTTGGTACTGATGTGCGAATTATATCTTACTGGTAAAAAGACGGAAAAAGACGAGTAACTGTGAACAACGCACGTGCATCCGACGAAACCATCTATACTTTGAATTTTGAATTACAAGACACCAGTGTTATTGCATGGAACAATATTGTACTGATTTAGAGCCATCTTAAAATAAGCATGGATAATACTTTATACAGTACATACACACAATGATACGTTACAAACAAGTTATACTATTGTTTGAGTTTCATGAATAAAACATGCCTATAGTCTAGAGATCGACCGATAAATCGGCCGGCTGATATATAGGGCCGATATTTGTGGGTTTTATGTGTATCGGCATCTTCGCCGATTTTTTCCGGCATTATTTACAGACAAAGTGCTGGAAACCACAAGCAATTGCAGGTCATGTGACTAAAAACAACCAACCTGTCCATGACAACATCGAAAGCTTGGCCTTAAAGCTGATTATAGCTGAACAAAGCGGGTTTTATTTCTCATCTCTATGGGGCGGTTTCCCAGACAGGGATTAGACAAGTCCTAGACTAAAATAAATGTAAGAACTGTCCAAACTAATAACATCTCTTTTTAACATATCTTAAAATACATCAGTGCCCTGTGTTTTTCCTCAAAATGGACACAAGTAATGTTTTTAGTAAGGCATGTTTGTTAAAAACTAGTTATATTTCCCAATTTAACTAAGCTCTAGTCCTAGTTTAAGATAATTCCTGTCCGGGAAACCACCCCTATATTTATTTGTAGTAGTAAAGTGCTAGAAATCAATATCCTTTGCTGATAGTTCCTCATCATTGTGGAGAGTGCAGTTCATGGTACCATAGCACCCTCACCTGTTTTTAATATCTGTTAAATATTGTTTTCTTAAGTTCAATAAATGTTACTTTTTTAAATTGAGACTTGTAACATTTGGCATCATCGTGTCATTTTTATGATGGAAATTGAGTGAGCAAAAGCAATATCGGCTCAAGAAAATCGGCAGCCTGTATCGGTCATTGGCTAAGGCTGATGAAACAAAAATTGGTATTGGCACTGAAAAATCCATATCGGTCGATCCTTACTATAGTCTGTATGTGTGACATCCGTTTAAGTTGATCCAGAATCAGGTGCATTCATGACGTGTTTAATGTAAACTTGGATATCAGATACGAGTCATGTCTTACAAAGGGATAGTTCACTCAAAAATCGTATTTCTTGTTATATCTTAATATAATGTTTGTAAGACCCATTCACTTCCATAGTATTCTTTTATTCTAATATGGAAGTCAGTGGGGCTTCTGATCAGTTTAGTATTTCTGTATTCATCAGAACAAAGAAATCTATACATTATTTATGCATTGCTAACACAGGAGTACTGTAACTCAATTGGCAAGCTAACGGCAGTATCTTTTGCCATTGTGCTGATGCTTAATTCAAAACTATGTGCTCCTGTTTAGCTCAGTGGAAGGCTGATAAAATTGTATACATTGTAAGTCGCTTTGGATAAAAGGCATTAATTTTAAATGTAAAAATATGACATGTAATATTATGTAGATACCAAATATTTGTTGTACCGTCTGAGCAAATACAGTTTCAGTATTTAAGGGGACCCTAACGTAGGCACCCACACATGTGCTTTGGACTACATCAAAACATGTGTCTCTGGCAGAATGTTAAACTACGTGCTCATAAAGTGTAGCTTTGTCATGGGTGGGATGTAATCAATGTGACATCACACTGATAGGGGATCCCCAACAGCTAGAAACACTGAGTCAGAGCCATGCGAGACAAATCAGATTTTTGTGCAAAATGAACAAAGCCCTAGTTGCAATGTGTGTCATGTTGTCATAATTAAGGCAATAAAATCATGTTTTCCCCTCTCATTTACAGTTTTGGATTTCACTACTGGCCATGGCTGGTTTGAGCTTTGCGAGTGTTTGCTTGGAGCCCCCAGCTAGGTTGCCCGATCTGTTTCCAGTGCTGGTATCTGTCCTCTCCTTTCTACACTTTCTGGGCTTTGCCATATATTTCAACTTAATCCAGTTGTCAGAGCCACAGAGGAAAAAAGGTCAAAAGAAAACGAACTAAAACTGTCTCGAAGACGTTGGGTGTCAAAAGACAACCACGACCGGTGCTGTAAAACATGAGAGAAGTAAACAGGATGGGAGTCGTTTGGGAAAATTCAATTTCCATGTAATGAGGTTTGCTGAACTTGTTGAGAAACGTGAAAGGAGATACAGTTCTGCCAGACTACTTCTCACTTGTATGCTTGAGAGACAAATTCAGTTAGTTAAGTTAGGATGATGGTATTGTGTAAATGAACAGGCAATAAGGGACCATTTGTGCTGACATTATTTTTATTAAAATTTTTGATACATCATTGAATGTTTTTGTACCAAATGAAAAAGTCTTTGTTTTGTTTCTTTATAAGTGTATAAGCTTTTCTAATGACCCAACGTTGGTGTTGAAAAAAGGTCATGCCAAATAAACTTGAAACTGAAGTCAAAATGAATAATCAAATTATTTATTTCCAAGTAGTAACCGAAGGGAAAAAAATTTATTAAACACAATGGAATCATCTTGTACGTGATTTAAGATACAAGGCCGATGCTAAATCTATGCATTAAAACTATTCAACTCCGCGGGCCGTAAAACAAAAATGATGGAAGGACACATACCGGAACATAATGCTGTAAAGCTGAAATACCCACAAAAAAAAATGTACAAGCAATCTTTTTCACCCCTCTTTGTGCGAGTTAATGACGGCCATTAAAAAAATCCATTACAACTATAAATGTTATCAGGTCACAAAGGGGCTACTGTGTTACAGCCTGCTCCGGCTCTGCAGACACGCATACAAAACCGATTTTTGGTTTAACAGCAAACACACGTAGATTCAAAATAAAGGACTGATAAAAATGTTTAAAGACTGATGCTAATATTAAATCATATCTGTGTCCAGATAAATGTGCTGCTGATCGCAAAACTTGTATTCTGTAAACTTTACGGTCAGACTTTACAACCTTATATGGCTAACGGACCAAATTGCTGAATGTTGAGTTGTTAAGAACAACCTTCTAAGTTCTCGCGCTTCCCGATCGCCGTCCTATTGGTCGGATGTGACAAGTGTGTTTTGTTAGGTCAGCTTTTGTCCTTCACGTGGCCTTTAGGAGTGATAAAGTGACAGTTACGTGATCCACCTTGTGCAGAAATAGGAAAATCTTTGAGTGGGCACCAGCTGCTGCACAAGTCGAATATCATGAGACGATTCCTCAGCGGCTGCCAAAGTAAAGAGACAGTTCATTAATTAGATCTGCTAATTTCAGTACATGTGGGTCTTTATGACTTTAAGGTGAAAATGCATGTATGTGTCTACCTTTTTAAGTAAGGGATAATGTAGAGGCAGCCGGTAGTTATTGGGAAATAAGCCCCGACAGTGTGATCAGGACCCGACGCGAAGCGGAGGGTCTTGTATCACACTGAAGGGGCTTATTTCCCAATAACTACCGGCTGACTCTACATTATCCCGCTTATTACACGGCTACTTGTCACATAAGAAAAAAAACTGGACATGAATATGAATTTGAAACATTTTATTGGCATATTTGTTTTAAATTAACATTTTTATCCTTCCGCGAAACTTTGCACAGATGCATAAAATGATCGTAATACCTTATTAAGATCCTCTGCTTCATACTTGTCTCCATTTTTTCTCTTTTAGCCAGTCTTTGAGAAGTTTTAATGCCCATTCTGTATTTTTTTGTGTGTTGGCTTCGTAGCTGTCATGCTCTATTTTGTCAAGTTCAGTCTCAGTAAGCTGTCTGTGTCTTGTCGTGGTTGTCCAGTGTTTGTCACAAGATGGCGCCAAACAGACAGTAATCTTTATTGGCGCGGAGCGATCTTACTCGTTCAAGTAGTCCGGCTATGCGTTATTATTTTGGAGCGGTTATTATTCGAAAAGAACGAACCTGCAAATGTCTCAACTGACCAATCAGAATCAAGCATTCCAGAGAGCCGTGTAATAAGCATATATAAATATATGTGTGGCCATGGCAGCTAAAGTCATTTCTGTGATTTACTGTTTTTTTTATATTAATTTTAATTTATGTAAAAAAAATGTGAATAACCTTAATGTAACCTTAATATCTGTCTGAGTAGAGATATGTCATAGATTGAAATTAATGATTAAAAACTTCTCAATTAATTTATGAGACTTTAAAGGGACAGTTCACCCAAAAATGAAAATTCTGTCATCATTTACTCACCCTCATGTTGTTACAAACTTGTATAAATTTCTTTGTTCTGATGAACACAAAAGAAAATATTTTGAGAAATGCTTGTAACCAAACCATTTGTGGACCCCATTTACATTTATGTTATGGAAGAATATGGGGTCTACGAACAGTTTAGTTACAAACATTTCTCAAAATATCTTTCTTTGTGTTTATCAAAAAAAAAAGAAATTTATACAGGTTTGTAAAAACATGAGGGTGAGTAAATGATGACAGAACTTATTTTTCGGTGAACTATCCCTTTAACCTGGATTTTAGAGACAGGGTCAGATATGTTTTGTGTTTGTGTGTGAATCTATACATTTCTCTGCATCAGCCCTAATGGGACAGTAGACCAACAATAGGTAGACTATTTTGGCAGCGACGCAGCACCGTATATTACAGAATCAACATTTTGTCAGATTCCCGGTGAAAGAAGGTAAGAAAAAAGCTTTCAGCGAGTGGATTCAATGTAAATGTGTCTGAGATGAGATGGCAAGGTGTCGGCAGGGCTGTCTCATTTTGACTACGCTGGAAAGACTGACAGCCTCCTCAGACATCTCGCCGCTTCCAGACTGACAGAATGTTCAATGTACATTGAATACGCTGACAGAGAGCTTCGCCTTCGCAAAAGGGAGATCTTTTCCATTTACAATTGTGCACAGAATTGCATAAACAGACACACGCAAGGAAAGACGAATTGTGTGTGGAAGTTGTAAGTTTTTTGCATATTTCAATATGCAATGTGCATTAAAATAAATTAATTAATTTTATAATACTCAATTAATTTAAATTAAGGATTAAATGAATGAATAAAGTGTGAAAATGTGAATAATAAAACACACACATAGTTTGTTAACAGTTAGTTATGAATTAGCTACATAAACGAACTATTAACTATAGCAAAAAAAATTATTCTTCTACAGCATTTATTAATAGCAGTTCATGTTAATCTCGGCATTTACTAATACATTTATAAAATCAAGCGTTGTAACTTAACATTAATTAATGCACCATGAGCTAACATGAATAACTGTATTGGCATTAATTAACATTAACAAAAATTATTCCAATGCATTTTAAGGGGGTCATAGCATGAAAATCTGAATTTTTCCATGTTTAAGTGCTATTATTGGGTCTCCAGTGCTTCCATCAACCTAGAAAATTTGAAAACTATCAACCCAGTAACTTAGTTTGGGTAAGCCATTTTCTGCAAGCATGTGAAAAAACAAGTAGTTTAGATTTTGCCTGTTTTGTGAGGTTGGTAGCAAATAGAGATGCGTGGTTGGCGGTTACAGCCGCGAATAAACCGCGGATCGGGCGGATGACGAGACGAAAAATAAAATTTTTAATTAAATTCGGGCGGGTGGCAGATCGACTGCTTGTTATTAGCTGTGTCCTTCTAAGCATGCGACCTTAAAAGGTGAGAACTCTGTCTTTCAAGGTGGCAGCCTCAGAAGTTCGCGAAGAGAACTGAAATGAGAATGTCTAGCCTTCTGAGGACCCATAATTTGCGTCACCTGTTGCACACGCCCCCAGTAGCGCCCACCATGCCTGTCAGCAGAAAACAGCGGAGACATTTCTGACTTATTAAAATAAATATGTAATCAGAAAAATATTTATTTATTTGAGAAAATATGACACATTGATTTAGGTTAAACTATTCAACAGTATATCAAATAATCAACTTTAGAAATATACGCAACATAAACAGAATAATATTAACACAAAACATAACTTATAATACTAAAACAGTGACAAGAAAAAGTTTTCTAATAAATACACACGTATAAAAACCGGAAGTATTGCCCTAGGGCAAACAGCTGTATGTCCGAGTATGTTTAAAAGATCGCTCTGCATCTGATCTCTATCAAAAGTCCTTCACAAAAATGAAATTGTTCAAAATTTGGTGTTTTTGATGAAACGTACACTTATTTGAGAGGTGATAAAAACAGAACACATGAAGGTAGGATGAAACAGATTTTTTTGTTTGAAAGCAGAGGGTCTGTTCTTTTATTTCATATACTGTATGTTTATATATTTAAAAAGGAGCATTTTCTACTACACATTTTCTGTAAGGCATTAAACTTTTGTGAGAATCATGAAAAATGCTGGCGGGGAAAGAGTTAATCTAGGCTATTTATTTTTCTCCATGTGCGCCGATCGGAGACGGAGTTCACTGCTAATATTCTAGAGCTTTCTAGTCTTGTGGCTGTCATCAGCAGCGCCTTGCATCGCCCAGTCAGCGGATGGCGGGCGGGTGCGGTTTTGAAAACTGGTCAGAAACGTTGGTGAGGATGGATGGCGGACGGATGATGAGTTTTGTGATGCGGTTGCGGATGAAATAATAGCCCATCCGCGCATCTCTAGTAGCAAGGCTAATTAAAAATAATATTAATCTGCACTATCCAACCAAGGCACTGGCATTTAGTGCAGAGAGAGAGAGAGAGAGAGCAGCACAATTGAGTTTCAATTAAAACAAACCACCATCATTATGATCAGTGTTTGCATTTCATCCGCTCATTTGCATTTTAAAGGACACACCCAAAAACAGCACACTTTTGCTCAGGCCTACAAAATTGGCAATTTTGACATGTTATAATAAATTATCTGTGGAGTATTTTAAGCTAAAACTTCATGTATGCACTCTGGGGACACAAAATATTTATTTACATTTTTTTTTTAATCTCATAATATGACCCCTTTAAAAACATATATGACCTTATTTTTTATAAATAATTAAACCAAATAGTGTGTTTGTGACATATGAACGTCTTAAATGGATGAGCATGTAGTAAACAGATTTTCCTGCATTCGTTAAAAATGAATAAATAAAATATTTTAAATCAATATTTAACGTTCCTTACCTTACACATGATGTAACTAACCATGTGATAAGCTGGATAATGTATAGACAGACGGTTGTTATTGCAAAATAAGCCCCTACAATGTGATACAAGGAGACCCTTCAAATGGGGTCCTGATCACACTGCCGAGGGTCATTTCTGCGATAACAACCTTTCTGCCTATACATTATCCCTTACTTAATACATGATGAATACATTGTTTGTTCATGTTAGTTTAGGCACTTACTAATGTGCACTAATAAAACATTATTGTAAAGTGTTACAGAAATTATTAATGTATGTAAAAAAGTTGCATGTCAGAGGAACAAGAAAACTTTTTGTCATGAAATTGCTAAACATTATGGGGCAGTTTCCCAGACAGTGCTTATCTTAGTCCCAAAATAAAATGCAAGTTTAATTTAAAAAATTTAAAACTGCTTAAATTTTAAAACACCTTGTCCACATTGTTTGGTCTCAAGATGCACACCTGTAGTGTTTTTTGTAAGGTATGTTTGTAAAAACTCTTAAATGACCTAATATAAGTAAGGCCTAGTCCTAAATCAGCCTAAAACCTGTCCGGAAACCACCCCTAAAAGATCTGGGTGAAATGTGTGTTCTGGGTTAAATACATATTTACCAGGGCCACGTAAAAGAAGACTAGTCTATATAAAAATCTGATTTTAGCAAAGAATTAACCTAAATATTGCACAATTTGTAGTGCAACATCTACTGTATTTAAAGTAGGGTAAAAAACAAACCTTAGGATTTCCTTTATGAATTCAGAAGAGCTGCCAGTCTGTTTTAAACCTGTGAAGACGACATAAATCAAACACACATTTTGTTTAACATTGTTTAAAATTCAAGAATGTGTGAATGAGACACATGTACATGTCTAACTTTGGATGTTCTTACCATAGAAATCATAGATTTTGTAGACAGCAACATCTGCCACTGCTAGATGATCTAAATGCAAATGATCTGAATACAACTAAAATAACATTACCATTTAATTCTGCTACAGGACACTAATGGGGTATAACAGGCATTCGTATTAGAGACCAAAACACAGGATCGCAAATGATGAGAATCCCTCCCGCCTACCCTCCCCATTCAAAACCTTCTAATATACAGCAGTCCTTTAATTGTGCTGGTGTTTTCCATCATAAAGGCTAAAATGTATCCCAAACAGACCCCATTTATCCTTCAGCAGTCCAGGATTGATGTGGTATTAGTAGGGTCTTTGACCCCATCCCAGCCAAGAACCAAAAACCTATTTGTTTTATTACATTTTAAGGAATTTTTAATACAGTCTATTAAGGCTGTCTTACAAATCTCCCACAGCTCGACCCCATCTGGTGTCTGATCAATTTTTATACTGCTGATCCGTTCCCTTCCTTCTCATTTTGTCATTGCAAAATTCATATCATATAGGATTTTCTTATGGAAACCTTGCCATAAAAATCTGCTCTTCATCTGCTGATGCGCGCCTGAGCCCACCTCACAAAGACGGAGAGGGTGGTGGCGAAGATAAAATTTGCTTCAGCGGTAAGCAGAACTGTTTAAATGTTATTTATTTTTATGCTCCAAAGAAAATATATTGTGAAGTGCAACATTGATTTAGAACATAACAATGTCTCTGTATGGGCGTTGGAGAGGTGGAGGCAGGGCCCGATTTATGAATCCTTTGCTCAGCTCCTTTAATTGAATTTTCCAAATCTCTCGCCACACAGAAATAATCAATACCCCCGGACCAGGCGACAAAGTTGCCTCAGAATTATTGCGCTTTCTCTTTTTCCATTTTGCGCTCATCAGCAACATGCAGCGCGAGGCTGTGGACTTGGTAATGCCTGAATAAGTGTATAAAATTTACGGGCGATCTGATTTTCGGAGGGATTGCTTCTCTGGAAAAAAAACAAAAAGGTTCCTCACTTGTTGTTTCACGGATGGAAGTGCCACAATAAACACGCATGTTGGGGCTGATCCTGTGGGTGCTCTATGACTTTAGACTGTTTTCATTTTTGCATCGGAGTGCACTAGAATGCTTCATTTACATGTTAAATTCTCACTTTTTCTCTTGAGGGGGGCCCTGCAGACCCCCCTACACAGATTTTATTCTGGACCTGGTATCCTTTTTCACCTCTTGTGAGTTTGCAGGTATGTAGTTGTCCTTGCCGTAAACATTAAGCAAAATCGTAAGTAGCTCTTACACTGAGAAATCCGGAATGGTAAATAGGTCTTAAAGGGGCCATGGCACAATACTTTTTTAAGATGTCAAATAAATCTTTAGTGTCCCCAGAGCACATATGTGAAGTTTTAGCTCAAAATACCATATATATAATTTATTATAGCATGTTAAAATTGCCACTTTTTAGGTGTGTGCAAAAATGTGCCGTTTTGGGTGTGTCCTGTAAAATGCAAATGAGCGGATGAAGTGCAAACACTGATCACAGTGATGGTGGTTTGTTGCAATTGAAACTCAATTGTGCTGTGAATTATTTTCTCTTTCTTTTGCTTTTTCTCTTCACTAAATAGCAGTGCTGTGGTTGGATAGTGCAGATTAAGGGGTGCTATCATTATAATGACATCATAAGGAGAGACAAATTTCAATGACCTATTTTTTTCAGAATAGTTTACCAAAACAGTAACTGGGTTGATCTTTTTCACATTTTCTAGGTTGATAGAAGACCTGGGGACCCAATTATAGCACTTAAACATGGAAAAAGTCAGACTTTCATGCCATGGCACCTTTAATATGTACCATTTAGGTGCAAATATGTGTACATTTAGTACCAGTATGCACTCTTTAGGTTCCCCATGACCGCTTTTGTAACTTTATTCGGTTCCATGACCACACTTAAGAATATTTTGAGTGGCCATTAGATGAGTGCTGACGGTGGAAGTGGCTTCTGTTTGGGGCACGGATTCAGCGGTTTGTCTGTCAAAGTTAAAATATCCTTGTGGATTTTCTCAGCTGTCTTGGCTGTATCAGGCGGCCTGGTGCTCGGCTTGGCTTGTACACAGAGTAGTGTCATATCCACACCATCGCCGGCTCTCATACAGCTCAAGTGACGCTAGGAGTGTATTTATGTTGGAACTAATGGGAATGATGTGTCTCTCTGAAATCCAGGGTATTAGTGAACTGTGCCAGGATCTAATGGTGTCTCAAGAGAGCTTACTCTTTAAATTGTTTGGAAACTGTTTAGAGATGCCTTAAACCACATGTGTAAACAATATTCTTATTTGCTGTGGTTACATTTTGTATGTCATTTTAAAGCAAACTAGCGATGCAGCAGAGCCCTCGGCTTTTAAATATCATCTCAACTTATCACTTTTACTAATGTTAAATAATCAAGTTCAAACAGGCATGGGGGGGGGTAAAGCAATTTTTATGCATTCTGACTTATTAACACTATTAATGAGTTAGCATTCATTATGCTAAACATAGGCAAAGTGTCAAAAAAGCAATTGGACGTATAACTGTATATGTATTTCTGTGCCTAATGCACTTCGCCAGGGTTCGTACAAGTTTTTTTTAGAACACAAAAGATTAATAGGTAACAAACTTGCTTTATTTCTTTTATGGGCAATTTCAGTGCAGGAAGTACAGTGGAAGTCCTTATATGTGTCCCAACCGGGTCATAAGTCGCAGGCGGTAAGTAAAATTGCATCATATGTCTGTGTTTTGTTGGCAATTGGCTGTTCACAATCTATTAAAGAAACTGTCCTGATCTGTATTTTATAAATCTGATAAAACTAGACTCTTTTGAGATATGAATGATTTAATACTACTCTATAGGTACTCAAGATTAACATGAGATAAAACAGTGTGTGTTATGTGAATTTTAAAGTTTTGAAATTAAGTGTATTAAAGAAAACATCACACAAGAACAACAACATCATTTGTTCTTGACATACTCTGATGCTCCCCTAAGTTTGATTACGGATTTTTCTTACCGAAACATCCAATATTTAGTTGTGTTTCTGGGAAAAATGTTTGTTTTTCATGGACAATCAGCATCCTTTCCTGGAGACAAGTAATTCGATTTTGTCACACCAATCTAATTCACAAGTTTTCAATTCCAACACCGAAAGAGACCTTTCATAAACAAGTTAATGAAAAATACTTGACAAATTTAAATTTTCTTTAACATATTTGCACATTTACTCCTCTGCTTACATTTCAATCTTTTCCATGTCTGTATACCAATCAGCAAAGTCTGGATCTCAGGTCAAACGCTACCATGTTTTGAAACATAAATCATATTTTCAGCATAGTAATGAATGAAAAGGTAAACTGAAATGTACACATAAATGTCTTAGTATTTGGTTCAAGCTAGCACAGATTTCACATGCAAAGCCAGTTTGTGTAAAACCTGATGATGTGTTATCTTTGATTCCATCTAGTGTCCTGCAGTGGCGACAAGTAGGTCTGTGTATCGGCAAAAATCTCACATTGTGATACCTATCGCGATGCAATACGTTGTGCTACATCACTTTTTCTATTTTTTGGAATATAATAGGATATGGTTTTAGGAAAACGGTCATTGAGAACAGACCACCATATGCAAACCTTAGCAAAATAAAATTTGTGGCCCGCCCCTAAAGTAGTTCCTGTCACTGTTTAAGTTCAGAGATAAGAAGAATGCTATAGTTGTCGGGATGTAAACTCCAAATAAAACAACTGCCATTAATCTATGATTTTTGTTTTAAAAAAGTTTTGATATTGCATTTCGTTTTTAATCGATACAGTACTGCCAAACAAAATATTGTGATACATGTCTATATTTTCTAACACCCCTAGCGTTGAGGAAACCTGACTATTCATACAAAGGAGTAAACAAGTTGAATGCAACAACTTTCCTTATTTACAATGGCAACCCATAAACAACACATTGTCATCTGATACCCTATTTACATGTATGAATTTGACAGATGCTTTTATCCAAAGCAACAGGGCATTCAAGGTAAACATTTTATTTGTACAGGTGTTCCCTAGGATTTGAACCAACAACCTTTTGTGATGCCATCGCAGTGCTCTACCAATTAAACTACAGGAACACTACTTATTTCAAGGTTTATATTAAACTTTAAATGTAAACCCCCTGTACATGGATCAGTGACAAACACGGTTAGGCAAGATGAAAAATTAAAAAATCTTTTTTAACTCGTTTAAAAAGCATGCATCATGTTTATTTCAATATACATGGTGCATTTATGTAATAAAAAAAATTACATTTGCACCATTTTATGAAAGTTAAGACTGAATGGACCTGAAAATGTCAAATGGTGTAACCGCCAATTGCGGCAAAGAATGAGAAATATTAAATATTTTATCCACTTTGATGGTATGTAAGCGTAATCATCAAAAACATCATTTTAAAATATAATTTTATTAGTTATTTCTAAATGTAAATTTTAATTCGTTTTTGTATTTGTCCTGACATATGCTGAAAACAGCTCTTTTTTCTAAATGATCTTTGACAGATGTAAAAAAAAAATCATATTTAACTAAACTAGATGATTATATTTTATTCCACGTTTTTTATGAATATATTTATAAAAATACTTGTTACACCAATTGACACGGACCGGTTACACTACATTCTTTCAAAATGAAATAAAACCAGAAATTTTAGACAAATAAAAAGAGAATGTATGCAAGTAATCTGCATATTTATTTTGAAATTTTAACCCTTTTACATTTAATTGAACCATACGGGCACAAAATAATTAACGTCACATCATTGACCCACATACAGTATAGTAATGAAACACTGTTAGGGCCCTGTGATAAGAGGGAGACCCTTATGTCCTCTATTATATATATTCAGGACTCTTTGGGCTTAATTAATCCATTCATTAAAACCTGTCCGGTACCCTGTCAATATTAGTGACGGCCCTGAGCAATACAGCTAAACCATTGCAGAGACCAGCTTGGCTCTATTTTCACATGACACTATTAATGTCATAATCCGAAATAGCTTTGATGAATAAATTGTTTACTTTGCATACGTTTTTAAAACAACAAACATCTAATTCTTTGTCCACGGCCATCAATGTTAAAACATTGTACTGTTGTTGTTGCTCTTCTCCCCATTTATAATTTTTAGGCTTTGCCATGTGATCAAAATTGTGACATTCCTTTGGTGTCGAGCTACAAGCA
This sequence comes from Paramisgurnus dabryanus, assembly GCF_030506205.2. Taxonomy (NCBI): domain Eukaryota; kingdom Metazoa; phylum Chordata; class Actinopteri; order Cypriniformes; family Cobitidae; genus Paramisgurnus; species Paramisgurnus dabryanus. Next base: position 21,044,157 of record NC_133343.1, on the reverse strand, counting down.
ACATATACACAGAGGTTCTCAAGTGTGACTAATTAAAACAATTTCAGGCGACCTTATCTTAAAAACACGTTAAACTTCATCACAATCTGACCATTGAGTTATAACAAATCACCATTGTTTGATGGAATCACAAGTGCAGCTTTGCTGGGGGGGCAGAATGCGCGCTTGAAATAATCTAATTAATTCGGTCCCGTGAAGAGGAGTTCTTGGATGTTTGTGTTTGGAAAACGAAATATTTTTCTTAGAATAAGCATCAGAACAAATCTCTATGAATACACTGCATTGAGAAACCATATCTTGTAAATGGCAATTCAAAACTCTCATGTGACCGAGGGGCCAGACTTGAAATCAATCACGTCTCACGTACAAGCGTAACACAAAATGTTTTCTTTTAAGTAAAGCATTGGGATCACAATCATCATACTGTAATTGGAATCAATTCATTGTGGCACATAACTCATCCATGTGTCAGAACCTAACAAAGACCGTTTTGTGATGGGTAAATGTTTTGATTTGAAACAAAACTGTTTTTGCACTGATTGCTATCTTGTCTGCTTGGATAAGATATCTATATACATGGTTTTGAAATTAAATAAACTTTTAAAATGAAACCCTAAACATTAATTGTATTCACAGATTCACTCACCTTGGAAATGACCCTTGTTTGTGTCTGCTCTCTGTACACGGGATGCAATTTTAGCAGCTGAAAAGCAAAATGCATATTCAGATGTAAATTTGAACCATTACAAACAGCTAAAATGTGTTATGTAAAAATAGTAACAATGTCTTTAAAGGAACATTTAAAAGGTAACTGTGTAATAACTCTGTTTTTGTATGCATCTCAGAGAAATAACTCACATAGATCTTCATGCCTCCTGAGTTCAGTGTTCAGATCAGCAGGACCCATCAGTAACAGACTCCTCAGCTCACTACTGCCCTCTACTGGCTACAGCAAAACACAATCACATCAATCTAATTCAAAGGAATCCCATATTTAGTCATTTGACATTCCTCCTAAGACCAGAGCTTTGGTTTGTCTCTTTTTTTTTCAGATTTCATCCAGCTATTTTGGGGATAAGAAGAACCAATAAATATAATAACCAAATATTTTTCTTTGATCATGAAGCAGTAGGCTATAATTGTCCACGTTTGTGTACAACAGGTTAAAGTTACACAGAATTAAGTATTATGGTGCAAACAACAAAAAAAATTGATGTCCACATATGTGGACATCCAGGTCTTAGGAGGTTAAATATGGCATACATCAAATAAGCCTAAAACTGTAACAACTTTGAGAATTAAAGAAATAGTTCACCGAAAAATGAAAATATTTGTTATCATTTAGTCACCCTTATGCTTTTTTATACCTGTATGATTTTCTTCATTATGTTGAACAGAAAATAAAATATTTTGATAAATCACACAGATATCTGTAACCATTCACTTCCATAGTATTTGTTTTTTATACAATGGAAATCAAAGGAAGTCACAAAATATATATTTTTTCAACTGAATGAAGAAACTCGACATGAGGGCGATTAAATTATTTGTTTTGTTTTTTTCATTTTCGGATGTACTATCCCTTTAAAGCAGTAATTCTCAAAGTGTGGTCCGCGGACCACTAGTGGTCCGCCAAACCCCCCTAGTGGTCCGCCAAAAGATGACCTAAATTAGGCAAGTGTTTATACCAGGGCTATTCAATTGGCGGCCCGCGGGTCAGACCCGGCCCCCAAGGTAATTTGATCCGTCCCTTTATGTAGTCTGTAAAAAAGACATCTCTAGAATAAATTTAGTAAGTTAGACAACAGGCCCTACAGTTACGAGTTGATGCGCGTGCGTCTGTTTCATACAGCATGAGCTGCAGAGCGCGAGTCACGTGACTGGTGCGAGCAGCTGTGTCACGTGTTTATATTCGCGCTTTGGTCCACAAGTTCAACGCGATCGCCTCCCCCGCTCGCACCCGCGTCTCAAGACGCGATAGCTGACTGTGGTGAGTTAAGAGACCGGACTCTATGGCTGTTTTAACTTCATTTGTTGTATTTCCAGCTTTAAAACACTGCCTTTTCCGACAATTTGTCTGATAAGTCTGCTCAATTATGACTTGCTTATCAACAAAGACATTTACGTTACATGTCTTAATAAATGAAACTGCCGTTTTTCCAAAATTCAAAGCATCGTTCTCACACAATAATGCAATTTAAACGAGTAACAGTTCATTTGCACCACTGTATGGGTATCGTGCTGACAAACATACACCTGATTTCACTGCTCTTGCGAAATCTAAAAACATATTCTGTCGTATTAGAAGCTAGCCTAATGTTTGCCAATTATTAAGATGGCTGTTGTTGTTGAAATAGGGCTACTGTAATAATTAGCTTTGACAAAAAACTGCATAAAACAATGTTATGTTCCATGTTATAAACTTTTTTGATATGTGCACTGAAGTGCTCTTTGGAATGACATTAAGTGGGACCTACGCTGTTCTAGTATGTTTAATTGCAGTTTTTTTTCACATGTGCAGTTTGTTGTTCATATTAAGCTGCAACTCATTTTACATTTACTTTTTCAAATGAAATAAAATTCATATAATAATTTCTGAACATTGCATTTGTGTTTAAAAAATTTGTTTTTGACTTAAAACAGTTGCATATTAAACTTAAATTTAGCTTATCCTTCCTATTTTGTTGTTTTTTGGGGGGCGTGTTAGAGTGGGATTCTGTTAGGTGGTCCTCAGAAAAATATTGGAAGATGAAGTGGTCCTTGGGCTGAAAAAGTTTGAGAAACACTGCTTTAAAGGGATAATTCACCCAAAAATGAAAATTCTGACATCATTTACTCACTCTCATGTTGTTACAAACCCACATCAATTTCTTGGTTCTGATGGACACAAAGGAAGATATTTTGAGAAATGTTTGAAACCAAGCCGTTTGTGGACCCCATTTACTTCCAGAGTACTCTTTTTTCCTACTATGTAAGTGAATGGGGTCCACGAGCAGGTTGGTTACAAACATTTTTCAGAATATCTTCCTTTGTGGACATCAGAACATATACATTTTTGTGGGTTTGTAACAACATGAGAGTGAGTAAATGATGGCAGAATTTTCATTTTTGGGTGAAATATCTCTTTAAGAAATCAATCTGTCAATCACTCATATACTAATATAATATATAAAAAATATATAATAAAATATTAAATATATATATAAATAAAATATATAATAATAATTATTATCATATAATAATTATATAATAATTATATATATATATATATATATATATATAATATGTCTAGTTAGTAGCTTTAAAGATAAAGATCAGTCTGGCCAGTACATAAACAATACTTCAGTACATACAGTACTACATGTTAAACTGAGAACACTGTGTCCATACTATATTACATTTACATACCAGTAGTGATTCTAGCTGGTGCCTGTATTTCATCATGTCCTTGAGAGATCTTTTCACCTTGGTTCTGAGAAAGACAATTCTAGGACGGTATAAAAAATATTATTATTATTATTATTATTATTAAATTGCACATCCAGTAAAATGACAGTTTTGAAAGATCCGGCCAGAATATAAGACTTCACACAGACTTCCTGCTTCACATTCAATATTCCAGGGCAGCACTAGCTGACTAAGAATAAGATATTAATGCATTTTTAATACATGTTTAAAAATATTGGGAGACAAATTCAAAAGTTGGCAAAATCTTACACGACCCCCTTCGCCCAATCACGCTCAGGATCTCTTCTACATTTTGCACGAGATCCGTTGACTTCGCAAATGAATACTTTCGTAAATGAATCATAAGCCCGCTCTCTTTATTGATGTTTTTATATATATTTAACTAGCTTCCTCTTAAATGACTGCACTATAAAATTCAAAACTAATGCTTGTCTTGATGGATCGCACGGAGCTCTGTTAGTATGCGTTGCAAAGGAAATAGGTCTTTTCTTAAACTCTCCTTATCCAACTATTTTTAGTGCTGTGTAAATCAACGAGGCTTTTGGCTGGTGATGAAATTCCCTCCATGTCCTGTCATTAAATTCTGATCAGTCATAATGGCTATCAGCCAAGTGGGACAAAGGAAATATCCAGTAATGAGGAGAAATTTCTTCTTATGTCCCACTGCTTCAGTTATACCAATGTTAGTAACCTCCTAAAAATAATAAGACTTCAAATGTTCTTCTACTTCTGCGCTTATAGTTAAACAATTAAGTCATTAGGGAATCGGGATGTATGCACTACAGCCGCGTTGGGATGTTTTTGATTTGTTACTGTGTTAATATGTTTACGTGTAGAGGCTTGCCTGCATCCTTACCTCTCTGGATCTGTCAAAGGCTTTTTTGTTTTAGGGGTATTGGTTTTCTTTCCACCTGCTTTGGAAGTACCTGCTGATGACACACTAAATGTCAGTGATTTATAAAATATAAGAGCAAAGATGTTATTAATGGCTACACAGATAGCTGATCTAAATGTAAGATCCATAGACTCTTACTTTACGATATTAAGGCAAGAGTATGAGCAGGGGTTTGTTTATAGTGATTATAAAAAGAAAAAGGTATACACACACATGACTTTGTTCACAGTAAAAATAAAAAAATGAAAACTGCTGAAGGGCAAAAATATAGCTTTTATGACACAATAGCTGCACATAGATTCTGGATTTCACTACCTGCTGATTTTGGTGCAGGACTCATCAACCGGGTTCCAGTCATGGGGGAATAATTTCTAACTGGGGAATGTCTCTTAGTTGGACTCTAAAATAGATCAATATAAAATAAGTGTGTACAGTTTCATTGATAAGAATATAGTCAGAATAATCACAATAGTTAAATGCTAAATATATATATTTTTTTATTGTTGTTTATGCCTCTACTTTATATGATTGTTTTAATAACCAAACCTTACCTAACTGAGGCATCTGCTTTCATAAAACATCATTCTTTTAAAGTGAATGAAACACTAAATCACATTTCTGAATCAGAAAAATCTGAATTAAAGTAAACTTACATTTTCTTTGTCTTGTAACTGAAGGGATCTCTTCACACTGTAAGGGAAAATAAGAGTTTGACATGAGAATGAACTTTATCATACACGCCCAAAAGTAACTGATTCACCGTAGCCTACACAGTTACTGTTACATGTACGTTGGTATCAGGTAATTAATAGGTTCCAGAATTGTTTTGTTTAATCAATAAAAAAATGAATTCTGACAATAAATTATAAAATGATGCATACATCGAAAACAAGTCATGGCATATGACAATAAATTATATAAATTATAAAATGATGCATACATCGAAAACAAGTCATGGCATAACTGTTATGTAAACGTTTTGGGTTTAGAAATGTGTGTGGATGACACTAATGCTAGTGGTTCTCAAACTGGGGGTCGGTTGGTGCCAAGGGGGCCCCAGTTTTATGACATTTTATAAAATACATTAATTTTTCATAAATTCTGTGTAATTAAACCTAAAAAAAAACTAACCAACAGCACTACTTTGTATACTTTAAAATGTTTTGTATAATGTAATGTTTTGGAACAAAATTGTCATAAATTTTCTTTGGGGGGCCGCGAAGGAATGCACTGTAGGTTACACAAGGGGGGCCGCACGCTGAAAATGTTTGAGAACCACTGTTAGAATATGTGCATAGTTAGCACACAAAAATGTAACGTTAAGCAGATTTCTGCAGCGGCTCTTTATTCCCGATTCTTCATAATTTCTCTCAAAACTTGTGAAAGACAAGCTCGGATGAGTCAACGCGGGAAACTAAATCTGTTTTCAACTACTGCGTACTAACTTACTAATAAAATGCTACGCTGTTTGTGCGCGCGTCTCTTTTGTTGTTTTGTGAGGGAATGGAAACACTGCCAAAACACCTCACTCTACTACAGATGAACCACTGCATACATCATTGAATTACAAATACACAAGTCAAACCATAACCAAATATATACATCGTTAAAGTGAGCGGGTTGAGCAATGCTACACGTGACATCCCATATGGTCTAGCGGTTAGGATTCCTGGTTTTCACCCAGGCGGCCCGGGTTCGACTCCCGGTATGGGAAGTTCAATTTTTTTTTACTGCACAAACGTCGTTACTAATGACCACCGTGTTATTAGTATAAGATCAGATTTGTGTAGACTGTGTACCAACTGTCTGATAAACATTGACACTAGTTACACTTCAATGACACTTTCTTGTCGCTATTAGTTAACCACACTAACGTCAAGTTACATCATTATGCGATGCATTTCTTATCAAATATCGACCAATAGTCAATTATATAGATACACTTACGGCATTTTAATTGTTTCTTTTGTTGTAAGTTTGATGTTCAGACAGACACTGGCGCCGCGTATCCCATTTGTAGTTTGGCGCGGTGCGGCAGTAATTTAAGTCCCACTAGAAACACTTATCATTCACGCTGTGGTAGAGTGTTTTAACTCTATTCTGCCATAATTGTTTCATGCTGCATAGGTGAAAATAATGTTAATGTACGATCGCCGCTTTATATCACACTTGCTAACACAGAACTGGAAATAAATAAATACATTCGTAGTACCCTGACTTAAAGCAGTTGTTTCCTGCTGTTTCATTTGAACTGTGCACCGTTGAACAGGGTTTGTTTGGACACAGCAGTCATGGCAATCAGACGCGATGCACGACATTAGTGAGCAACATCACAAACCATAAAATATAAAACGGATCTCTAGCTGTCTCACAACACAACACAAACTCGTTTAAAACATGCAGTGAGAATACTGTTGGCTATCTATTCAAAATGCAGCGCTCGGAGGAAGAAAGCTTTTACATGACATGCAGGGCTGCTTATCTTTCTGTGTTTAGATCCAGTTTGGTAAACATGACTTCAAAAGAGCAGCTGTGCACAGGTGAGCATAATCTATCCCATACAACCAATTCACCTGAATGTTCATAATTCATATTTTTGAATGCTACTCACTAGTGACTGGCATCATATCAAATATAAACTCTGAAGAGTTTACTTGGCACGCGAGTAAATTGTACTTATAATGCTTTCAATTATTTGATGAGCTTATTTGTAAGTCATTTAATTCTGGCATTGGAAAAGAAACAACGGAGTTATATATTAAATAGGTTATTCAGCGGTTGTTATTGTGCAAGAACAAGTGACCAAACGAGTATTCTGAGAGCCATAATAATGTAAGTGACTTACAATTAGAAACATAATGAAAATATTATTAGGAATGCTCACATGCAATAGTGTCCCAGGTAAAAAAAATAAACCAGAAAAATATGAGCCATATGGTACAAAATAGACAACATGAAAGGGGACATATCATGAAAATCTTGAAAAAAAGACTTTGTGTAAGTGCTATACTTGGGTCCCAGTGCTTATATCAACCTAGAAAATGTGTAAAAGAACAACCCAGTATAGTAAACCATTCTCTGCAAGATTGAAAGGGAATAACTACGCCCCTTAATTTGCACTATCCAACCATGACACTGCTATTTAGTGCAGAGATCAGCTCATTTGCATTTAAAAGGACACACCCAAAATGGCAAATTTTTGCTCACACCTACAAAATGGCAATTTTAACATGCTATAATAAATTATTTGTATGGTATTTTGAGCTAAAACTTTAAATATATACTCTGGGGACACCAAAGTTTTATTTGACATCTTAAAAAAGTCTTGTAAAATGTCTATTTTAAGGTATTCGTTGGGCAAAATCCACAGCACATTATGGAATTTGTGCTTCTGTAGTAATATTTTGTAATAACAATTTAGTTCATACTCTAAACAATACAACATGCATACAAATATTTTAATGCATCTTCAATAAAATATTCGAACAAGAAATGAAGGTGTCACTTGTTCAAAGTTGGACATTGCTTTTTTGCCACTAATATGTATCACACACCCCTGGTTATTTGTCAGTGCAAATAGTTTGTCAGTTTCTGTTTTTTTTCTTAGTTCTTCAGCAAGCAGGTAGAAATCCATCTCAAAAGGCTTTGGACAAATATTGGCCCCCTGGAACTAAGAAGCTGATTTTTGATGACTTTTGTGAGATACTCAAGCAAGAAAAACCAGCTGAGTCAGACCAGCTTATGAGAATTTTTAAGAAATTTGATATCAATCGTGATGGATACATCTCACATGATGAGCTCAGCAAAGTTCTTACTTCAGTAAGTGATGAATCTGTTTAATTCTCTCATCAAACAAGTCATTGGGGATTGTACCCCTGTGCATGTGGCATATGCTTTTATCCAAAGGACCTCTGTGCTGATAACGCAGTGCTTTACCAATTAAGCAATTTGTTTTTTGTCATTCAGATGGGAGAAAAAATGTCACCTAAGGAAGTGGATGACATCTTTTCTCTAGCAGATGTTAACAAAGACGGAAAGCTAGACTATGCAGAGGTAAGTTTTTCAGGGATTGTGCAGAAATAGCCATTTCATTTAAACATGGTAGTTTTGCAAGGCATGCTGCTGTTTAGTTCTGCAGGCTTCTTGAGTCTACAGTAGAGCAGAATCAGACTGCAGCATTGGAAAAGCTTGAGACTGATGCCCGACTAAAGAGACAGAACTTTGGCAGCCAGATGGACAGCTCTCCACAGAGCTTAGAGTCCCAACCAGCCCCAGAAATACAGCACAGAACACAGCCGGACATCACACAGAGGAAAGGTATGATAGGTTAAAAAAAATTTGGTCAGAAATTATGACCACATGTATCCATCTGGTTTCCAAAGTATCACACACAAAAACAAACACACCCTATTCTGTTTTTATTTTTCACACTGCAGGCTATTAAATAGCAGCTAATGGTTTAGCTATTGATCTCCCTCCATGTGTGGTAACAAATGGACTCATTTGGATTTGTGCCATACATCATAATATAAACTCAACAGAGGCTTTTTGTGGGGCGGGGTTTGAGAAACCTTTTGATTAAGGTAATCATAGTTGTCATTGTTATGAGTAGGTACAGGTCTAGTGATGATGCACTGCAAATTCAATGGAAGATGAACTCAACATTAAACATTATATTGCACACCTGAACTTTATCAGAGCTGTGGCCAAGTGTGGTACAAAATGCTTATGATGCATTGCATAAGAGCTTTGGGTTCAAAGGGACCAAGGTTCGAGTCCACCCTGTGTTATTTTCTGATCCCATTTTATCCCTGTACTGCTTACTCTATGATATATGATTTATGACTATAAAAGAAAACAAATATCCAACAAAAATCTTTACTCGAAAGTGCATTGATCTGTGTTTTCCTAGCAGCGACCTAAAGATATTTCAATGTGTTTGTTTTAGGGCCCAACATACATTAGTACTCATCGTATTAGGGCTGTATAACCCTGTATAATCGCAACTAATCGATTGCAAAATAAAAGTTTTTGTTAACATCATATATGTGTTTACTGTGTATAATAATTATGTATATATAAATGCACACACATGCATGTATGTATTTAAGAAATATGTACATGTGTATATTTATATATATATATATATATATATATATATATATATATATATATATATATATATATATATATATATATATATATATATATATATATATATATATATATTTACGATGTGTGCCCCTAAATTTTCTGGTTGCGCCCCTAAAATTTTTAGTTGGGGGCCACTGTGCTCCGAGTGAAAAAAGTAAGTCTGGAGCCCTGTATATAAATAAATAAATATATTTCATATATTCAGTCACATCACAAAAAGGTCAAAAAATTTTTATGTATTTATTTATTTATTTATATACAGGGCTCCAGACTAACTTTTTTCACTAGGAGCACAGTGGCCCCCAACTAAAAACTTAATATACAAATACATTTTTCTTAAAACTATAAATGTATGTCTGTGTATTTATTTATGCATAATTATTATAGAGTAAACACAAAAATATGATTTAAACAAAAACTTTTATTCTGCAATCGATTAGTTGCGATTAATCGTTATACAGCCCTACATCCTATTGCTTGTTTAAAATGAGGAAACAGAATATTTTCATATAAATGTTGTTTTTTTACTGTATGAGTGCGTTATGACTTGCTCTTCTAAATAAAACCCATACTGCACTGCTTTTAGCCTACCTTTCTGTTTCATGTTTGTGTCAGAAAGTCGCTCTTCGTCCAGACCTTCTTCAGCTCGCAGTCGCAGGTCATCTCTATCCACAAGCATCACTATGGGCACTGGCAGTAGCAAGACAAGCAGACTTGGAGATCCCAAATCTCTGCAGGTACCTGCTGTAAAAGGATATAATAAATGTAAATGTTAATTGAACAGTGAAGTGCTTTGTGATATGACTGTGCCTAAGAAAAACCCTTTAGGAAAGTTTACTGTGGTAAAAATAATTGTCACACAATGCCCTTTTCATGGCTTATTGCTTTAGTGAAGGTTTAGTACAGTAAAGTAATTCAGGAATAAATTCAGTAATACTTCAATTTACTCACTTCGTCATATCAAGCGATTTCCATGTTGGCCACAACGTAAACTTTGTCTAAACTCAGTTGCCTCACGGGCAGCTATACATTCGCAGTGTTTTTGTTGTATCGAAGCCTTTTGGTGGCAAATTATCACCTGGTCGATGTGAGTGTAGCTTGGATATTGATCTCTTTCCCTTTGTTTGCACTCTTTTTGACTTTAACTTCAGCTGGTTTGCTTTAGCACAGAAAAATAATGACCAAACTCGTCAAAGCAAAGAGAATGGAAAAAAACGAGATGCTCTCGGGTAAAGAAAGTTCTATCGTCTCAGTTCCAGCTTGTTGTATTACCTGAGCCAGGACCTTGATAATTGGTGTAGGAATTGGAAAGGGCCGGGTTGTGTGTTTTTATGGTGGCTCGCGGTATGTGCACTGGTCTTTAAATTACAGAGGTTTCTGGGAGGTGACAGGGCAGTGTATTAGTCCAGCCGAGTGACCCATCTCCTTGGGACACTACATCAGGGTCTTTTAAAGCAGACACTTGCCTCGGGCGCTTTTCTTCATTTTGATTCGGGGTGGACAAACCACCCAAGTGTTATGATTTGATCCTTAACACGTTTCACAACCCGGCATAAATTCTGGAAGGAAATTGCTTTTGTTGAAGAAGTGTCATTTCAGGAGCATGTTTTTAGCACTTAGAAAAGAAGCATAAACCAATTCTAAACATTAAAAGGCCTCTGTGGCACCTCAGGACAAGGTTTATTTCTGAAAACTACTCTCTGTTGGCTCTGAAAAGAGGCTGTTGGACTCTGATTTTTTGATTACTTGATGATTGAGAGTATATTTGCTGTAGCATTTTAGCTGGACCCGAACAACAGCAGTTAAAAGAACAAAAAGATTCGATTTAAACAAGAATTTATAGGCTTTCTCAGCCCTCCTTTTTAATTTACATTGATAGTGTGTTTGATATATATTTTAGTGTTGTTTATTTATATTGCATCCTTGATATTATCATTATACTATAGACGGTTTCATTGAACGCACTCATGTTAACATGGTTACATTCCTGGCCCGAACTTTACGTCCGGCATTTGTTTGTTTAATGGTCTGGCTAGAGGCTAAACTGATCTTAAAGACGATGGGAGACTGCAAATCTTTAAAAAATGGCTGTAATGCATATTTTTGAGTCTTATATGTTTAAGAAGTTCATTTCAGTACATTTTAAAGTTTTTTCCCGCAATATTTTTGATATCCCCATTCAAAAAATGTCAGGTGGTAGTGGTACAACCAATCATTTTCCTTTTTTTAATGCGCTACCTGTGTCATGCTGGTTGTTTGTTAATTTGATAGTGACATTTAAAATTATAATCCTGAAATAAAAGTATACAACAACCTTCCAAAAAAAATTTAAAACAATAAATTAAAAAGAACAATCTTTTTTTAAGTATAAAATAATAATATACAACCTTCAGTTTATTACAACTAAAATGATAAGATAAATTGTTAGCTTATTAAAATTATTTAGCTTAATGTTTTTTTTATTTTTTAGACACATTCAGTTGCACCTTTTGACTTTCTGGTTTTGCCAAATGACCTCTGCTGCAATTAATTTACATTAAACAGACTTCTACGGTACTTGGATGCTGGTAAAGCTTTTGTCTTTGACATCAAATTTATAAATATACTTTTTAAATACAATTAAAATGTGTTTGAAGATAGCATTTTTTTTCTAGTTTTACATTGGTTGTACCACCTGACACAGAAAGTGTACCAGCCTACCCATTACATTAAATTAGCTATTTTGTAATAGAAATCTACAAACTTTTCATTCAACTATAAAGACCACCTGGGATTCGCTGGATGATGTGATATCATGTTTACTGTTTATGTTTGTAAACGTCTTAATAAAAGGCCCATGATTTTGGTTGTACCTTTAAATTTAAGAACATCCAAATGGCTGGACATAAGTTTGTCAATTATCCTAACATCCCAACAACTACTGATATTTGTGAATTTTTTATAGGTTTCGAACATAAAATATTGCCAAAGTATTTTATTTTGAATTTTTTTATCATTTTTAACAGTTGCCTCAAACTTATAAGATCAGATATCAAACAAAAGATATCAAACCAAAAATATTATTTATTATAAAAAAATACTGAAAATGTATTTAAACTAAATAGGTTTTTAGAATAAAGTGACACTTGTCATAAATGTATCAGTTATTTTTATAGTAGATAATTACCAAATAAATCTTATTGACCCCCCCCCCCGTATATTTAAGACCTAACATCTTTGAATGTACTTTTGTTTAAGCAAAGCTTTTACTATAGTGTCACCATGTGGTTGCATTTGGTATCTTCCACTTCATCCCAAAAGATTTTTGCTCAAATTATTACAAATGTGTATGTACATTACATGCAACATCAGTGTTGTGCTACTTATTTCACCAGAATTGGCATCATACACTTATGAAAGGCTGTTTTTATTTGGAAGAAGATGGAACGATAGTTTCCCTCCAGTATCGCTTGTATATCCCAAAGACAACTACTGTCCACCTGACCATACAGCCCCTTAACCTCAGCCAGATTCCTGGTAAGTACATTGTACGTAGATTTATAGTGATCGCTTATGCGCTATTGATTTAATGGAATTAACTTAATTAACAGATTTGTGTTTTTTGTAAATATAAGTTATGAACTGTGTGTGCCTCATCAGAGAAGCTTTCCCCATGGATGTGTGTGGACACAGCTCTGTATGTGGTGACGGGGAATGAGACCAAAGAAGATTCAACCCTAGTTTGCTTTACTGAATTGAGAGATAAGGAGGTCAGTAAGGGCCAAACACTTCTGCAATTTTTTTGTATATTACTGTATGCTTTCATTTAAAGGAACACACCGACTTTTTGGGACTTTATCTTATTCACCGTATCCCCCAGAGTTATTAAGTCCATACATACCCTTTTCATCTCCATGCTGTAACTTTGTCTGACCCACCCATCGCTAGCATAGCTTAGCACAAAGACTGGAAGTAAGTGGCACCAGCTAGCATACTGCTAGCATACTTTAAGAAATGTTGACATTCTGTTTTCAGAAATACGTTGACGTTATTTAAAGTACATTTAGATTTAAACACTTAATATATCATTTAAGTGTTAATAAATAGAAGTGATCCATCCCAACTATACCAGAATATGGCAGTCACACTAATGTGTGGTTCATTTATATATATATATAATATATTACACTCTGACTTTCATTATTTGCAATGTTTCTGGTTGCATCTTTAGTGATCTTGCAACTGTTTACTATGCCTTGTCCAAAGAAGTAGATTTATTTTTAGAAATGGAAGTTTATGCAAAAAAACATGCACTTAGAGGGTTTTGCAGCGAAAGACAGTCAAATACCAATGGAATGACTAAAATGACATATAACTATTACTGACTTATAGCCGTTTCATTGCCATTAAATGAAATTACTGAACCTAAACATAAGAACATGATAAAAATTGCTCATTTACAAGAAAACATGTCGGACACACATGTCAGAACTCCTCATTTATTTCACACAAACACATTGACAGGAACAGGGCAAAATACATATTGCACATAATTAAACTTATTTCTAAAGTAATATTCACATGATGTGTCTGAGAGAGACACCTGAGTGTACAGATAGAAAAGGGCAATGTCATAAAAACTTGCTGTTAAAGCTGTTTGACATATACTGAAGCATGAAATATTGCTTCATTGGTATCATAATCAAAATACTTAATTGTACAGTTAATAATTGTATAAGTCTAATGCATGTGATTTGTGATTGATGGACAGAGGTTTGTGTGGCGGGGAGAGCTCAATGCCGGCTCATATCTCCTCCTGCCATTTACCACTGGCTGCAGACTAATGAAGAGGACAAGGAAGACCACCAATAAAACCGCTCAGCTAGTCAAACGTACCCTGTCTGGAGAGCTGGAACTAACCAAAGAGTTCAAGTTAGTCTTTTACTTTTTACATTGGCTAAAAATAATGTAAGAAAAAAGTTCACACATATAGTGTTATTTAGGGCTATACAGTAAATAGAGATGCATTTGACATCTCTCATCTAAGGGGTCCCCACCCCCAAAAAACTTTTAAGATCCCTGCCCTACAGAGCTAAGTTTTCGTTTTAAATTAAAATTATAATTTTTATGCAAAAAATCATTAGGATATTAAGTAAAGATCATGTTCCAGGAAGATATTTTGTATATTTCCTACTGTTATTTTTTTTTATGATTAATAATATGTGCTTAGGACTTCGTTGGACAACTTTAAAGGTGATTTTCTCAATATTTAGATTTTTGCACCCTCGGATTTTCACATAGTATCTCAGCCAAATATTGTCATATCCTAACATACCATATATATCAATGCTTATGTCTTCAGCTTTCAGATGATGACCCTTATGACTGGTTTTGTGGTTCAGGGTCACATGTTCAAAGATGCTATATTCTTTTATTCCACAGGGTGGCATTGTCTGACATCTTTGATGTGATAGATTTGGATGGAAATGGTCTGTTGAGTCTTTCAGAGTATAACTTCTTTGAGCAGAGGACCAGTGGAGAGAAATGTGATGAGGAGGCCTGGGCCATCTGCAAAGGTGTCTTTCACATATGGTTCACACTTACATGTTAAAAAACAAACAGGATAGTTTGTCAAATCTTAAAAGTGATTTTCTCATAATTCTAGTTGTGCCTTTTGCCCAGAACTTGCTTGTACATTAGAAAACTCATACATTAAACCATTGCAAATGTGTGTTTTCCTATAGAGAACTTTGATACAAAGAAAAATGAGTTAACAAGACAAGGCTTCTTGGAGCTCAATCTGATGGAAGCACATGATCGTGAGGGTGATCCCAGGGATTTGTGGCTCACCCTGGAGGCCATGGGTTATGACGGCAGCTTAGAAATGGTGGAGGTACAGTGTGACTGTTTAATTTTTTTGTTTTTGTGTATTTGCAATCACAGTATTTTAAAGGAAAACACCACCGTTTTTCAACATTTTACTATGTTCTTACCTCAACTTAGACGAATTAATACATCCCTATCTTTTTTCAATGCGTGCACTTAATCTTTGTACAGCGCATCTGAATGTGTTAGCATTTAGCCTAGTCCCAATTTATTGCTTAGAATCCAAACAGGGATGAATTTAGAAGCCACCAAACACTTCCATGTTTTTCCTATTTAAAGATGAGTAGTTACACAAGTAAGATTTTGTACGGGGATAAAAAATGAGAACTATATTGTATGGCGGAAGAGCACTTAGTTTGCAGTACTTCAACCTCGGCGTGCAGTAACATCATCACTCCTGACTACTCCCCATCTTGCTCAAACTTTACTTAATATCACTGCCCCGAGGTCGAAGTGCTGCAAACTAAGTGCTCTTCCACCATACAATATAGTTCTAATTTTTTATCCGCTTAAAAAATCACCACGTTTTATTTTGTGCCACCATACTTACTCGTGAAACTACTCATGTAACAGTCTTTCAATAGGGAACATGGAAGTGTTTGGTGGCTTCTAACTTCATCCCTGTTTGGATCCTAAGGATTGAATGGGGCTAGGCTAAATGCTAACACATTCAGACCCGCTGTACAAAGATTAAGTTCATGCATTGAATAAAAATAGGTATGTATTAAGTCGTCTAAGTTGAGGTAAGAACATAGTAAAATATTGAAAAACAGTGGTGTTTTCCTTTAACCTGAAGCCTGTATTCTTCTAAATCTACACATGTATATCTTTTCTCCAACAAGGCCTGCCCATTTGTCATTGAAGTCTACTGTGAAGATGCCAAAGCAACTCTACAGCCAGTTCATCTGGATTCTGGGATTAAAATGTTGAATTCAGCTGTACAGAGATCTATCACTTCTAAAGCAGAGGCCAAATCTCTAAAGGGCCATGACAGCGTCTTGGTTTATACGTACAAAGGAGAGAGCAGAATTTCATCGGTCATAGCTAATAAGGTATATATGTCGTTTTGGGGTTATTTGTTTGCAAAGTTAAGCCAATTTTATTTACCCAAAATGACTCCTCATTTTAAACTTTCAATCTTTGGGTGTTGTGGGCCTATACACATTGCCAGTATGTGCTCACTGTGAACACAGTCATACACTACATTTTATTTTACACATTGCAATTTTCTGACATTTTTACATTCACGAGGAATTTTTTGTTAGTAATGTGGAAACTTTGGATTGCCAAACTATTTTTCAGTATCAAAAAATAACAATTTTAATAATTAATAAATAAAGAATTGCATTTCTTGTACATGTAACATTCACTGACTATAAGTAACTGCTCTAGTTGTTTGTAATTGTTTATATAAAGGAACACTGGCCATGAGTAGAATTTCAATGTTTTGTGCAGCCATTACCAAGACAAACTCGACTGAAAGTGCATTGGATCTGCCAAGAGGAACATGGCCAACCTTTTAAAATGACTTGCATGAAATATAATGTTATTTTTCTATAACACACACTGTTTATTTAGATAATACAGTACACAGCTAAGTTTTCGTTTTACAGATTTTTTTTTCTGTTTTCCATAAATCCATTATTCTCTCTCACAGTCCAATCAGAAAGTGACCGTGCACATAAACAACGAGCAGAGTAAGAACTGTGTGAGCAGCAGGGGCATGAGTGTATTCGCTGTGGAGGTTCCTGGCAGGACTAAAATGGTGAGCCATTTACGTTCCATAACAGTGTCTGGTTTTGCGCTAAATGCCTGAATTTAATTTAATTTAATTTAGCAAAATAAGGAAACAATCCAGTTTCTTATTGCAAGATTATGTGGTGCATTGTTTATTTGAAATCTGAAAGAAACCAATATGTCTCTCTCATTGTAAAATTGGCTAAATATCCTGTTCTGCTCTCTGTTCAGGTGTGTCAACATGTCATGCCGATAACCGATCAACAGGAGTGGACCTACAGCTGCGTAGAAAGCATCATACCAAGTCTGTAAATGCAGCAGTAACTTTGAGATTTCTTTCTTATGAAGTCACAAATAATGTATATGGATGTAAAATAAATATATTTGTTTTGCTAGTTTAGTGTTCACAATTTATGTTTTACATTTAAAGGATTAGTCAATTTACTCACCACCATGTCATCCAAAATGTTGATGTCTTTCTTTGTTCAGTCGAGAAGAAATTATGTTTTTTGAGGAAAACATTCCAGGATTTTCCTCATTTTAAGGGAATGGACCCCAACACTTAACAGTTTTAATGCAGTTTAAAATTGCAGTTTCAAAGGACTCCCAATGATCCCAAACGAAGCATAATGGTCTTATCTAGCGAAACGATTGTCATTTTTGGCAAGAAAAATAAAAAATATGCACTTTTAAACCACAACTTTTCATCTTCCCACGGTCCTGTGATGAGCCAGCGCGACCTCACGTAATACGTCAAGAGGTCATGGTAACGTATGCGAAACTATGCCACCAGTGTTTACAAATGAGGAGAAAGAGGACCGTTCCAAAGTTGTTGAAGGTGGAATGATACTAATTAATATCTTTGTGTCAGTTTATTGTTTAAAATTGTCCGCAAATGTGCGCTTCATATATGTAACACGTGACCTTTAGACATCTTTACGCAATTATGTGAGGTCGCGCTGGGGCATCACACAGCCGGAGGAAGAGAAGTTGTGGTTCGAAAGTGCATATTTTTTATTTTTCTTGCCAAAACTTACAATCGTTTCGCTAGATAAGACCCTTATGCCTCGTTGAGATCGTTTAGAGTCCTTTGAAACTGCAATTTTAAACTGCATTAAAACTGTTAAGTGTTGGGGTCCATTAAAGTCCATTAAAATGAGAAAAATCCTGAAATGTTTTCCTTAAAGAACATAATTTCTTCTCGACTGAACAAAGAAAGACATCAACATTTTGGATGACATGGTGGTGAGTAAATTATCTGGATTTTTTTTTAAGAAAATGGACTAATCCTTTAAGTACTGTGAGAAACATATATTGTCTTTGTTTCTGTATGTTTGTGATGTAAACCTGTTACTATTTACATTAAATAATAATTAATACTCTGATCATATCTTCATAATCTTATTTTTATAGTGTTCTTTGTTATGGTGCCAGCATTATTTAATGATGTTTTGAGGTTCCCGGTTTGAGCCCTGGTTGGGACAGGTCTTTCAGTGTGGAGTTTGCATGTTCTCCCTGTGTCAGCATGGGTACTCCGATTTCCTCCAAAAGTCCAAAAACATGCATGTTAGGTGAATTGGAGATGTCAAATTGCCCTTACCCCAACGTGTGTATTAATTTGTGTATAGAGATTAACCGGTTCTCACCATGAATGCAGCTGTAGATTCTGGAATGGCTTTAAGAATATATAAATAAATAATGATAAATGTTTTGTTTATTAAATTGTTTATTATTAAATCATTAAAATAATTCTGTTTTGTTTTGTGTTTGAAATGCACATTTTTACAAATAACCCTTTTATTGTAGCCAGCCTAAGGCACACCTGTGCAATAATCATGCTGTCTAGTCAGCGTCTTGATATGCCACACCTGTGAGGTGGATGCAGAGGCATCATGCCCATTCAAGCGAACATGGCCCTCAGGTACAGGGTTCAACAGCGTTTGCATTTTAGGCCATGTCTATTCTGGTTTCTAAAGAAATTGTTGCAACTCAACAAACATAGGAAATACACCTATACATTGCATAGCACTTCCCAGTTATTAAGCCTGTGGGCATGCTCCAGTTCTGTTATTCGCCCTTGCCCTTTTGCACCATGTAGGTTTAAGAGTCTATTTATATACCTTTTGGTCAATTATTTTGCCCTTTGACTTTCACTACTGTAACTGTAGAACAAGACACTAAAGGCCACCTGACATGTGAGACGTACTGTATTTACACTGCCGCCATTTTCTCTTCATCTAGCTTACCAACTTTAAAAAGGGTTCACTTCTCTTTGAGCTGTATTTTTCAAGATGTATATACTGCAACTTACAGTAGATATTTCTTTTATCTAAATTACTTAAAATTTGACATCGTTTTTGTTTACGTCATTAAACCCAACTGCGTTATCTTGGCTTTTAACCTATATTTTTGAAAGAAAACTGCAACATCATGATAACATGCAAACCTTGCATCATTGTAAACTTTGTTCTGTTTCAAATGAAGCCTGGGTAAAGCTTGATGCAATAGACAAACAAAGCTCTAACTGAGAGGGGCTCTAATGTTTTTGTGAGGGAATGTTAAGTGCTTATTAAAGGGATAGTTTACCCAAAAATAAAAATTCTGTCATACTTTTCTCACTCTTATGTTGTTACAAACCTGTAAACATTTCTTTGTTTTGATGAATACAAAGGAAGATATTTTGAGGAAAGTTTGTAACCAAACCAATCAGAGGCCCCATTGGTAGGAAAAAATAATAATATGGAAGTCAATGGGGCCTCTAATTGGTTTGGTTACAAACATTCCTCTGAATATCTTCCTTTGTATTCATCAAAACAAAGAAATGTATGCAGGTTTGTAACAACATGAAAGTGAGTAAGTGATGATGGCATAATTTTTATTTTTGGGTGAACTATCCCTTTAAAATCTGAAACAATGGGTGTTGGAATACTCAAAATGTCCCATTTATTTAGGTTTACTAACTGGAACATTGATATTGGTATGTATGCATGATCAATCTGTCCAATGTCCGAGTATTGTTTATTTTATAAATTTGCTGGCTATAATTTTTATCCATGAAATGTCAAAATAGCATTTTCAGAATGGCCAATTTGCTTGATAGGGACTGAGTCTCCCAGGTCACTAAAAGGACAGAAAGCACCACAAAGTAGTCCATACAACTTTGTTTTAATGCTAGATAACTTTTGGAGTACTTTAATATCCCTTTGTTTTCATTTTTTGAACCACACTATCAGGTCCTCGTCCACTTCTATAAAAATGAGTAGTGACAGGCTTGTTCGACGTCATGCGTCGCTGCAAGAACTGACAGGCGTATGACGTCAAAGTACCGCGAGAGCGATTTGAAATTAGACTTGTCTCGCAAAACTCTCGCGGTAACTTTACGTCATCCTACTGTCGGTTTTTGCTGCATGAAATGGAACACATATAGCGCCCCTTTCCCTTTAAACGTGGGCGTGTCTGAGCAGTAAAAAGCCAGTGTGTTAGCAGAGAGGCTACGTGGTGAACACACATCAGACTGGGCACCCGGATAGTGACAGAAATACACCGCTGCTGCACCATGGTGAAAATTACAGTGATCAAGACCAAACCGTACACCGATCAGAAGCCTGGAACCAGCGGGTTGAGAAAGAGAGTGACCGTGTTTCAGCAGAACCAGCATTATGCGGAAAATTTCATCCAGAGCATTATCTCAACCATTGACCCTGCGCACAGGCAAGAGGGCACACTGGTAGTAGGAGGAGATGGACGGTTCTTTATGAAGGACGCTATTCAGTTGATCGTCCAAATTGCGGCTGCTAATGGGGTAACTTAATGCTATGTCTATGCATATTTCATCACCTATTGCAATAGTTGAATGGAAGGGGTGTGTCTGTCTTGTCATGACATTCAGATTCATTGCAAAATAGTTGTGGTTCCTCTGACATTGAAAAGATGCCGTTAGTTTACTGTAATGCATTGAACATGCAATAAACAGGAAGTTCACTTCAATGGTTTTTATGTTGCATACTTTTAAATGATTTTAAAATAAAAAATTATGTCGTTTTGTGAAGATACGAACAATACTGTCGTATATTTGCCAGGGGATAGTATAGTTTGTAGTAAAATAATTTCCCATGCAAATGAAGTCGGTGAGATTCTTGGCGAGATTGTTTAGAGGCACCTTTGACATTTCACGCGCTGCCAAGAGCGAGAGCTGCTGCGTGGTGGCGTCATAACCTCGTCATAACATAACACCCTGTCATCGTCTAGTTTAATATACGAAGTAAAAATACAACTTTACAAAACAGAGTTATGTCAAAGTGAAAGGTTTACCTTGATGTCACGCGGCCCTACGTTTGACATCTTCGTAGCGCGAGAATACTTTAATAGTTATGCTTTCTATTCGCTCTCGCGCTATTTGATGTCATATGCAGTCGGCCTGCGCAGCGCTGCATAAAGTCGAACAACCGTCATGATGCGCAGGAGGCGTGCCTGTAGTCACGTTCCCCTGCACGCTCAGGACTATATAGAGGGTTTTCACGGCGCGTCATCAGAGCGGAAGACGCCATATTGGAGGCACTCCGCATTACAACAGAGCAGACACTGATGTATATGCCGAACGTCGTCAAGGAAAATAGTTAATTATTGCCGTGTTTGAGATGGTACCAACAGTACATATTGAGAAAAACATTTGGATTATTATCGACTTCCAAAAGTTATTAAAAACCAGGGAAAGGAATGCAAGAAATTATCAGAGGAGCGACGCTTGTGGTTGGTAAAGCTCAGGAAAAAGAGTAGTATTGTATTAGAAATATGATTGAAGTACATAAAGTATAAAACAATTATGCTTCTACTTGTTGTGCTTTATTTAAAGAGTATTAAATATGTACTTTAGTGTATGCACAAAATGTACTTAAACACAAATAAAATTTGCGCTGCAATGCCTTAATGCCAGTGTGCTTAATTGCTCATAGCAAATTTTCTATTGTAATGATAATTATATTTTTAATAGTAAATGGTAAAAACAATTATTGCTTTTATTTTTTACTGTGCTTATTTTACAGTAAAGCACTTTGGTAGGACACTAGCTATTTTAAATTTGCTATATAAATAAAGCTTACATTGACATATGGGCTCTGCATGAAAACTAGGTAGTTCACTAACTTATAGCGGGATATGCAACTGAAGGAAGAATCGCCGGGTCGTCACGGATCCTAGAAGAGGGAGCTCGTAGGGATCTGCACCGCCTATACATTTTAATTTCTCGAAATATCGTGCCTTTTCTTGTGGTCCAAGTCCTTCCCTATATGCCTTTGCATCTTGGATGCGTTTTCTGTTGTTAAGACATGTCTACATTCACTTAAAGTATCCAAAGCGCATAATATTCCATTGTACTCCGTTCAGTTCTTTACACCGAGTGCCTCCACCATGGCCGCGCATCGGGGTTACCGCCCAGAACGTGACGTCGGTGAAAACCCTCTATAGAAAAACAGTGTTTAAACCTCTTAATTAAATAGCTCCGTTTATGAATCAATATTCACTGTATTCTTTAGATTTAGCTTGCCCTTTTTAATTTAATTTTAATGCATTAGTGTTGTGTACAGGCCTTTGCATGTGTGCATCATGCAGAAGGACACATCAATAGAGTTGAGGTCATGTCTCATATGTGTTAGGGTGGTTGGGGCCCAAGTAGTGCATTGATTTTATTTTATCAAGATTTTACTTTTACCGGTGAGTTGATCTGGGGTTTCTCTTGTTATAATCTGACAGATTGGCAAGCTGGTCATTGGTCACAATGGAATTATGTCAACGCCCGCTGTATCCTGTGTGATTCGTAAGATCAAAGCCGTCGGGGGAATCATCCTGACCGCAAGTCACAACCCGGGTGGCCCTAATGGAGACTTTGGCATCAAGTTTAACATATCTAGTGGAGGTTAGAGATTTACACTTGGGAATGGCATGTTAGAATAATGATATATATATTTTTTGTGAAAACCATGTATGATCATACATCTCATTGCAAAGCCGTACAAGTAATTCGGTTTGCCTGGCGTGTCTCACTCAGGTCCTGCACCGGAGGGCATCACAGACAAGATCTTTCAGATCAGCAAAAGCCTCCAGGAGTACCACATCTGCCCTGAGCTCAAGGTGGACCTCTCCACCATTGGGAAACAAACCTTTGAGGTGGACACGTTCAAGCCCTTTACCGGTACCATATGTTGGATAATCTTACAGTTATGCACAGTCATTTTTCTATTTAAAACTTGGTTTTGTATCTGCAATTTTGTCTTGTGTCTTTTCACAGTGGAAATTGTGGACTCAGTGGATTCATATGCAGAGATGCTAAGAGAGATCTTTGATTTTGCTGCTTTGAAAGAGTTACTTTCAGGACCCAATCACATCAATGTACGACTGGATGCAATGCATGGAGGTGAGGATCTGTTTGATGACAACTAAAATGTCAAAGTATAACAAAACACACTTTAATTCATAATTTTGGGTAGTTATGGGCAGTTTAGAGATCCGATCTTGTTAGATTAACATTTCGGGTCAGTAAAAACCTGAATATGTAATAATGATTGGGGAAGCACTCGTGCATGTAAGGGTTAAATAAGTTTTAGATGAATTTTGTATTCGCTGGTATATAGAGTATAATTAAAATAACTCCAAATGTCATTATCGACATTTTACAGTATTTCACTTTAGAAGTTAAAAGTCGGTATGTTATTAATATAAAATATAACATAAATCTGTTATAATGGTATATATATGGTTGTAGCTTCTTTATCTTATGTCATATCATGTCTGTGGTATGTTGTGTGAAATAAAGACTGCATTGTGCTTTTTATTTACTAGTGGTTGGTCCATATATAAGGAAGATTGTGTGTGAAGAGCTGGGTTCCCCTGCCAACTCTGCTGTTAACTGCATCCCCTCTGAAGACTTTGGGGGACACCATCCTGATCCTAACTTAACATATGCAGCTGATCTGGTTAATAATATGAAGGGAGGCGAATATGACTTTGGTGCAGCATTTGACGGTGATGGTGTAAGTCCTAATGACTTTAAAATCAAAGACAACCAAGAAAATCTTGAAAGGTCTGTAAGGTGCTTTGGATTGAAGTGTCTACCAAATTTATAAATATGTGTTAGACCGACCTGATTTCACAGAAATTTGTATGTATTTTACAAGCTGGCTAATTCCTATGAATTTGTATGAAGTGAATTGTTAAAAGTATTAAAGGTACAATATGGTTTTTTAGTAGCATCTAGCAGTGTAATTGGGAACCGACCTCAATTTAAAAACGCAATGAGAAGCTACGTTAGCTGTCACAGGACAAACTTGTCGTTATCTGACTGTGCGTTCACACCACCACCGGCGAGAGTGTCAAAGTGGCCGTAAGTCATTCATTTTCAATGAAAGCTGGTGGCGAGCAGCATCGCGTCATGGACGGTATGAGTTAAAATCAGCTTAACTTTATTAAGCCGGAAACCTCCGCTTGACAGGATTCCAGAGAATGCATTCGAGCGTCAGAGCATCCACTAAAACTTTTTCTATAGGATCGTTGGCAGAGCAACCAAAGTGTTTTTTGACGCTCTCGCCGGCGACGGTGTGAACATACAGTTAGACAACTTCGGGACGATACGTTTAGTTTGTCCATTTAGGACAACTGTAGAAACATGACGGCGACTTCAATGTAAGGAGACACGCAATGTATATAAATAAAAACTGTGTATTCTAAGGTAATATAAACAATACATTTCATTATGTAAGGTCTTTATACACAGTTATTAATATAGTTATGTATATTATATTGCAATTTTGTCGAAAGATCCTTCTAAAAGTTACACATTGCACCTTTAATAAAACCTAACCCTGCCCCTAAACCCAATGTCACTGGTGTAAAAAAAAATCTTACAAATGATATTCTAAGAATTTAAATAATGAACCACCTCTTTAAATGCGTACAAAGTGTAATGTGCACCTTTATCAAAAACAAATTACAGTGCATTCAAGTTATACGTTATTTTCAGTATGTGTATTCCCTTTGGATTGAACCCATGACATTTTGCTGTTAACAGAATGCTGTACCATTTAAGCTACAGGAATTTTGTGGATAAATATAAATAAGCATATATATAAAGAAGCATCTCATAAATATATAATATAATATAAAGAAGCATCTCATTATACTGTATTTCTTTCTTTGCTCTTCTATTGGCAGGATCGTAACATGGTTTTGGGTAAGCATGGATTTTTTGTAAACCCCTCAGACTCTGTGGCAGTCATTGGTGCCAACATTACATGCATCCCTTATTTCAAGAAGACTGGCGTAAAGGGTCTGGCCCGCAGTATGCCCACCAGTGGTGCTCTGGACAAGTAAGATATACTTTACTTTAAAGTTAATTCTGACTTTCTCGTGTATGTTGTTTTCGGTAAAGCATCTGTTAAACACTGGTGAATGCAAGTGTTCAGGTAGCTCAGTTATAAAGCATTGCATTAGCGGAAAAGGAAAACACCACCGTTTTTCAATATTTTACTATGTTCTTACCTCAACTTTGACAAATTAATACATACCTTTCTTTTTCAATGAATGCATTTAATCTATGAACAGCGCGTTGTGAATGTGTTAGCATTTAGCCTAGCCCCATTCATTCCTTAGGATCCAACAGGGATGAATTTAGAAGCCACCAAACACTTCCATGTTTTCTCTATTTAAAGACATGGGTAGTTACACGAGTAAGTATGGTGGCACAAAATAAAACGTGGTGATTTTTTTAAGGGGATAAAACATGAGAAATATATTGTATGGTGAAAGACACTTAGTTTGCAGCAGTTCGACCTCTATGTATAGAAATCCAGTATGTATTTACTGTAGAGCTGCTTTGCAACAATGCTAAATTATGAAAACTACTTACTTTAATTGAATGGAAAAACAAACAAATCTGATATATAATTTGTTTTGTACAGTGTGGCTAAAGCTTTGAAGATGACGCTTTATGAGACACCCACAGGCTGGAAGTTCTTTGGTAACTTGATGGATGCTGGCAAGTTATCCCTCTGTGGTGAAGAAAGCTTTGGTACTGGTAAGTAGCCTTGATCATGCTAGTGGAAGTTTATCTAAAAAAGAGACTTACAGTAGCTATTAATGCTAGGCTAGGCAATAGTAGAGGTTAGCAATGATGCTTGCTTTAAAAAGTATAACGTGGGAAAAGACCACACTTTCTCTTTAAAGCTTTCCTCCTCTAAAACACATAAACATGCTTAATCAGATTTATAAGTTTATTAATTGTGTAGGTTAGGGTATGTCTAAAAAGTGATCTGTTTTTATGTAGGTTCTGATCATATCCGTGAGAAAGATGGGCTTTGGGCGGTGCTCGCTTGGCTCTCAATACTGGCTTCTCGCAAACAGAGTGTCGAGGACATCATGAAAGACCACTGGCAGAAGTTTGGTAGAAACTTTTTCACGAGGTACTTTAAACTGCATTTGTGGCATAATGTAGCTTTACTGCCCTCTGTTGGTCAGCCTGTAATGGGGATTTAAAAAAAATGATTTGTTCCAATTCTCTCTTTCAGATATGACTATGAGGAGGTAGAGTCTGACGCTGCAAATAAGATGATTGAAGTCTTAGAGAAGACTATGTTTGATAAAGCCTTTGTAGGACAGAAGTTCTCTTCCGGGGATAAAACGTATCAAGTGGAGAAGGCCGATAACTTTGAATACACGGATCCAGTTGATGGTAGTGTCTCAAAAGGACAGGTGAGGAAGGACTACCACAGACAACAAACTGGAAATATTAATAATACGTTTTGAAATTCTTTTGGAACGAAATACAGAAGCTTCTATACAGAAGACATGGACCCAATTTATATAAGGTGTCTTTAGCTACTGTGTAAAAAACATTGATACATTATACGTAGTGTACATGCATGTTGTTCAGGGTAGGTTTAAGGTTAGGATTGGGTTTACTGTAAATACATGCAGATACTTAAATGTAATTATTACAATGTTACATCATGTATGTACACAATCATTACATTTGTAATAATTTTTATGCGAGGACACAGTAGTTAAAGACACGTAAAAAGTGATCAAAGACATTCTTGACTAAACAGTCCGGTCAAATCTATAGGATATGGTCCATATTTGTCATTACCAAGCTGTCTAGTTAAAGGTTTGTTAGCAGTTGGTCATAAATCTCACTGCCATTATTTGGAAATCCCTAGCCATCTACTGACAATAAACAGTTACTTACCTTTCTCTTCATATAGTTTTTAGTAGCTTTTGTATTTTTTTTGATAGCTCACTCCAAAATTCTCTGTTACTCACCCACCCACCTTCATTTAAAAAGTTTACAATAATGTTGCATATATCACTTGTATATTTCAGGTTTTCTAATATGTCTCCACCCCTAACAATAGCAAAAGATTATTTATAAACCTCAAACAATTGATAAAAAAAAATGATATCTAATGATATGATTTCCTCTGATGAATTTACTTCTTTATTGTGTTTGGAACATGTCAGAATTCGAAATATGCATACTTTTGAAAGCCCGGTTTTGCTTATCATCCCTGTGTCTGGTCTTCCTGTTGTTTAGGGTTTGAGGATCATCTTCACCGATGGCTCACGTATCATCTTCCGACTCAGTGGGACAGGCAGCGCCGGGGCAACTATCAGGCTTTACATTGACAGCTACGAGAAGGACCCACAAAAAATCTATGAGGACCCACAGGTAAAGCATTCGGTCCTTCGTTGGTGACTTCGATCAGGGGTTTTCTTACTTTATGATGCCAAGGACCGCAAAATATGTTGAACCTTTTGTAAGAGACCCACTATCTAAAACATATATACAATACTGTGCAAAAGTCTTAGGCCACCATGATACCATTAGATTTGTTGTTTTTGCAATTGTGTAGTGATCATATATAATTATTTTTCTTTATTAGAATACAACCAGAAAATACAGGAAATGTGTATGTAGTATAATAAAAACAGTATAAAAGTATAAGCTGAAGTGTCAAGTATTTAGCGTAAACTCCCTTTCCACTTAAACTGCAGGATCTCATAAACTTAAATTAAATTAAATCCTAATTTCTAATTCTAATCGAATGACTTCAGAAATGAAGATGTGTTTCGTGCCAAGAGATGTAACACTTCATACTGACTGATGCCTGAAGAAGACATTTATTTCGGATAATTGTTTTGTTTTAAATTATGTGTACATATTTCCTGTATTTTCTGTTTGTATCTTAAAAAAGAGTGAAAAATAAATATGGATAAACATTAAAACAACAAAGCTGGTGATGGTGGCCTAAGACGTTTGCACAGTACTGTATATAAGTTGCTGCAGTACAATCACAATTAAATATAAAATGTATCTCTTCATGTTTATACATCCAGCATTTCTCTAAGTGTAGCAATTTATATATTTGTATATAGAAATTGGTTACACTTAGAGAAATACTGGATGTTTAAACATGAAGAGATAACTTTTCTATTCAATTGTATTTGTACTTCAGCAACTTTGACAATAAATCTTGTTTAATGGCAACTAAATAGCATCCTGCCTTATAAATCCCAATAAGTGATATAAAGGGGACTTTAATAAGAAAAACACACTGAAATAAAACCATGAAAATGTTGATTTGTATTTTAACCCTGTGTCAAAGAGCTGAAAGGTAACTTGTTGCGCCGATGACACAAGCCTTCTCACTTTGACACGCCCCTTAAGGCATTTGTTCACACCTTATACATTTCTTGAGATGATGAAAAAAGATGGGATTAAACCGCACTTGCTTCGTGTGGATGTGGCCTTTAGATTACACAACATTTCCTGTTTTTCTTCCAAAAGTTCACTTCCATGAATTAATTTCTTCATCAGATTTTTTTTTAAAGACTTTAAATGATAAAGCAGATGTAGCTGGAGTAGTAATAGATTATGGCATTGCTCAACCCAGCACATATGGTTGATGGTTTTGTTTTCTTAATTATATCCGATCACCCTGTCCTAAAGAATCAAGCTCAGAGATGCTCGAAATTAAACTTTGGTGACCTTTTAGTTCCAGCAAACCCTTTCATCTGAGTTTTAAGGCTTTAGTTGCTATAGAAAAAATAGACATTTTGATATAGGTTTTTATTTAAAGGGATAGCTCACACAAAAATAAATATTCTGTCATCGTTTTCTCATCATCATGTTGTATCCGATGAACACAAAAGAAGATATTTTGATAAGTGATGATAGCTGATTGTAACCCTTTGATGTCCATTGTAGGAAAACAAATATTATGGTATTAATTATATTAAGGATTGTGATAAATGATAAAAAAAGATATTTTGATAAGTGATGGTAAGCACACAGTTAATGGTACCCATTGAATTCAATCGTATTTGTTTTTCCTAATATGGAAATCAATTGTTACAATCAGCTGTGTTTTTACCATCATTTATCAAAATATCTATCCCTTTAAGCTCAGTGCATTTGTTATATTTATCTCTTTTTGTAAGGAGCATTATTATTATTTAATCAGGTATTATAAATAGTCTCTCTGCTGTTCAACAGGTCATGCTTGCTCCTCTGGTGGACATTGCCTTGAAGATCTCTCAGCTACAAGAGAAGACGGGTCGCTCTGCTCCCACTGTGATCACATAATTACCCAAGAGTCTCTATTCACCTGATCCAGCCCAGACTAGCCCAGACATACTGTATTCAACAATGCCTTACATTATGATCATCAACTTCATACCCCAGTCATTATGTGTCTAATGTGTCCTCTTGAAAGTCTCATATTTCTTGTGTTTCACGTGCACAATCAAAGATCTGTAAAACACATATAAATAGAGAATATTAATATAGACGTCTACAAAATTTTTTGCTTGTTGTGTTTTTTGTTTAAGAACAAAAAGTGACCCGCACACTACCTGTATACATTTGATTTGTACATAACTGTGCAGTGTAATTCTCCTGATTCTTATTGGTTTATTTATTCATCATTGTTAATATGTCTTGCTAAGCAACTTTAAAGCAACACCAAAGAGTTTTTTTTACCTTAAAATAACATTTCCAAAAAAGTTTCAGTGGTTCATCCACTCAAAACAGGGTGAATGGCACTTTCACATTCGCTTTGCAGCCCTCTATGGGCCAAAACCGCACTAAAGAAGTTTCCAACCATCGGGTCGCGGTCCTGTAGTTTGAGTGAAAACTACAAAAACTTGCTTTACGGCAGACCTACAATCCAATCAGAGCCAGCTATGCTGCAGTATTTACGACAGTGCTAATGAACAATTACGCGTCTAACCTGTAGGGGGAGCAAAGAGCAATAACTCTTTAGTGTTGCTTTAAAGGCGAATTTCTTAATATTAAGATTATTTGGCAGAGATAATCTGAGGGGGCAAACATTGTCCTAACAAACCATACATTAATGGAAAGCTTATTTATTCAACTTTCAAAAAAATTAACCCTTATGGTTTCGTGGTCCAGGATTACATATGCTGTATGCATAATTAGGACACATGGATATAATATATAACTAAATAATACAGAGTTGCATTCAAGTGTTTAGCTTGTTATTATCGGTCAACCAAGCTTTCTTTGGCATTGCGCTAAAACTTGTTCATTTTTATGCATTGCCATTGCCCTCATAAGCTGTTGTCATCATAAAACTTCCAGCCACAGTTTATTTGCTCTGAATTTGCTTTCAATTTATTTAACACATGACAGAAAATCAGGTGCGCGTACCTGAAAACAAAAACTTCTTTATTTTGCGAAACATGTATTTAAAAACTACTGCTATTTTAAACTTACGCATATCCCTATGATCAAAACATATCCTCGGGCTGTGTCAGTAATGACCTCAACTTTATTACAAGCCATTTATTAATACCTGTCAGGACACCCGTCACACACCCTCTTTCAAATAGTTCTGGATGAAGAAATGGGTGGGATAATTTCTTCAGGACAGGTTTTCACATTGTAAAAGCTCTCTATGTTGACATAGCAAGATAGAAAAAATGCCCTGCCTGGAAAGTAATGGTTTGCAGGTTGTATTTTCATTAGATGTCATTACATGAGGTAATAGCAGTACAGTGTGTATTTGGCTGTCAGGTTATTATACGCTGCGCCTCTTTTTGTAATCTCTTTGTATGTTTTTACCAGAAGATATTAACATGGAGTTTCAAAGAGACGTAAGCCCTTTAGAAAAGGTTGCCAGCAACGCACGTTTCATGAGACGTTGAAACCAAAGAAATCATATACAACAACATTGCAGCAAGCACCATACTATTCAGCGGTTTGGGGTCACTTGTCTGATGAATTTTTTTTTTTTTTTTTTGACGTACACTGTAGTGCTTAAAATTAGTTTTGTAGACAAAAATATAACTCTCCCAACAAATTAATTGCCTTCATTAGAGAAAGAAAAAAGTTTTTAAATATTTTTTTAAGAAGCATCCCATGGTGATACATGCAGTGGCGTGTTTACCATTATGGGGGCCCTAAGCAAAGTCCAAGAACCGGAGCCCCCCATGCCCCAGCATTGCCCAAGGTTTTTCATCTGAATTGCACAACAATAATATTCCGTATATAGAATTAAGTGAGAAACTAAATGAGGAAAAAGAGGAAGCATTAGATTATGATTTAGGCTGATCTAACAAACTGAACTAACAAACAACATTGTAAGTTGGTTATTGCTTGAATTTATGGATGGGAATCACATAACTCTCATGTTCATATTGCAAAAACAAACTTACTGTCAGATACAACAAGCATATAGATTAGACATACACTAAAGATGAGATTTTCATGACAATGATGAGATACAGAATATGATTTATGTATTTTCGATGTGATTTAAACCCCTGCGTGGTGTCTTTATTATGTTTATACCTGTACGAGTGTGGAACAAAAGATGCGTGTCACTGATCAAACCAAACCACCGATCACAGGTGTGAAGCCCACAGTCTTTAAAGTAAACTTGACCATCGAGTGAATGTTGTGCAGTTACGAGAGCACAGAAGGAGTCGAGCGAGCGCTCATTCCAGCACTTGCGGCTGCATTTGTCCGCGCTTTCCCGAAGAGTTTCGCTCATGATGTGCCCTCGCGAGGATGCACGCAAATATTAGTTTGTGTGCATACTCGCAAATCTCTCACAATTGTGTGGTTTGCGTGGTGGGTAAACACGTCACTGGATACATGAAAATGCTGGTTAATAGAGAGAATTCTTACCAAATAGGCAATGGGTGACTACTTTGAACCAGTCTGTGAAAACCCAGCTTAAGTAATTTTTTGTGATTTACTGTTTTCTACTTATCTTCATTTTATATAATGTAAAGAACATTTTGTGAAACTAAAACCTTGATATCTTAAAAGGGGACATTTCACACAAAGACTTTTTTAGGATTTAAAAAAAATATTTGGTGTCCCCAGAGTACGTATGTAAAGTTCTAGCTCAAAATATCATATAGATAATTTATATACTGTACATGTTAAAATTGCCACTTTTGCACGATAGTTTCACGAAACTAAACGTAAAAAAAAAATTCTGCACATGAAGATTTCACATGAGCACATGAACCTAAACTTTAGATTTTTTTACTCCAATGTCACCTTGGGGGCTCGGTAGAAATGTGCCATTTTTGGGTGTGTGCTTTTAAAAGCAAATAAGCTGATCTCTGCACTAAATGGCAGTGCCGTGGTTGGATAATGCAGATTAAGAGGCAGTATTATCCCCTTCTGACATCACAAGGGGAGGCAAACTTCAATGTCCTATTTCTTCACATGCTTGCAGAGAATGGTTTACCAAAACTAAGTTATGGGGTTGATCTTTTTCTCATTTACTAGGTTGATGGATGCCCTGAGGACCCAATTATAGCACTAAACATGGAAAAAGTCAGATTTTCATGATAATATTGACTGAGTAAGGCCATGTCAAAGATTTAAATCAATGACTGAAATCAAAATGTGCTTTTATTCCTTTATTTAACTAGAAATCATATTGAGACTATAGTTTATTTTTCAAATGATCCCTGGCCAAGAAAGGCAGCATTTAATAATGTATCTGCACCCCTATTAACAAAGACAAGAGTTAATACAACAAAAACAAAAATGACACAATATAATAATATTAGATTATAAGACTTTAGATTTCACAGAGTTATATATATATATATACAACATATTTTTGTCCATTTTGAATTTTTAAATAATTGCCGTAGTAGTATATATGTTTTCTATAGATCTGATGAGTTTACAATTATTCTAAAATGTAAATAAATATGAATAAAGGGGTACGTGGCCCTAATTTTTTTTTATCTGTAGAGGACTTACAAATGTTAAGACTTACACAACTATAAGGTTTAACATTTAACCTTTGATACTAAAGCTCAACACATGCTGTTTCTGTTTATCTCATGTTAATCTTGAGTACCTATAGAGTATTACATCCTTCATCCAAAGAGTCTTTAGTTTTTTAAAAGTGTTAAACCCATAGAAGGTAAAAAAATATGGACGTAGTGTACGTGACGTCACCCACTGGCTTTTGAAGATCGTTTTTGAAGCTTAAAGTAGGCGTTGCCTGCCGTCACCATCTTGGCCGCACGTCACCGCGAATCACTCGCGGAAAACCGAAAATGGGTAAAGAGGCGGGACACGGGTGAAGCTGAGGTGAAACCACGCCCGCCTAGCGCGAGTCTAGTGACAGCAGTGGCTGTTCAACCGTCACTTAAGCGGCCACGCCCTTAATTATGCAGAAGTTTAAGGCTTAATATAATTTAAACGGATGAGTTACAAAAAAATTCACCCCCCTCACAGTTGTCATGAAGGGCAAAATTAGCTATATAGACCAAAAGCACTTTTTTACCAGCCTGTAAACATATTATTTTCTACTGTGAAGTTGGGCTTTTTTAACATGAGAGTCTATTGGAATTGACTCCCTTTTGGAGCCAGCCTCAAGCGGCCAGTCGATGAATTGCAGTTTAAGTCACTTCCGTATTGGCTTCATTAGAGCGATCGGAAGGTTGCCCCTCGGATAAACCCTAGCTTCTGCAGGCGCACCGGGGGCGGACCGAGTCACGGTCAAGCAACAAACACAAAACATTATCCCACTATCTCTGGATAACTTATGATTCACTACGTTTGTGTCGCTTACATTATAAGCACTTAAGCGCCGATTGCCAACAAAACAAAGACATTTGATGCAGTTTTACTTACCGCCTGCAACTCGTGACCCGATTGGGACAGCCCAATTTCAACGAAATTCACTATTAAACAAACACAACTCCACTGCAACCTCAGATAAACAAACTATATCCATTGTTTCTATAATGCTGGGTTCTTTGGGAAGCTGAACAAGCTTAACCCCCCCCCCCCCAAATTGAACAGCATATCACAAACTACCAGCTATATTTAGCCTTATTTAAATGTGATTCTGCTAAACAATTCAAAGCAACACTTGCTGACTGTTGTGCTTCTAATAATTGTTTATTTGTATATGGCATGTTTATCTTAATGCTTTCAATGTTGGCATCTGTTTTGAGAGTCACAACTAGGCCTATTACCAAAAAAAATTTTTTTTTTTTGAAAACGCAAACGGATAAATAAATAGGCATTGTAGCGTAGAGCAGTTCAGCTTGCAACAGTCCCATGTAGCAAATTTCCATTCCTTGCGTTCCAACACTTGGGTCAGAGAAAGTACAAATAAACAGCCACTCACAAACACTGGAAAATCTTCAGAGACTGAACCTGTTTGTTTAGCAAAGTCCACACAGCTCCCCATGCACAGTTTACCCTACGAAAATAAACCTAAATCAAGTTTACAGTTTATTTGCTGCATGATGCATGACTTTTCTTTATTATTTTACACTTCGCCATCCACAGGGTGCTATGCTTTACTATCAGCTATCAAAAACATGGCATAACACACATTGCTTGTTTTATCGGACACAGAGTACAGATCTGTGGAATGCGCTGAGATGCAGTCATTGCCATTGGGTCACATGGGCAAAGATTTGTGTGAGGAATTGTTCCTAACGCCAGGTAAAATAAATATAGCCACAGGATCACGATGGCCTTCAATTTTTAGTTTTTTCTTTTCAACCCCCCACCTCGTCCTGAAATATACACATGTTTAAATAACATCTGTGACACTTGCTGTCAGATTTTGACTGACCCTACCACACTTCCATATGACCAAACATGACCCATGCACATTTAAAAATACAACTGTTATCAGAGCCTGCATTATATGAGAGACCACCCAATGATGGATAGCCAGAGTTTATTTGGATGTAAATGATCTGAAAGTAATCAACTTACAGAGCTTTATAGGAATCAAGCGCATCTTGAATTTCAATAAAAAATGTCTCACCAGACAAACATCCTTTGTTACCAGAAATGAAATCACCAGCAATGCACTTATTTGGGTGGAGCGAAAATATCTTAAGAAACCAACATGAAAGGTTAAAAGGTCACACATATTTAGGTAGTAGTTCAGTAGTTGATTTTTATTTGTAGACCAACTATAGTAACATAAGCGATTACTATAAGGTTCAGCAGAACAGAAGGTCTATTATGAAGAGATCCACTGTGTGTGTGTGTGTGTGTGTGTGTGTGTGCGTGCGTGCGTGCGTGCGTGCGTGCGTGCGTACGGCAAAGGGTATGGACCTTCAAAGAGGTCTCCATAACCCCCAATCCCTCTGCTCATTACAATTAGATGAGTTTCGTCGTGCATGGTTGCAATTTTAATAATCTCATTTTACTTTGGGAAAATAAAACAGATAGACATCGGAAAGAAAAATAGCCCCACGTCACAAATATTTCAACTGCTTTGCTGCTCAGGAAGATAATGGCTTCCAAATGTTTAATATTAGATGCAATCACACCGAGGAGATTTTCTTTTCTTTGAAAACTAAGACGCTCGAAAGTAGAGAAAATACTATAAATCTCAGATTAAACAAAACACTAATGTTGTTTTATGAACCTTGACAACTTCGCCATGCAATCAGATGGTCATAATGGTGTTTTTGATATTCTAACATTAGTTTCCATTCCACAACCCAAAGGGTTTCTTTAAAGCAGCAGGGAAACCCCTCCCCTACTCCATCTCCACCAATCACCATCTTCTCCCAGCAGGTGAGCTCATATTGGAACCTGCAGGAGCGCAGTCTTGGCTTTGATCGCGGCCTGCCGTGTTTGTGTGTCAGATCTGACGTCACCGGAGGAAATGAGAGATGAACTTTAGGTCTGGAAAGTCGACCCAACCTGTCACTTCAAAAGGGGAACGTCTTGCTCCTCTCATCCTCCATCGGTATAACATAAATGAACTGAAAAACAGGTCAGGATGCGAGACCCCGGCTTGTAAATTGCTACCATTCTCTGTCCTGTCTTTACAGACCTGAGCTGTTTCTGTGAAAACATCAGTCTGGATAGACAAGATAGTTAGAAATCAGTGGTTAACTAACAGATATCATATATAAAAAAATATAGGTCTACTACTACTCCTATGCATAATTCTTTAACACTACATTACACTACCATTCAAAAGATTACTCATTATTGTACAATAACAGTAAACTATTGTAAATAAGAAAAAACTATAAAATTGCACAAATTGGGAATTGTGTCATAATGAAAGAAATAAAAATAAAACTGTTATTTGATTTAATTTAGCATTTTAATTTAAATTTAGCATCTCTTGCCTATACTGTACTACAAAATGGTTCCTAGCTGTCACTGGAGCTGACCCCTTCAAAAAGGTACACAAGAGTGCATATTAGTACCTCAAAGTTATATATTGGTACCAAATTATCTGTACCTAAATAGTACATATTTATACCTTTTAAAGGGTACTGCCTCAGTGACAGCTTGCTATCATTTTTGGACCATTTCTTTTGACAGTATTGTGTAAAAGTATTGGCATTTTATCAATCAGCTTTTTAAAATTTCACTACGCTTTTTAAACATCTATTATGTGCATTTTTTTCTTTATCATTCAGTCTTAATCATTCTTTAATTAATAAATAAATAAATAAATAATTATATTTTATAAAATATTAACTATGTATTTATATTTAATAATATATTAGTTCTCTAATAAAAAAAATGTGTTTGTTTTTACAATGATATTTTGTCTAAGAAATCATTTTAAACATTAAACCATACACCTTCAGATTAAACGATTTTTAAGATCATGAGAACCATTTTAAATACTGTAGTCCTTATGAAGCTAGTTAATCCAATAAATCTCAATAAATATAAAACATTGAGCTAAAAATGTATATTTACGATTTAGAAATACATTTTTGTTGCTTTTTGTGTTCCTGTAAATCACATGGTTGCCCTACTGAAAAATCCAGCTAAGACCAGCATAAGCTGGTAGCTGGTTTTTACTGGTTTAAGGTAGCAGTAGCTGGTTTAGGCTGGTCCTCCCAGAGCCATCCTCCCAGCCTGGCAAACCATACTATATAGTAGGCAAAGAGAACGAGAAGTAGTGCTTTTCGCTTACTATATAGTATGGAAGTATGCGGTTTGGGACGCAGCGCATCTTAAAAAGTGACCAAAACACAGCTAGACCAGCTTGCTACACGAGCAATCCAATCCCAGCTAAAACCAAACTGGGAGACCAGCAAAAACCAGCTTATGCTGGTCTTAACTGAATTTTTCAGTAGGGTGGTTCAAAAGGTCTTGGTTCAGTCCCCAATAAACAGATATTAAAATGCATAGTGATACAATGTAAGTTGCCTTAGTATATGCTTAAAATGTAAATGTTTTGCTGTAAATATAAAGACGACAGTGAAATGACACTAACAATAAAATTTGCTTTTAGGAATCTTCTATTTTCCCATTTAATTCCTATCTAGTGCAGTATTTAACCGGCAGGTGGCGCCATATACACAGCATAGCATCACATGACTGAATCTTGGAGTAGAGTTTAGAGACGCCTGAGAGAGAAGGAGAGAGAGTCCTGAAGAAAGTCAAACTCCCAAACAGGAGCCCGAGAAGTAGAGAGCATAGCAGAGGATCATCCGCCCAACAGCACACAACAGATTTGCGGACAGCAGTGTCTCAGTGAAACCTGTGAAAACCTCCAGCTGTAACACGTGCCTGTGAGAAGAACTCGCGCTGGATGTAACAGACACGCACCAGCAACTATGTGCACGGGAACCGGGAAAGAGACGTACGGGTGTCAGCGCAACTTTATCCTGCTCCTCTGGCTGATCATAGCCAACTGCGGTAAGCAATCAAACTTATATCCATACTCTGCTTAACAACAAGCTTTCAAACATTTTTAGCCTAATAAAATTGTGTCATATGTTTGCAATATACGGGCAATTCTGAGCAGCGCAGAATATTTAATTACGGAACATACGCGTAATACGCACATAAATGTACGTATCAGTATCTTAAATAAGTTGGTCTGCGATATGATGTTTAGTTAGGCTATTAGTTAGTCGTAGTGCTGTTTGTTGTTTACCTATTGGCTCAGCATCTTGCTAGAGGGCTATCTAAACACAAGAGGTTTTGTGCAATTGAAATGACAATGGAAATGATTGAGCTCTCAGCTGGAGACTCTCTTTATGGCCTGAGATGCTTCATTTGCATCACAAAAGCACTTTGACATAAGATAGCATGCAATTATGCAGAGCTAAGGACTTGGTTAAAGGAAACATTAACTCATGAACTTTTTATTATTTCAAAAAGAACAAGGATGAGACGTCTGAGTAAAAATGCCAAAGAGGAATGAAAGTGCGCATATAGCGTCATTAGTAATGGGTGTGCTGTATAGGGACCAAATGAAAGAATAAGGTGGTAGGCTATACAGGGACATTTGGGGATGAATGACGATACACAATAAATATCTCTGCGTTTTCTAAACAGTGGAACTAATTGTTGCCTACAAGTCAAAGCCTTATTTGAGATGTATCAATCACCTTCTTAAAACAGTGGAGGATGATAATACAATTCAAAGACAGGGTTTTCCTCCCTGTTTGAAAATATACAGCTGCACAACATGCGAGCTGGTTGGAAAGCTTACATCTGACCTCAGTGTACGTTTTTGGCAAAGCTTCTGTTGCAAAGAAAGGTCATATCAGACTGATATAGACAGTATTGTCTCATCCCGTTGAGAGGAAATACCAATACATTATCAAAACTCGATATAGCTCCCAGCCGTAGTAAACTTTAGTATTTATTCTGGTAATCTGTAGTAAATTGCAGTATATTGCTGTATAGTATATTATAGTATAGTATGCTGTAGTGTTTAATATAGTGAATGAACAAACTCTAGTAAATACGGTAGTATATGTAAGATTCAAAAACAGTATAGTATTTCAGAATTTTACTACAGTTTACTATAGTTTACGGTGTTGATCTAGGTGTGTCTAACCCCTGCCCAGGATTAGTCCAGTAATGGTTTTTATTATACATTTTTATTTTTATTTATTTTTATTTAGTATTTTTGTCATAGAGTACATATATTGCTGTTGTAAATATCCTGTACATTCCACACTGTACGTTCAAATCATGGATTAATCTAATACAAATCCTGTTAAGGTTGTGTGAGAAGTAAACCAAATAATGATGCTCAACCTAGATTTGTCTTAGTATACAACTTTTTATTAGTAATTTACACTACATTGTATTAGGATGTGCAGCATGTATAACTAATTTCCCTGACAATGCAATAGCCCAAAAGACAATATGTTATACTCCTGGTTTCACAGACAAGGCTTAAGGCTAGTCCTAGACTAATACACACGTTTGAGCTGTCTCAACTAAAAATAACTTGCGCTGACAGATCTTAAAGAGGACATATCATAAAAATGTTTAAGTGCTATAAATGGGTCCCCAGTGCTTTTACCAACCAAAAAATGGGCAAAATTACTAACCAGTTACTTAGTTTTGGTAAACCATTCTCTGCAAACATGTGAAAAAATAGGTCATTGAAATTTGGCTCCCCTTGTGATGTCAGAAGGGGATAATACCACCCCTTAAACTGCACTATCCAACCACAGCACTACCATTTAGTGCAGAGATCAGCTTATAGGACACACTTATTTTTGCGCACACCTACAAAGTGGCAATTTTATCATGCTATAATAAATTATATGTGGGGTATTTTGGGATAAAACTTCACATACGCACTCAAGGGACACCAAATATTTATTTTAAATCTTAAAAAAAGTCTTGTGTAATGTCACTTTTAAAATATACCAGTGCCATTCATTTAGAGACACACCAGTAACATCTTTTTCTAAGGCACATTAAACATCTTCGTTAAACTAAGGCTAAGTCCTGACTTTAGCTATGCCTTTTCATGTTAAATCAGGCCATAGAGATTCATTTGTCCATGACATGCAAAGATTTCAGCATTAGGTTAACATTCATTCTCATTTATTGCTTAAGCAGAGAGGCAAAGATCACAGAACT
Organism: Paramisgurnus dabryanus; assembly: GCF_030506205.2. Classification (NCBI taxonomy): domain Eukaryota; kingdom Metazoa; phylum Chordata; class Actinopteri; order Cypriniformes; family Cobitidae; genus Paramisgurnus; species Paramisgurnus dabryanus. The sequence goes on along the minus strand of NC_133343.1, from coordinate 21,003,640 downwards.
GAACAACTGGTTCTGTCATCTAGATAGATTTCCTGCTTTTGATTATTTTTGTCAACATGGACTACATTTTGTGTGTTGGCATAAATCTAGTTTGACTCTTTGGCTGATGGATGAGTTTTTGTCAATATGTGGTTCGTTTACTGCACCTTGTCGGCATAAACAGAACAGTATTTTCGCATGTGTTGAAGAAAGGATCCCTGGTAATTTTGTCACAGAATATAAACATTTTCAGATGGAGTTTTATAGACACTGCACTACATATATCTAGCTTTGTCGTGTTTTCGAGAACCGTGCGGGCAAAATGGAAACAGGCGGCTTTCATGATCCAGCCTTTGGTTTTAATAATAGTAGTAGTAAGGTAGTAGGTATATTATAAATCACTGGGGTGGAACTCGGTACACTATTTTGCCTGACAAAAAGGGATATAACCTCCGAAAAGTCTGTAAGGAAGGATTTGACTCGGGTTCCACTAAAACTACATACTGTAGGGTTTAATTTGGGCTTCAAGTGCACAGTACAGTTACTCAAGCATCAAAGTTCCCATTTAAAAAAAAAAACTTCATAGATGTTGAAGAAATCACATGGTCTGACTTTGTGAACCTACGTAATGCTCATGAACCAGTCTTTTTATTGGTTTGACTCTATATAACTTTTGTGTTTAACGTAATATGTCTTTTTTATTACATCACAAGTTGTGCATTTTCCCTGCTCTTTTTTCATAGTTATAAATCTTGTTATCGAAGGTGTCAAACTGTAGACCTTACTGTGCATTTCATTTTTTATGACTAAATACTAAATGTTGGCTGGAATAGAAACCTTGGCTTGTCCTGTTTAATAAACAGATGTGGGGAGAACTATATGGCCTGTTAGGAGTTTTTAACACTATGATTAATTGCGGACTTTTACCCAAACGTTTTCCGTCAAAGCTGGATGTTTAGGTCTCAGATGTCAGTGATCTGTGTATTTTCACTTGTCTTTAGTGATAGTGTGCTATAAACTCCTTCTTTGTGTCGCTCTGTTTGGGTTTGTGGTGTAGCTGCTGGCAGAGTTTATAGCCATTGAGTGTTTTTTAAATTATTTTCAGGGACATCAATGTTATTTGCAAAATCATTATAGGAAGAATGCAGCCAAAATGTACTACTGTTTTTGTAACCAACTCTTTAAAGTATAGAGAAATGTTCTCATTCTCTGTATTATTGGATGTTATTTTAAATAATGAAGATATGAAGAGTTCAGATGCACATCCAGCTTACCAGTTAACTCGTCAATGGTGGGGAAATTGCCTTATTTTCACATGTCACTTTAGTAATTTCATTGGTGTTTAACAAATATGTCTTTTATGGCAAAACCCTCTAAGTGCATACAAGAATTTTGGCAAAAAACACCACTTTTAAGAAAAAATCCACTCCTTTGGATAAGACACACAAATCACTTGAAGATGCAACTAGAAACTTTGCAAATGATGAAAGACAGAATTCAAAAGGGGGCGATTTGGGGGCGCAGTGATGCATGTGGCTGCCACATTCGTGTGTATTCAAGTCCAAGTACTCAAGGAACCCAAGTTTACATGTGATCCACGGATGTTTCACATTCATTTTCCGAGGACTTTGCTGAAACATTGATGCAGCGTTTAACAGATTCTAAAGGCCTGAGGTCAAGATTAAGCATATTTGAAGTATTTGATGAACTTATAATGCATGCCAAGAGCATTTGTTTAATATCATAAACGCATTTTTGATGGAGGTGGCGTTTAGCAGCTTTTGCGTCTGAGCTTTTCACAGTTTCTTTCCTTTTCTGTAAATATTTTTTTAAAGTTTGATAAGATATAGCTTAAACAAAAGCATGTTTTGTGTGAACGTATATCATAATCTGTGCACGTTATGCCTTTTAGCAATATCTTAATCCTAATGATTGGTGGCAGCACATTGCTTACGGGATACATTTAGATAAGTCTGAGCCATGCACCTTTCCTTTGATCTGTCTAGTTCCAGTCTGAAAAATGCTGATGGTATTATACATCACAGGCCAAAAGGTCTGCAAAGAATATAATAGGAAATGAGCTGCCTTGATTATCAGAGAGATCAGACGTCTGCCAACGCTTATCAAATAATTACTTTCCCCTTGTCTGCCCAGCGTAATGTGCCAGGATATGCTACGTTTCACTTTTTGAAAGGCATGATGAAACATGGCTTTTTAATTTTAGCTGTAAATGTGCCTGAAAGCAAAGCCCTAAATCCCGTTTACGTTGTATTAAAAACTCTATGCATAAAGACTGGCGAATTTCTCACCACCCACAGTCGGGTCTTTGTACTTCCACACTCCCCGTGAGCTCATAAATACCCTGACTTTACAGCCTTTTTTACTCTCAGATTGATATTTGCTTTAAAAATGAAAATATATGTGCAAAGTATCACTCATCTGGGATATTTCTCTCTTTTCCTCCGCGCAGCGCCGGTCCTGACAGCTTCAGGTTTCTATCTCTGAGGAGAGCTTTATACATTCATAATTCGGTCTCGCTGTCAGTCGTGGAACGTTTTTCTGGCTAAAATAATGTGCCCCAGTCGTCCAAATCTGGCTCTGAAATCGCAGTAGTACATTGAGTGATTGAAGTGGGTGTTACCAAGCTTGTCTTGTTGTGAAAAACATTTTTTAGATGTCAAATGCTCTTATACTTACACACCCACATAGCTGATAAATCCTTTGATGATAGTTTTGAACAGGATTGTAAGGCAGCGGCTTATTTATGGCATTTTACTGTAATTATGATTTTAAACCATTCATTCATATTTTTTCAGGATGTGAGTGCATACACAGCAAAATCACTGGTGTTAAAATAACACCCAGGGTGTCAAATTTAACACTGGAAAAGTGTGTATATGTGTCCACACTACACTGTGTTAATTTAGTCAAAAGTGTAGTGTTAATTTAACAACACTCATTATATGTTAATTTAACACTCAATATTGTTAAATTTTACACTTTGTTCAACACTATTCATTGTTGTTTCCACACTACACTGGTGTTGGCACAGAAATACAGTGTTAAAAATTAACACTCCTAATTTAAAGTCAACACCGGTGTAATGTGAATTCAACAATGTTAAGTGTTAAAATACTGATTAATAGCCACTTTTGTTGCTAATGGGTTGTTTCTATAAAAGACAAATGACAAGAAATATTGCAAAACCTCTTTTTATTAAAGTACATCACATTTAATATTTACATTGATACACACAACACTTTGCATTTAATACTGCTTATTTAAATACCTCAGCTACAATTAGAATACAGAATACAGTATGGAATAATGAAAGTTTCTTATACCACAGCGCAGTGACATGAAAACCACTTATTATAAGGTCTTTAATATATCAAATGAGAGTTAAAAAAATTAGCCACCCTACTCAAAACTTGAACATTAAAATACACTGCAATTACCTTACTGGCAGGCAGAAATGCTTATCCTTCACAATACTAAAGATTTTTCCATAACAAAACAGACATTTCAATTCAAAAGACGTTTCATTTTTCTTAAATACGTTCCAACCTGGTATTTAGTTCTGTAGTTGTTTTACTCATGATGTAGTGGAAGGCTGCATCAGTGGTCTTCATCATGGAGGGAATGGCTTTTTGGTCCAGAATGATGCAAAAATTCTGGATGCAACTTCTGTTCCCAACGCAGTGCAGGCAGGGATGTGCTGATTCATCCACCTCAAAGCATGGATTGATGCTCATCACCTAAGTGTGTTTTAAAAGAGTGTATTTGATCAATGTATTTGATGTGTATTTATGAACTTGTATGCATTTACATGGGGTGAACAATGCAAGCAAACTAACTGCTGAATAAATAACTAGAACAAAATACTAAAAAACTTACACAGCACAATCAGTAGCTTCAGTTGCACATTGACCCTCTCCAGTCTTTCTTCCTTTCACAAATGAAGGCAAGAGGTGAATGAGCCAGGGAAGAGCTGCCACATCACTGTCCCGTCCTAGCAAAACAGAATTTAAACACCATGAGTATACAGTTAAACTTTAAAACCGTAAAAGTAGCAAACCCATGTACACTTACCATATTTAAACTCCTGTTGACCAGACAGAGGGTCATCCATATTGTTGTATGTTGGCTATTTTGCAATACATCACCTCAGCATATTTCTGCAGATTTTCAAAGACAAAAAGAGTCAAGAAAATACCAAAAAGGGTGCAGTTTTAACCGTTATTTGAATCAAAATCATCTCAGTATAATAAATCATGTTAGAGACAGTGTACAGTACAAATGTACTGTGTGTACTCACATAACTAGTTGGTAAGCTCTTATCCTCCAAACTGGGTTAAGGAATAACAGTTCCAGAATTCATGGGTATGCCGTATTCAAATATAGTCTGGTAGGGTCCTATCACAAAAAATGAAAAACTCAACATTCTTTTTATATTAAAAACAGCACTCAAGACAATATGAATCTTCATTTATACATTTTCAAAATAGTAATCAATTTGATTGCTATTTAATATGACATCAATAGCAAAACGATGTATGAGAAGATAATATATTTTTATTAAAGTTGGCAGCAGGTCATGTGAGTTTCTTTCCAGATTAATAATAATAATAATAATAATAATAATATGTACAAAACTACATATACTAAAAAGATTGGTTAACTGTTCAGTTATGTCAAATAAAATGATTTATATGTATAAATATATAAACTTACCTTCTGTAATGAATTTATATAAGTATTAGCAGTCGTTTCTCATTGGAAGTCATCCATGTCAGGTCTTCTTTAATAAACTGCCCTAAAAACAGCATCTCTTCTGAATGATTTGAAGCACTCAGTGTGAACTTTCATCAAACTAGCATCTATAATGACAGAAAAAAACAAATGTTCGCCATACACGTTTTACACTTTCGTATGTATTTGCCATTTGCATCTGTCTGACATCTAGCGCCACGAAAAGCTTACAACACACAATGCATCCAATCTGTGCATACAAATGATGATATATTGTGGGGTTTTGGTCAAATTAATTGTTGGTTTGGCGATATTTCCCCTGTTTGCATAACGCCGGATTTCCACCGACTGCGGAGCGGCTGCAGATCTGCTCCGCTGCGTTACGGCTCCGCACTCGGCCGTCCGTCAATACCCACCAGTTCTGTATTGGTTGCAGAGCGGCTGCGTGCTGAAGTGACGAGGACCCATGAGGTCTCGCAAATTCACGTGATGATCGCGTGATACCTAGTTCTGTCTCCGCCAATTATGACTTGAATTATGACGTTTTAACAAACCAGCCCAGATCACAACACGAGATCTCGCGTAGACAGAGCAGTACATCAAATCCATCCAAAATTCCAAAAATAAGAAAGCTGCTAAAACCATTTATTTATGCTCTATCTTTAATGTATTTATTATACCATATACTTGATCATTTAACTACCCCTAGCTCTGTTCTTGTCTATTATTTGTTGTTTCTATATTAATGACTTTGTAATGTTTGTATTGCAAAGATTTAACAAAGGAAAAAAACACGAATTCAGGTATGATCACGCGATAAAGTCATGGCTCCGCCCTGCGGAGCTGTCCGGCATCCGTCAAAAATAGAAGCTCTGCGTATTTGTGCCGGAGGGCTGCGGATGGCCGGAGATGTGACGGATTCGGAGCGCAGTCAGTGGAAATACACACATTGACTTGAATGGAGACCGATTGACTCCGCCGCCGTTCCGCAACGGATCCGCAGCCGTTCCACAGTCGGTGGAAATCCGGGGTAAAAACATATGACGATGCGGTTGCGGTTTTCTCCGTGTTTTTCAGTAATTTGAATAATTAACCGATATCAGTGCACTCACGTGCATGTAAACGACCTCGTTAACTCACGGTATCTAGCCTATATGATTACCTTATAACGAGCATCATATGGTGAATAAACGAGCTTTCATTTAACTTAATTTCATACCTTCAATTTGTAGTGCATGTCGCGTTTTATCATGGTTCAATTCTTTCGTTCATATCTCCTGTTAATATTATCCTTCTTGGTTTTAAACTTTTAGCTAGCAGTTTAACTTTATACTAAACTAACAAGGGAACAACGTAACACAAGGTAGCTCTGATTAAACTGAACCAAATAACGAACAAAGGGGAAATAAAATGGGAAAAATATCTTATTTAGGTTTTTTGGAATATGGCTGCGTAGAGTCAGACAGAGAAATAACAGTTTAATTTAGCTAAACCATGTGAATATTATGAGACTGATTTACCTGATCTCTTCAGTCCTCCTGTGAAAGAAAATGGCGGTAAAATCCCTGACAGGATATGTTTAGTGGAGGCGTGGCTTGATTTACACCGCTCAGAGTGAAATCTGATAACACCCTTGTTTTACACTGACACTGTCGTGAATATAACACTGGCCTAGCAATGGCAGTGTTATTTTATTACCAGATAGTGTTAAAACAGCATCAACACTGTGTATTTAACACCATCCCTGAAAATTTAACACTGGTGATTTTGCTGTGTAGCTACAAGGTACCTGTCCTGACTTTGACTTGAATGTTGACAGTTTTTACACCGAGCGCTCAGGCCTGTCAGGAGTTTTCATGTTTGCTGTTCTAATGAAAGGAGAAAAGCATGAAGGAATTCAATTTTCTCTCTCATACCTCACCACATCAGGATATTAAATATTTCTCATAATTGCAGTTCTGTTATGTTTTGAAAAAACAACGGGAGGTTAACTGTTGTACCGTATTTAACAGTAAACCTCTCTGGATCTGCCTATTTGAAAAAACATTGTGTCTGTTCTGTTTGCAAAATATATTACAGAATTTTTGGGTGCTCACCCTGTTGGGATAAATAATTTATTGCCGCTCTGTTTGTAGGCCAAATGAGAAATAAATGTAACATATTTTCTGTAGTATGTTTGCCAGTAACTTACTGTAGATTAAATGTATGTTATTTACTGGCAACAGTTTGTTCAAAGTTAAATGAACATTAAACATTAACATTGTCTTTACAGAATAAAACTATAAAATAACAGCCTCATGCAAAGTATTCTGGGAATCAGAAATCCTCATAAACTTTTTTTCAGTTTTTCCTTCGGATCCCAGACCCAGAATGCTTTGCATGAGGGTGTTGGGTCATTGACAAAAACGGTTTGGGAAGATGAGAAATTCAAAAATCTTAAAAAAAAAAAACTTGTTTTCAAGTTTATTTAAATGCACATAGTGTATTTATGTTAATTTCATGCAATAAAAAAATTAATTTTCACAATTTTTATGAAAGTTAAGACTGAATGGACCTAAAAATGTTAAACGGTGTAACCACCAGTTGTGCTAAACAATTAGAAATATTAAATATTTTATCCACATTGATGGCATGTAAGCGTAATTATAAAAAATACATTATTTTAAAATATAATTTTATAAGTTATTTCTAAATGTAAATTTTCATGTGTTTTTGTAATATTTGTCCTGACATATGCTGAAAACAGTTCTGTTTTCGAAATAATCTTTGACAAATGTTGTAAAAATGTATGTAAAAAATCATATTACACTAAACTAGATGATTATATTTGATTCTACATTTTTTATTAATTTTAGACTTGGTCCTCAAGAAAGAGATTGTATGCAAGTAATCTGCAAATTTATTTTCACCCTTTTACATTTAACAGAACTATACAAAATAATTAACGTCATACACCCTGTTATTTTAGTTTTATTCTGTAAAGATAAAGATTTGTTAATGTTTAATTTTTATTTAACTTTGAACAAACTGTTGCCAGCCAATAACATAAATTTAAATCTACAGTAAGTTACTGGCAAACAGCTACCAGTAATACTGTCATTTCTATAGAAATATTTAACCGTGTATATGTGTTTGTGTGTGTTTGTGTGTGTGTATGTCTGTGTGTGTGTGTTCACGTGTCTGTGCACTCGTGGGAAGTGTTAAAACTGTGCAATCCAGATCTCAGGAAATTAAATTTTACGGGCACCTAATGATTTCTTGTAGACACTGTAAAGTGTTACACTAACACTTCCTCATAGCAGTGTGTGGTTTAGTGTCCATGTTAAAGCACTTTGCATTTGTTTAAATAATCACACATGGCTAAATATTTTTGGTTGCCTTGCTCTTGTTAAACTAATTTTATGAGCCTGGTCTTTAGGAGACTTTATATAATAATTCTTCTTAAGTATGGATTGGATGCTTGTTATATGGTATGTAATTTAAGTAGGTATAACATAAATCGTGTAGATTTTTTGTGGGTAACATAACAAATGCTCAAATGCTTTTTTTCTCTGTTAAGTGGTTGGTTTAGTAATTTGGATTAATAAGTTGACTTAAGCCACAGTACAGCAATGTCAAAAACTGTAGCTATTATAATTAATTGTAGGCCGAAAGAAATGTTTAGTGTTTAACTTTTATGTCAGAAAGTTGTTATGAACTTTAGTGGTTTAGTATTGTAATTAAGGTTTGTTTGACACTGTTAGAAGATAAAGAATACCTGGAGAGAGGCTTCTTAAATGTTACAGACCACTAACCACAAGCTGCAGGTGAACAAAGACCTTTTTAATTCGGTTGTTTGTTTAGGCTCAGCTCTTTGTACAGCCAGTAGCTAACAAACAAACACAAGCCACTGTTTGCTTTGTTACTTCATTTGATGACAAAATGCACTTTTAAGGTATGTGTACACTATAGCCGTTTACTAAAAAATGAAAGTTTTGTCTTTGCGTAAGGATGACAACATTGTCATCAGTGTGACGATTCCCTTTTACACAGATCTGCCAAAACAACTAAAAACACTATGATGCACGCCGGGCCAGCAGTTAGCTCTGTCTGAAAATGAAATATGTATGCGCATTACATCACCGTTTTACAAATTTGCATTTTTGTAGTTTACAATGAGATGATAAAAGTCTCGTTTTTGAAACTGTTATTTTAAAACAAACTGTAAAAAATTCCTTTTTGCATTTTTTTGAAATTACAATTTGTTTTTTAAACTTTATTTTATCATTCATAGCAGCTCCTTTCTAGTCGAGAAAGTAACGATTAATTGTACATTTACAAGGGATGTTTACAGTGTAGGTGGGCTTTAGTCATAAAGAGTCACAATGTACTCTATTTCTTGGTTTCCTGACTTTTGTTTTTGCTTCCTTCTCCCCATATCTCCTTTTTCATGTCTGGGTTCAGTTGTCGTCTCATTCCGTCTCCATCATTTATGCAGTCGTTTAGCTCTCTTTACTCTGTGGCAGATCCGAAATGACTTACCCGACCATACCGACCATGGAATCCAGAAATAATAAGCTTCATTTCCCTAATGCTCTGTGATTGGTAGCCAAGCAGGCCACAGAGGCATGTGAGACCTCTGCCCAACAATGTGGAAATAGAGGAAGCAATGTGAAGCTTGCTATCGTGAACCTTAACCAATCCAAAAGACAAACCCAGTAGCACCAAGAATCACAATGAAGCAGTCTTCTGATCTCTTTGGCAAACATGATGAAGTGGCAGCGAAAGTGATATTTGATATCACCTCCGGTTATTCCATTTCCACAACATTGACGAGCACTGACCATAGTTTCTTATAAACTGCCGTACACAGTGTAGCTCACATATTTTCATGGTTATGAAATACAGCGAAATACACGACATGCCCAGTTGGCTATGTCGTGTGTTTGCCTGGGGCACAGACGAATCTCATCAAGGCTGGAAATGTTATTGGGCAGGAATGCCTTGTGGAATATTTCCTATATGGATCAATTACATTTATGTATTTGGCAGACGGTTTTATCTAAAGAGAAACTTACAGTATTATGATATGCATGTGATGAGTGTGTGCATTCCCTGGGTACCGAACCCATGTCTTTGATGTTGCTAGCGCCATGCACCAAGTGTTTCTGTTTCTCAATCGGCAGAGCACTGAGATTTTGGGTTTAATTCCCAGGGCGCACACTTGCTAATAAAACATAGGCTATAGCTTGAATGCATTGTAAGTTGCTTTGAATAAAAGCATCAACCAAATCCATAAATGTAAAAAATTTCCAGTGTCCATTTGAACAACAGAAAGCTTCAGAATCAAAACTGAGACAGTGTTGAGGAAAACATTTAATTTACCTATTAAAACTGGTTCTTTCAGTTTCGAGGTAAACAGTTATTTATTTTCCTCAAAGGCATAGATAGATTTTAAAAAGATGTTTACTTTGACGTTTATGTCAAATCACACATGGCATCTTGCCTAAGTAAGCTCTGCTGCATTTATTCAACCAAGTTGCAGATTGGAGTCCATTGCCCTTTTTTTCTCTCCACTGGATGATGCTAATATGCTAATTGTTGGTATATAAAATTATTAAACTTAATAGCAAATAAGCAATCCAGAAAATCAACCAAACAGACAAAACTACGGCCTTCATCCCAAAGACTAGTCTGTTTTTTACGTTTACGCGAATGTATGCGCATGGTCGAATGCACAGCATAGTGTATTTGACTTACGAGTGTACACAGACAATCGATGCATTGTGACAAAATCTTGGGCTACATTCTCCTGCATGCACATGCGAGACCTATGCGTACAATGTAGGTAGGGTTTCAAAAATCATGCGGTGCACTTTTGTACGTGCGCATTTTTCTGATTATGAAAATTGCATCACGTGCACTGTACGCGAACCCTCAGACTTCAAAGTTTTACAGAAGCATAACTAGTAGAGCAGATCAATAACAACACATAGGTATACACTGTAAAAAAAAGTCCGTAGAAATTTCAATGTTATTGCAGCTGGGTTGCCGGTAATTTACCGTAGATTTACATTTATGTTATTTACTGGCAAGAGTTTGTTTAAAGTTAAATAAATTTTAAATATAAGCAAGTCTTTATCTTCACAGAATAAAACTATACAATAACAGCCTCATGCAAAGCATTCTGGGAACCAGAAATCATCATCAACCTTTTTCTGTTTTTTGCTTCATATTTTGTTTCCCAGAATGTTTTGCTTGATGCTGTTTTTTTAGTTTTACTCTGTAAAGACAAATACTTGTAAATGTTTAATGTTCATTTAACTTTGAACAAACTCTTGCCAGTAAATAACATAAATGTAAATCTACGGTAAATTACCGGCAACCCAGCTGCGATTTCTATGGAATTTTTTTACAGTGTAGGTTTGATTCCTGTATAGCACGTGAACTGATCAAAGTATCCTGTAGGACCTTGAATGCACTTTAAATAGCTTTGGATTAAGGCATCTGCCAAATGCATAACTGTAAATGTCTTTGTGAGGAACTGGAACTGAAAACTCAAGCATCAAAAAACAGAATTTGAGGTTGTGAGAACTGTCGCTTTAGATTTACAGTTCACACTTCACCAAAGATTTACATGGACTTACAGGGCGATTTATAGTCATGCGTAGGTCCTACGCCATAGCTACGGCGTAGGCTATCCGTAGCCTGTGCGTAGCTCTGCGTAGCCTGACGCGCACCTCACAAAATTTCTAACAGCGCATCGGCTCTACGCGGACCGCAAGCGCTGTGATTGGTCCACCAGAACCCCTCCCGTCAGGTTAAAAAACTGCGTCATAGGTATTTCCGTTTGAGACGGTGAAAACAAAGATGAGCCAAGTTGAGGAGTGATTTAACTCAAACTGCAACATAACTCGCTGTTTATTTACTTCCATCATTGCTGGTCTTCTCAAATTATACACAACAAGTTGCTATTTCTTCTTCGTTTGTGGGTTAACTTGCTTAGCTTCTTCTTCTCTGACGACTTCTGCTGCTACTGTGGTTACACGCGTGATTACTGCCAACCAGCGGTTTCGGGTGTGTTTTCACGGCGACGCGGACGGAGACGCAAATGTATAAATGAAAACCGACGCGGAACCTACGCCATCGCGGCTACGCCGTAGGACCTACGCACGACTATAAATCGCCCTTAAGCGGCAGATGGTAGTTAGTTATCCAAACAGAGGAAAGGTCAAGTAAAGTGGGCACCATTGAGAAATGCAAATAACAGAATAAACACTAAAACAGCAATATACTGATTTGCATCTCTGGTTCCCAGCATGCTGTGATGCAAAGCAAGGAACCAAAGTCCTTCAGAACTGTTTACACTGTTGTACAGTTTATCATGCATATATCTTAAGCTATTCTTCGAACATTATGAGTCTGACATCTGAATTTGAAATTCATTACTTTCATCTTTTTACTTTTTGTTTTTATACTGTTAGACTGAGAGAGCATTCCACCAACCCACTTTTACAAACAGCTATGCAAACTGTATCAATACTTTGTATCAATTGTGCTAAAGCTATTTATTGTAATTGCTGAGAGGCTGAACATTTGTTTATGTGCATGCTGCTGTTGTGTAATTGTATGTGTAAAACTTCAGGAGGATCAGTGGTCTGGCATGGACTTTGGCTCCACTATACAGGGTGGACGGGCCTATTACCGACATTTTGAGTTATTATTTCTGACACGCACCGCTGGACTGTTGATTTCATATGGGAGGAACATTTAATTTGATTTATTACTGCTTTGTAGCACGACTAAACAGTGGGCTTGGTAAAACAAGTCTATTGTTATGGCTTGCCTTCAACTAGCCAGTGAGTAATTAAAGGAAAGTAATGTTTTTGAGTTCTGCTCTACTTGTGTGATGTTTTATATTTAATTATTGCATATTACCTAATAACATAAAAAATGTATCCGTATGAGACATGTTTTATGGTGATTTTTTTTTAGGTGAAACTGTAAAAAAAAATATGAAAAAATGATATGCTAGATGTTAAAGCTTGACTCCTTGTTTTTGTGTGGTCATGAGGGTTGATGATACAAATTGCTGAAGAAGCTTTAAATGAACAGTTTCCACACTAAGAAAGGATGTGTTAATTTTTTACATATCTTTTTGTTTTATTATGTGTCATTTTGTGTTGATTTTGTGTTAAAATAAAACACAAGTTGTGTTAAAAGTAACACAAAATGTGTTGTTTCAATAATAACACAGAGATGTGTGGATTCTGGGACAATGCATTTAGTGTGTTGTCCCAGAATCAACTCTAATGTGTTGTTTTGAACACATTTGTTCTAAGAGTGTAACCAAAACTTATAAATGTGTCATTGTCACAGACGGGAACAATAATTTTTAATTTAAATACCATTGTTTACAACCTTTAGAGAGTCCTTTTGAATAAGAATATGTTTTTAAGCCCTATGGGTTGTTGGGGAAGTTTTCAGCCACTGTGTGTTTTTTTTTTTTTTTGTCTTAATTTGGCCACAACATTCTCTGTTTTTTCTGCAAATGGAATGATTTTGATAACCAATCTTATATTGACACATATTTTGGGAAAATGCTTTGAAACCTCAACAATATACCGTGGGCAAATTTTCTACATGCTATAATAAATAATCTATATGGTATTTTGAGCTAAAACTTCACATATATACTCTGGGGACACCAAAGAATTATTTTACATCTTAAAAAAAGTTTTGTGACATGGCACCTTTAATGGTGGTTAATGGTGCCACATGATGATCAACAGTAAACCGACAAATTTTACCTCTTTGCAAAAGGAAAAAATCTAGAATGCATGATTATATGGTGTCATGGCTTTGCAATAAAAAAATTCATTATAATGGAAGTCAACGGAGCAAAAATAGTAAATGAGGGAGAAAAAAATCTAATCTGATGCTGCACAAAATCAAAAAAACATGTATCAAAGCCAATGTTTTACCAATATTTGACATGGCCAAAATTCATTTTGTGTGTGCTTCTCCCAAATCAGTAACATCACTTATGAACTTGACAATTAAAGAGTTAAAATCATGGAATTTTTGTAAACATTGGTAGTTTTGATCAGTACTGAGGTTGATAAACAGATTTATGCAAAAAAAAATAAAAAATAAAAAGAAATTATTCTGATACAGCCGAACAACCCGAAAGGGTAGTGAACTTGAACAACCCACAAGGGTTAAGAATGATGCTATTTTTGGGCAAGCATTATATAGCATCGTGAAACAATTAGAAACTATTTCTTTTCCTCTATTGACTTGAAATTGCTGTCTTCAGGTTTACAGAGGAATGAAAACCCTTTCCTGCGCTATGATCCAGTAGTGTATATTACACTTGAGGCAGGTCGCTAAATCTTTCACCAGGATTATAACATTAATCCATTCTCAAAAGGCGATAAAATACCCTCTCAATTTTTACTGCTGTCAACACTTTGTGTCTGAGTCTATTATTGTGTTTCTCTAAAGAAAACATCAACCAAAAGTACGATTGTAGTTTCTCTTTTTTTGCATTCTCTGCCCTGTGTGGAAGTTGCATGGTGCACGCTGTTATATCGTAAAGGTGGTCTTGGACAGACCCCAAGATTGGCTGGATGCTTAGTAATATGAAAGCAATTAACAGCGGTTTCATGGAGCGCTGAGATATGTGAGCAATGCCTGCAAATGTCAACTTTACAGTAAAACGTGTTTTCACAAAGAGAACAAAACCCTTGTTAACTTGACCATTTATGTATTTATTATACTATACTGTACCATACCATACCGTAATTGAATTTTTTAAAAAAATGTGCCTGTATATCAACCACACATGAGACAATGCAAAAGATTTTTCCACCAACCAGATATCATGTTTTCAAAAGAGGATTCATAGGCCCCGTTTTATACTTTGTTACCAATAAGAATTTTTGGGAATAAGGCATATCTGTGAAAAAATAATACACCCACACTTTGTCATAACAACACTGCCGTTTTAATTTTTAAAGACTATATGTTATTTTCTACATAAAATCATCATACATAATGTATTAAGAACATTCTGTCAAAATATAACCTTGATATCTTTAATACTGACTGAGTAAGGTCATGTCACAGATGGAAATCATAGTGAAATTAATGGCTGTAATCAAACTTTGATGTTCGTTATCTCAGAATCTAATTTTAAAACTTTAGCCTGGATTTCACAGGCAGAGTCACATATTTAGGAAGCCAGTAGGGTTCGGTGCTGTGCCATGTCTGCAACATTTTAAAGTTAAGTTTATATCATATAAAAATAACGAATACAAATAACTTGAAACTTCCAATTATGTCTATGCCAGTCATGATTAGATATTCATCTCGCTTTGCTTCCAACAAACATAATAATGTGTCACTGACATACAGTACTGTGCAAAAGTCTTACCCTGGGTTCACACCAGCCGAGTTTGAGGCGTCAAATTTGTGTCTACCGCGTCTAGTTTGCCACTTGAACATTTTGAGTTTACTCGTTTCATTTGCACGTGAAAGCCACGAGTGAAATTCTAGTCATCGAGACATTCACACGGAAATTCGCGTTATGGGAGGGGCTTCTGCGACTTCGCTCACTTCCTGTAATCATGTCACTACTAGAGCAAGCTCCTGAATGGTTGACGCGGCGCATTTTTCCGCCAAAGTTAAAATTTTCAACTCATGTGTTTGCCGCAGCAACGCTCAATTCACGCTAACTAGACGCACAGATGAGGCGGAATCGCATCTACCGCACCGTGCTTAATGCCTTATTCGCGCCGCGGACCTCTAGACGTACGTGAACGTGTCTTTACATTGACTTAACATTGAAATCACTCATGCTTGACACCTCTACCGCGGCTGCATAAGACCACCACCACCAGATTTGTTGTTTTAGGAGTTTTAATGTCCATCCATATTTATTTTTTTCTATCTATTTTATTAAGATACAAACAGAAAATACAGGAAATATGTACAAAAAATTAAAAATAACATTTTCAGAACTAAATGTTTTCTTTAGGCATCGTTGGTGTTTAGTGTGACCTGTCTTGGTACTAAAAACATCTTGAGCGTTTTTTTTTGCAGAATAAAGTTAACTCTTTCACCGCCAGCGTTTTTAAAAAAAGTTGCCAGCCAGCGCCAGCGTTTTTCATGATTTTCACCAAAGTTTAATGCCTTCCAGAAAATGTTCTTCTTTAAATATATAAACATACAATATACCAAATGAAAGAACAGACCCTCTGCTTTCAAACAAAAAAAACCGTTTCATCCTACCTTTAGTGGTTCTTTTGCAATCAGCTTTTGAATATGGGTAGGTTTTTGCAAAAACACCATATTTTGAGTAAAAAGCAAAAATAATTCCATATTTGTGACGGACTTTTCATAGAGATCCCATTCAGAGCGATCTTTAAAACAGACACGGACATGCAGCAGCTTGCCATAGGGCAATACTTCCGGTTTTAAAAAGTTGGGGAAGGGCGCCACCTGGTGGATAATAGCGGTATTGCGGAAAGACGGAAAATCTCGTCATTGGCGGGGAAGCGTTTTCTCTTAATTGACGAGATATCTCGTCAATGGCGGGGAAAGAGTTAAAATACTAATTTCTTTAAAATTTGAAATTAAGATTTTATTTTATTTAGGTTTAAGAGATCCTGCAGTTTCCTGCTATTGCTCAAGTGGAAGGGGAGTTTACCCTAAAAACACATCAGTTTACATGTATACAGTTTTTATTACTATATACACATTTCCTGAGACTGAGAAAAAATTATATATGATCACTATAACATTGCAAAAACAACAAATCGAATTCTGGCATTGTGGCCTAAGACTTTTGCATATATATATATATATATATATATATATATATATATATACGCACATATATAATTCAGTATGTGCCCAACAATTTTTATTTTGTTAAACAATACAAACGCAAATGGGGTAAAGAACATTTTGAGTCCCCCTTTCTTTCCTCACAGTGGTTTGGTCCATTTGTAGCTTTCCTATAACCGATTCCACGAGTCTGCTATGTTAGCGTTTATAACACTTTATCATCATCCTTGCATGAGTAAATACACCCCACATGATGAATTACTTGTACTTTTAAGATTCTTTAAGTGCTACTCTGTTAAATGTTAGTCAAAACAAACCATTTACCAGAGGCTACCAATGTATTCAGGTGAATTGTCAGGACAGGATAGTAAAAATAGTTTATTAACAAGATGTTTTACTAACATTTGTGTATATCCTTTTACTTTAACAAATATTATATGATATGTCCCAGTATTTAGGGGATAGAACTTATGACCTTAGCACAGATAATGCAATATTCTTCCAGTTAAACTACAGGGATAACACAGACAGATGCTGTTCCTTAAACCGGTTTGTCATTTGTGTATATCATATTGCTCTTTGGAATTATTTGTGATACACCAACATATTTGTCCCCATTCATTCATTCACTATTCATTCACTATAGTTAAGCAACCAAAACCGTTTGACCACAGAAATCTACGACTGACCAATTAAACTTTTAAACTAGACGAAAGTCGACACACTTTCTGGTCTACTAGCACCTCATATAGTCTGGAAAAAATTGTGGAAAATATTCCCAGCTGCAATGTCATATAGACTTTAAACAGCCTGCTGCTGCCCCACAATTCCCCCTCCGAACTGATTGTCCATTTTTCCAGAGACCCGGCCAAGGGGGTTCTGTAAAAGTGTGTGGCCCTCAGCCAGGGCTTATTCCCTCAACTTTACCATCTGTATTTGGAGGTGTGATCGCTTTGCTTTAAAAAAACGAGCTGTTTTCATCAGTGATGCAAACATTACACATGATGCAGACGCTGTGTGACATTTCTCAGCATGTGCAATGCTGTTTTTAAGTTTAGATTTACACATATTTTGAAGAATGTTCCAAAACTAACAGGAGGTAGGAACACAGCGGGAGAGACTAAGATAACAAGACTGAAATCTGGCGAGCAAACCTCGAGAAGAGATATTTCTCAGAAGGTAAAGCCATTTTCACCTTTTCTTGAAGAAGCTTAGCCAAAAATAATGTATGGTAAGCATTTTTCACAGCTCTTTTGAGCCTCGAATATTCAACTTGGAGAAGCGCATAAAAACTTTGAACTATCTGCTATCAATTTGAATGAATTTGCTGCGGATATTTGGAAAAGAAAAACACTGATGAAAAATTTGGATTTGCTTTATTATCCAAACCATTTGTTAAGCTCAAAGCTTTGATGTTATAGGCAAAGCAATTCATAACTAATAGAACATGACAAATGTGCTTTTTTATCAGCATACTGATAAGTTGTCTCCATCTTTTAATCTCTAAAAGGACATGTATATGATAAAATACAGATGTAGACATCAGTTGCATGCTCGGATTAAAAAACCAAAGGAACTGCTGTTTGTTCTGTGATAGTGATAAGCTTGATAAATCTATGAATATTGCATAAGCGGTTAAAAATCAGTGGCTACAGTATTCGACTAAATGGCACCGCTGTGATTTTATTGGCCGATTGAAGTGTATCTGTTAGATTCATGATCTTGGGTTTATTCACAATGTCTTTTACACTTTTACAGCTTTTACACTTTCTTGTTTTATTTCCCTCTTAAAGAGCAACTATTGTCTGATTCACGTTTTTAAATTTGACGCGAGTTATCATTTCCAACTTAAATCTAATTTCTTGGACTACAACAAACACATGGATTTTAGGCATCAGTTTACTTCCTGGGTCTGTTGTGACGTGGACACGATGGTCATTATCATAATTCATCCCGCTTGGACTATCAGCCTGTAAGTTAACTCCTGTTAGCATTGCATTGTGAGCGAATCTTTCAAACATGGTAATGAGCGTCACATTTCCGGCTGATTTGTACAAAATAAAGCGTTTGAGGAAGGCAGGATATCTGAAGCTACAAAAATGTACAGTATGTGGAAAATAATGTGTTTTTGAACCATAAACCACGTGAACACATTGTATTATACCAAATACACAAAATAACGTTGTTTTTAGCAATGAAATATGTGCTCTTCAAAAGTAGATTAACTAAGAGAAAGCACTTTAGTTTGAGTTGTTTTAAAGCTGGTCTTCTACCCAAGCCAAGATTACAGAGATTTTTGAAAACTTGTCTGAAGTCTGCAGTTGGCAGGGTTTTTGAATTTCACACCAACAACACAATTTTTCTAAATAATGACATAGCCAGATGTCAGTACCAGCCTGTTCAATTTCATATACAAAGTCCAAAGACAAACTGCTTTAAATGAGTAGTTCATTCAAAACTAAACATTTGTCATTATTTTCCCAACCTCATGTAATACTATACTTGTATTATTTCCCATTAAATTCAGAAGATCGTATTCTGCAATTCTGGGCCGAACTGGCTCCAACTTGCCAAATCTCATTTGGTGTATAAAAGTAAAAAAATAACATAGGGTAAGAACAACATGAGTAAATGCATAATTTTGAGGCAATTTTCTTAAACTGTTTTTCTTTTTTGTACAATCTCAATAGTAAAATTGTCTGTTTTCCGTCAGTGATTTGTGTATTCAACTTTTCAAACAGATTCAGCACTAAGGAGCTTTAATGATTTTATTTTACTTTTTTTTTATTTTACATCTATTTAATCTCTATAGCAGTTAAAGGATTACTCCACTTTCTTAAAAAAAATCCAGATAATTTACTCACCCCCATGTCATCCAAATTGTTGATGTCTTTCTTTGTTCAGTCAAGAAAAAAAAGTTTTTTGAGGAAAACATGCCAGGATCTTTCTCAATTTAATAGACTTTATTGGACCTCAACAGTTTCAAAGCAGTTTAAAATTGCAGTTTCAATGCAGCTTCAAATGGCTCTAAATGATCCCAACCGAGGCATAAGGACAGCAAAACGATTGTCACTTTGGCACTTTTAAATATGCACTTTTAAACCACAACTTTGCGTCTTGCACTAGCAGTGTGACGCGCCAGCGAGACCTCAGGTAATGCGTAACATGTCGAAAGGTCACGCATGACGTATGCGAAACTACTGCCCCAGTGTTTACAAGTGTGGAGAAAGAGGACCGTTACAACAATGTTGTATGTGAAATGATACTAATTAATGTCATTGTGTCCGTTTATTGTTTAAAATAGTCCTCTAAAGTGTGTTTCACATTTGTGAAGTGTGACCTTTCGACGTGCTTACACATTAAGTGAGGTCACGCTGTCGCGTCTCATGGCTGGTGCAAGAATAGAAGTTGTGGTTTAAAAGTGAATTTTTTTCCGAAAATGACAATTGCTAGATAAGACCCTTATGCCACGTTTGGGATTGTTTAGAGCCAATTTTTTGCTGCGTTAAAACTGCAATTTTAAACTGCATTGAAATTGTAAATTGTTGGGGTCCAATAAAGTCTATTAAAATCAGAAAAATCCTGGAATGTTTTTCTTCTCAACTGAACAAAGAGAAACATATCAGTAAATAATTATCAGGATTTTTTTAAGAAATTGGAGTAATCCTTTAATGTTATAGGAAGAAGCAACTAGACATAGTAATATAAAAACATATGCAATGTTTACACTAATTCATAATCTGGATTAAACAGCCGCTTAACGAATGCATAAGCCATCAGGCTACACTTCAGCCTATTTTTAGACCCATCAGCGTCCAGAAAAAGCAACAGCGGGGCCACGCTTCATTAGAGAAGGTTTGACTGCATGTTTCCGTTCAGTCAGACGTTTGCACCACACCTCACAGTACAAGCATTTGAAATGAAGCCACACACTCTCTGTACCAGATCGACATATTAAAACGAGTGTTATACTAACAGTACCGCTCTGAATCTCCTGGCTTCAGCTGTGGGATTCAATTAATCCACTACTGCAGTGTTTTTAAGAAAAGCAACAGGGAGATTTGCAGAACATTGAAGGCAGCTGCGTTTCTTGAGCAAGCCTTGCGGAAAGGGTAGAAAAAAGGGCACAAAAGACTGGAGGGGGGTCTTTTTGAAGGAAGCAGAGGGTGTACTGGTGAAAGAATGGGGTGACTGGGAACAGCAACAGGAGAGGGAGAAAGCGGGTTCAGATATGTATTAATGGCCAGGCATTAAAAAGGAAATTAAAATTATAAATTGCAGTTTGGTAAAAACTAACCTTCAACCTTAAGCATTTGTATTGCACAGACATATGTCTGCTGGGTATACTTTAATGAAAGAGAATACTGCTTAAAGACAAGCAGCAACAACCAGAAATAAGGGTTAGAGACCATTAAAATGGAGCAATTTAGGTACAATTGGGAATTAAAGGGATATTAAGTCACGGGGTCCACGACGTTCAAGTCCAAAAAATGTGCGTCCATCCTTCACAAAATAAATCCAAACGGCTCCAGGATGATAAACAAAGGTCTTCGGAGGGTAATCCGTGCCTTGTTGTTGTAGAAATATCCATATTTAAAACTTTATTAACGAAAATAACTAGCTTCCGGTAGTGCCGCCATCTTAGACTCCTCTGTATTCAGGAGAGAGTATTAGCGTAGTGTACGCACTTTTCTTAGTAACGTATGATAAATTCGGTGGGCGGGGGCACAGAGCAGCAGCAGAGTAACCTCCGTAAGTTCTGTAAAGCTCTGATCTTCAATGCAGACGCGACTAAGATGGCGGCGCTACCGGAAGGTATTTATTTTCGTTAATAAAGTTTTAAATATGGATATTTCTACAACAACACGGATTACCCTCTGAAGACCTTTGCTTATCATCCTGGAGCCGTTTGGATTTATTTTGTGAAGGATGAACGCACTTTTTTTGGACTTGAAGGTCGTGGACCACGTAACTTCACATTTAATCAACTGAAAGATCTAAAACATTTTCTAAAATATCCGAAAATGTGTTTGTCATTTTAAAAACGATAGACATATGCAACTAGGACAGCTTGGGGGTGAGTAAATCATGGGTTTAATATAATTTTTGGCCGAACTATCCCTTTAAATGTCCAGTTTACAAAATTAATTATGCAAGTCACATACCAGAATAAACAAACATTTAGTGCTGTAAACACTTTCTCATGTTAGCAAGGCCATTTCTGAGCACTAGGATGTTAAGGATGCAGTAGACTACTATGATCTTCAGACTTTACTGAGATGGTGTATCTTTCCACCATGCCCGTAGCCACTGGTCAACAGATCTCTGTATTTTTTTGTGGTGTATATTGTACTATAAGCATCTTTTCAACCTGTTCTTGTAGCTCAATTGGAAGAGCATTTTTAGAAATGCAATGGTTATGAGTCAGATACCCAGGAAACACACAGGATCAAATTTATTGCTTGCTTGAATGCACTGTAAGTCACTTTGGATAAAAGCATCTGCCAAATGCATAAATGTAAATGTAACCTTAAATTTGCAAGGCAAATTATGACAATTTTATAAAATCTCTGACTATTAGAAGCCTACTTAACCTTAAGTGTTTTAATTCAAATCTGGTGCCTGGTAAAGTGGATTGCAGGTGGTTATTAAATAAGATGCAGGTTTTTGCAATGCATTGCTCACCAAAGGCACCACTGTTCCCTGTTGTGAATTCCCCTTATCAGCCCTAACAAAAAATAACAAGAAAAAGGTGGCTTGTCAGTTCACTCAAGGATGTGGCTGCCCTGCCCACCTTAGACCAGTCGGTGGCAATACTTAAAAAGAGGCACCCTGCGTTTCCATTCACTGCGGTGTGAATACGACTGGACCCTTCCTTGCTGCTTG
The DNA here is from genome assembly GCF_030506205.2 of Paramisgurnus dabryanus. Lineage (NCBI taxonomy): Eukaryota > Metazoa > Chordata > Actinopteri > Cypriniformes > Cobitidae > Paramisgurnus > Paramisgurnus dabryanus. The sequence goes on along the minus strand of NC_133343.1, from coordinate 20,981,191 downwards.
ATCGGCATGACGACAGGTCAGGCTAAAGGGGAAGCATGAAGCTTTAGTAGTTCTGTAGATGGACGACAGAGGGGTTTTTATGAGGGTTACTCATCAAAGGATTCGGTTCCCTGGCATTCACTGTGTTAGTGGGGCCAAAGGCCGCAAGAGACAACAGGGTGTCTGAAACCTCAAAGGAAAAACTGTTGCCTGTCTGACACCTGTCTGTCCTTTACGTACCTTAACTACCATAAATGGTTGATTTACACATTTTTTTAAACTTATAAGTTCTCCATGGGTTGGCTTTCATGCCGTCTACATTGAGGAGTCACCATCTGTGTTTCAGGTTCAGACTCTTAAGCGTCGTTTTTAGCAGATGGAAGTATTCCCTACATTGATTAGTTTTCTCATCCGAATCAGTTATTAGATTATTCTACAAAAAAAAAGCTAAAAGTAAACTTTTAATCATAGAAATAAAGTTGAAATAACTTAATAACTAAATAATTTATTGCAACTCCTCACCAGTCAGGTAGTTGAAATGAATTGTAAATTCAAGTTGATTAAACCTAAAATTTAAGTGCAATAAGAATTTTTTTACAGGGCAGGCAATTTAACAAAGTATGAAAGCAACCTTAGTTGCTCTGTAGTTATACGCAACAGATATGTCAAAGCATAGAGGAATGGAGACATGATATGGTGAGCACAGTGACAGGACCACTTGTCAAACTTCGTCTCTTCTCTTGATTGACTGAAAAATCCTGTCCCTTTTAAGGGCTAGTTTGGCCAAAAATGATATTAAACCCATGATTTACTCACCCCCAAGCTGTCCGAGTTGCATATGTCCATCGTTTTTCAGACAAACACATTTTCGGATATTTTAGAAAATGTTTTAGATCTTTCAGTTGATTAAATGTAATGTTACGGGGTCCACGACCTTCAAGTCCAAAAAAAGTACGTCCATCCTTCACAAATTAAATCCAAACGGGTCCAGGATGATAAACAAAGGTCCTCTGAGGGTAATCCGCGCGATGTTGTTGTAGAAATATCCATATTTAAAACTTTATTAACGAAAATAAATACCTTCAGGTAGTGCCGGCATCTTAGTCGCGTCCGCATTCAGGATGAGAGCTTACGCAGCCTACGGAGGCTACTCTGCTGCTGCTCTGTGCCCCGCCTCCGAATTTGTCATACGTCACTAAGAAAAGTGCGTACACTACGCTAATACTCTCTCCTGAATACAGAGAAGTCTAAGATGGCGGCGCTACCGGAAGGTATTTATTTTCGTTAATAAAGTTTTAAATATGTGAAAACACTCTTACACACCAAAGGAAATTTAAAAACGAGAATCGGTCAATAGGTGCTCTTTAACTGTAGCTTGCTATTTCACTGAATAACTCGCTTGGTATCATGTACTGGAGAGAGATGAAAACTGTCCTTTCTTCTGAGTGCATAATTGCATTCTGTACTCATCATGGTCATTCACTAAATTCATATAACACTTTGTGTTTAAAGGGGTCATAGCATGAAAATGTTAGCATTGCCACTTTGTAGGTTTGAGCAAAAATGTGTCATTTTGGGTGTGTTTTTTAAAATGCAAATGAGCGGATGAAGTGCAAACACTGATCACAATGATGGTGGTTTGTTGTAAATCAAACTCAATTGTGCTGTCAAGTCCTTCTTTTGTCTCTCTTTCTCTCTGCACTAAATAGCAGTGCAGTGGTTGGATAGTGCAGATTAAGAGGGCGGTATTATTATAATAAGATATCCTTATGACATCATAATGAAAGCCAAATTTCAATGACCTATTTTTGCTCACACCTACAAAGTGGCAATGCTAACATTTTCATGCCATGGCCCCTTTAAAACATACCCGAATAAAACTGTAAACCCAAATAAAAATAAGTCTTCTGGATCGATATTTCTGTTTGAAACATAAAATTGCGGGTTATTTTACATGCTTTCTTAACTTGGTTTGAAGTGAAATGACATCATACTGACATTTCCTGTAAAATTGTACCCGACGCCTCAACTTATAAAGCATTATTATAAGTTTACTGTTGTAAATCGGGATATGGCAGTCTTGGAATACTGATTTCTTTATGTGCTATAGAGATGCACGGAATGTTCGGCAACCAAAAATATTTGGACGAAAAAAGGAGAAAAGCTTACGACGTTTGACCGAATAAGTAAAAAGTAGGTGTGTAACAATACATCAATATGGATCAATACATCAATTTTATTTCTGACTATCCGATGCATCGATGCCACACAATCGATTTAAGGTACCTTTATTTTGGCGCTCCACGTCCTCATTCCTTGATGTAACGCCCATCTACGCATTTCCGCCAGAGCACGCATTTTTGTTTATTTTCATCTGCTAGCGTCAGCAAGTGAATGCGATGCAGCAACTAAGCAGTTGTACAGCGAAAGAGACAGAAGATGTGCGTGTGTTTAGCACTGCAGGTGATATTGTCCATGCAAAACTGTTGATCAGTAAAAAAATTTTTAAGGAAAATCTCTCAAAAGGAGACCACTGCAGCACTTGTTTGACTGTTAGATCTGATGTTGTGTGACAGATCAAATGCTTAAGTTTAAGAGCTTTATTTTTATATGAATTTATTTTTCAATTTAATTAATTTTTTTCTTAAACTACCTCAGTGATTGTCACAATTGCATATTTTGGCACAAAATACTGAAAGATTGCTATCATAAGCTTGATTTTATGACATTTTGCCCCTCATTATTATTTTTTCTTTATTTAAAAAAGTGTATTTTTGTTAGTTTGTTGTTGTAAATGTTCCAGTTTGGATAAAGTTGTGTCATTATTAAAGAGTTTAATATTGACAAAGTAATCGAATCGTAATCGCATCAAAGAAGTGTTTGATGCATCGGCAAAAATCGCATTGCTGGCTGAGAAAATCGTTTTTGTATCAAATCGTAATGAACTGTCCGATTTACACTGCTAAAGTTATTTGACAATAAAGTTTTTGATGATGGGATCAAGTAGTAAACAGCGTAGAGTTAGAGGCGCGCACACTTTAAAGATGCAATAAACAAGTTAGCTGAATAATTTCCATTGCCGAACATTCAGTGAATCCCTAATGTCCTTGCTAAATACCTGATTTTTTATTCATTTTTAACCAAAATAGTTATGGATTGTAGCTTTAAATAAAAAAAAAGTAATTTGTATATAATTATATACTTGGTTTGTATTGACATTGCCTTGTATGACAGCATATAAAATGAAAAAAAAAATGGGGGTTAAAATATTCCTTTAAATCTGGTTGAAAAAGTTAAATGGTAGTAAATAAATGAGGGAAAGTGTGTGATAAAATCATCATTACTCATAGTCCTGGCATGTTGACTGTGTCATCGGAGCACAGGTAACTTTGGACTAAGAAAACAGAATAGGGAAAGAAAGACTAACCAGATCCCGGAAACACAACCCAGACACAAACCTCCACTGCATGAAAAGAGGTGTATCCGTACTAGGAAACTCCTGTAAACACCACTGATTTTCGGAGGTATCTACTAGTTCCACTGAGGGTAAACTTCTAATTCCACCAAGTTAGGAAACTCCCGTAATGATACCAATTCGGATGTATCTTGCTGATGGGATATTCCTGTGGTATATGCAGCCATTTGTTGCCATGGCAAATAATCCCATTGAAGATTTTGTCAGGGGACATTTTCACACCTGCAGAGGTACTGGGGTTTCACACCTTTGCACAATTCTAGTGTCCCCATTGGTGTTTAATCTCAACACTGATTGGTTGCTTTTAAAACCCCCTCCCAAAACTCTGACAGCTATTGGGACACAACTTTGAAACTTTCCAGTTGAGATTATTTGATTGGTTACACTTTCTATTAAGCCCAACCCAAGCCCTCATAGCTTAGTGACTTGATTGGTTATTTGCCTGCTATGCAGATAGACTACAATCCCCCCCACTAATATATATATATATATATATATATATATATATATATATATATATATATATATATATATATATATATATATATATATATATTCATATTCATCCCAAAAAAAAAAAAAAAAAAACTTGAATTGAGTTTGAAATGTTTATTTAATAAAAAACTGAACAATTCACAATTGTCACAATCACAAAATAATATTATACACAAATATTAAAAGTTGCATACATAAACAATACTATTTAAACTCATAAATATACAGACAGAGAAAGCAATATTAGAGTAAAATAAAACAAAATAAAAGCGACAATGAAAACTACATTCAAAGCAGTACAATGTAAAGTAGCAGTGGCGGCTCGTGACTGCTCATCCGAGGGGTGCAAATTCAAAATAAGTGTTCGGAGTGTCATGTGTGTTGCTTGTGTTTTTAAAATGTGTTTGTTGCTTCATGTAAACCATGTGCATCACGTGTTTAGTCAAAACACGTGATGCACATACACGCAGAACACATATTTTGAAATTGGGAACCACACAAATGACTGGCTATATACATGTTGTGACAGACTTTGCATCGAGTGCTCACAAAAAAAGAAGTCACCAGCTGCCACTGTAATGTAGTAAATATCTAAATAAAATGAACAACAACTATATTGATATTGCTTTAAGAAATCAGTCCTACACTGCAAAAAAATGACTTTCTTACATAGGTCATTTTGTTCATCAAGAAAAAGCATTTTATTTAAATAATATTTCTACTGAAAACGACAAAAATACTAAGAAAATAAGTCTAGTTTTAGACAAAATAAATAAATGCACACAATTTAAGTGAATTTGTGCTTAAAACAAGCAAAAATATCTGCCAATGGTGTGAGAAAAAAATCTTAAGTTTTCTTTTTTCTTAAAAACTTAATTCAAGCACAATTTTCTCACCCCATTGTTATATATTTTTGCTTGTTCAGGCACAAATTTACTTAAATTGTATATTTTTGTCTAAAAACTTTTGTCTAAATTTTCTTAGGTAATTTTGCTCATCAAGAAAATACATCTTGATTTAAGAATTTTTAGTTTTTCTACTAAAAACAAGATAAAAATCCTAAATTAGAAACTGATTTTTTGCAGTGTTGATTCAATTGCAGAGCTCTGTCTTGGAATTATTCAAGAATTTCTCACTGTAAAACCTAAAAGTTAACTAAACTCAAACCATTTAAGAAAACCGGTTGCATTAAACCATTTAAGTTTTAAAACACATGGATTTGAGTACTGTGAACTTAAACAAATTGAGTCACATGCAGTTATGCACTTATATTTAAGTTCACATTAACTAAATATAAGTGCATAATTGCACAAGACTTAAGTTCACAGTACTCAAATGTATGTTTTTTAAAACTTAATGGGTTAAGGCAACCGATTTCCTTAAATGGTTTGAGTTAAGTTAACTGTTAGGTTTTACATTGTAAAGCATATACTTGTCAGCAAACGTAACATTGATGCACCCTCATCTGGACAGACATCTTTTTGGAGCCCTTTGGAAATATAAAAGTACATATAAGTATTTGGCATAATACTAATACACATATACGTATACACATACACGACAAATCAAATGACATAGAATTAAAGTTGTACATTTTAGAAAGTTTACATTAAACCAGTGGTTCTTAACGTTATTCCTGGAGGCCCACTGCCCTGCATGTTTTGTATATCTCTTTTATCTGACAGACGTAGTTCAGTTCATGGAGATCCCTTCTATTGAGCTGATGATTTGAATCAGGTGTGTTAAATAAGGGAGACATACAAAATGTGCAGAGCAGTGGGCCTCCAGGAATAACGTTAAGAACCACTGCATTAAACTGTACAAAGATAAAACAATATATGATCAAAGAACTTCTTAATATACATCTTCTTACTTCATTTTCTGTGTTGATGTCCTCAAGAGTCTCTGTGTTGTTCTGCAGCTTCATTACAGTAGGCTACTTCAATATAGTTGTCTATCAAACACAGAATAAAAAAAATAGAATCACATACATCAGAACACATCTATTTACGATTTAACCTCTTTAATTTAATAACTTAATTATTAAACTTACATCATTTTGGCCAGATTGCAGTGACATCAATTTCTTCAGTGTCTGGATCAGTCTGATGTTTTAGCTTTCACTGTTACTTCATTATATTTCTCTGGCAAACACAGAATTAAAAATTAAAATCACATATCACAATACATCCGTTTACTATTTAACATGTTTAATTTTAATTTAATGTAATCATTGAATGATTAAACATACATCATCTTTACCCAGAAACCTCTTCATCGTCCACAAAGTTGACCACAGTGTACATGACCTCTGTAAACACAAACATGATTAGACTTCATATTTAAAAAGATGAAGAACAGCAAACATATAACGTTTAAATATATTATGACTCCAAGCTTCTTTACAATTAGCATCTAGGTTCTCTTAAAGTGAAGCTGGCTTTGTTACAAATCAATATAAAGCTATTAAAACAGTCTTGAAAAATAAGCAGCATCTACCAGAACTGAATGAGCTTTTAAAACAACAAAAGATCGTCTGTACCATTTAAAATAGCAGAGAGACACTTGCTAGCTGCTAACATTTCAAACAAACGAGTTACTGTTGTTTTGTTTGTTTTAAGCAAATAACGTCTCATCTTGGCTTCTTTAAAGTTTTGTTTTTAAAAATTTAAACATCGAATTGATTCTTTTAACAGCCCGGTTTGAATGTTACTTCGCGTATTTTTAACCTCATGTTTACCGCTGTGTACCACGTATAACCTTAATGTTTTACTGTTTGTGCTTTAAATTCAAACAGTTCTAGTATAAAGACAAAAACGAATCATAGTAAATAACATAATATGAACAAATAGGCAACCGATCAGCGCGATGCAGACAAATGAATTAAATCAAACTTACCTTACTGTTAATGAGCAAACAAACAAATAAGAGACGGAGTAGTCCAGGCAGTAACGGTTCGCGATTTGAATTTTCCGTCAAGCCCATAGGTTGAGCAGTCACACCTGAAGGGTGGGGGCAGATGAGTGGGTGCAGGTGCATTCTGGTAAATGTAGTCCTTTTCTTTAATATACTTTTTTATAATCCGCATTTTCACACTATGCATTGTTCTTTATACTTGATTATTAATAAAAAATAAAAAATATTTTTATAAAGTTTATTACGCTTACAAAACATGTTTAGTTGACAAACATTTTAACAGTTATTTGGAATGATGCTCAGATTTTCTTAAATATAAATTCTTTGTGAATCAGCACCTTCTTGATGAAATACAAAACTCTTTAAACATGCCTCAGGAATTATCTCTGGGTTTAGTGGATTGACTGCTCATCATTGGAAACATTGAACGTATACCTAAATGAATTCTTACTTAAATATAAGTAGCTAAATATAAACTAATGCTGAGTTAAGACATGTAACTTACTGAACTTACTTAACTACAACATGAACTCAAATTAATTTATTGAAAATGACTGCATTAACTAACAATGAAAAACATGTCATAGTTAATGATGACTCTTCAATAGTTTATTATTAGGATATGCTGTAACTCAGCATTAGTTCATGTTAAAGTAAAAATACATGTATGTCTTTTTTCACTGTGATATATGGACCCTTATTATATTATAAAGTCCCCATCTCTTTTGTTTAAATTGATTGATTGAAGACAAACATTATAATATGTGGTCTGACTTTGTGCAAGCATGCATTATCATATGCTAAAAGTTACCTCCTCAGATAGACTAGAACATTCATTGGTGCCCGAACATTTTCCTTACAAGGGCCAAACCTGACTGAGGGCTGTGGGCCAAAAGTAAATGTTGTTGTGTTATATTAAAATTAAAGTTGCCCTGATAACCCCTAATTTATAATTTTATAATATTTTAAAAATAAATAAGCAAACATTACTCTATTTATGCATAACTAATGCAGTTTTATTTTCCAAGACTTTTTGTAGAAAAAAAGAAATCGTTTTGCCAATCAATTTTAAATATCCTTTTATCTGTGTGCCACTGCCGCAACCTCTTCATTTTTAGCCTATAGTACCCGAGTTCATTAGGTTTCGTGATGCATTTTATACACCTTCAAGTATGCATGAAACATAAAAAAATTAAAGGTCTTTTGTGGGCCAACTTTGGGCACCTCTGGACTAGAAGTACAGTAGCTGACAGGTATCTGCAGATATGTTTACCCGAGTTTGTCAGTCTGTTTCACCCAACATGTTTTGCATCCACATGTGAAAGACTGTCTTTTAGATTATGGACCTGTCTATTGATATTTTTGTTTCTATTTTAAAAGATTTAATGAAATGTTAGGGTAGAATTATAATAACAATAGAAACAATGAACTTCAAATCATGAGACATCAGCAAAAATAAGCAGCTTTACATTTCACTGACTAATTTATCAACATCCTAGCTAGCAAAAATGAGTTACATGATGTCATTTGAACGGCTTCTTTTAAACGATGTATGCAGCATTGAGACATACGTGCACAATATTCTGACCTAGGGCAGTTGGAGACATGTTTTCAAAGTGTTGGAAATATATATTCTGAAATAACATTTGTTGCATTTCTCTTGAGTCAGAGACATAATTTTCACACATTAAAATGGTAATTGTGTCCATTGAATTTTAGTTATTTTGAATGATGCTTAGTTTCTTAAATAGACTAATTAAATTATATTAATAATAAACATATTTAGAAAACACAGTTTTTATGTACCACAATACTGTATGTGCTGTCTTAAAGAGACATGGTTAACCCCCCACCCCACTCAGCTCTGAAAACAAAGAAGACACCTCTACCTGTGGGTCATTAACATATAAAAAGCCGTTCACACCTCACACCCACCGCTCCTCACAACCAGCTGTAAGGATTCCTGGAAACTTCCACCAGTTCCTACATACATCCACAAACGTAAGGTTTCTGGATGTTTCACAAGTTTACTTTGGTGTATTACCTTTTCAAGCACTCTGCCTCAAAAATCTGGCAAACCTAAAGTTTAGCAGGGATTTCCCATTCCGTATTTGTCCGTATACAGCTCTTTTCATGCAGTGCTCTGCAATGTGTTTGTGTACGTTGTATGTGTGCGTACCTTTGCGTGTGTGGCCTAACGCGTGTATTTGTGTGCTTGAGTGAGAGACAACAGTGGTTTCTTGTCACGTATCTGTCATCACCACGTCAACACAACATGTTTTACCTGGAAAAACAGAAGCCATCAAAATGACTACATTTGGTTACTTCTGAAGAACTCCATTTCTTAAGCTGCATTGTGTTAGGACATGATAGTTTATTTTTCACTTTAGTTTAATGGTACGACTGAAATGCTACATTTTTCCAAACTGTAGCTTAAGCGCGTTCATATCTCAAGCAGACATCAGCACAGTCAGGCGCTGAATGACGGTAATGTGCCGCGTGGAGTCACGTGCATGGCTTATAAAGATATTACGCGTGAACCTGGATTAGGAGGATTTACGAGAAGCTATCTTGCTGTTGGTTTGAGGCTTGTTCTGTTTAAATGACTTTTCCATTGCCACAGGTACATAAGCCAAGAATATCCTCTGTTTATGCTCCTTGGGAGGCTGGATTTTAGGATAAAGGTGGCAGGAATTCACTTGATGAAAACAACCTTCTTATGTAAACCATGAACCTGGAAGACCACACCAAGCCTTTTGCTTAAGTCACGTATACGTGCCGTTTTCATTGTATTAAGTTGCGTACATGGCTAAACACTAAAACTATCCAACCCTTTCATTGTCAGGTTTGTTTTTAGAGATTTCGCGGTCACTTTTCTCCACACTGCGCAGTAACATTGATATATTGTTGCTCCTCATGTATTAAATTGGAGTTAAAATGTATCTTCTGTCTCATATAACACGATCTGTTCGTACAGTCACAGTCTCTATCCCGCTGTGGTAAATCACACCTGACGTGTGTCGTTTGGGTTCACCTGGTCAAAGCCCGTACCCCGGCGTTTCGCTGGTCAACCTTTAGCTTGTGTCGTAAATTCATTTTAACTCCAAGAACAAAGCTCTGAGGCCTGGAGACATTTAGCTTGGCTGGGAAAGCCGGCGTGCTGAGCGTTTGAAAAGACAGCCTGTGTTGAAACAGAGAGGCTGTATGCAACTGTAGACGCAAGTCCTAGATGCTTGAGACAGAGGTGAGAAAAAGTGCATGACTCATGATTATGAGTTGTTTTTGTTTGACACTAATGTCTTTGTGTCAATTGTGTATTGTATTCTGTCTTTATTTGATTGTATTGGAAGGGGTTATGCATACAAAGTGCATACTTTGCGTATTTGGACTATCTTTCTTATCGCTTCAGATTAAACTTCTAGTGGACATTTTACACTGCTTACAGTTTATGTGTGTGTGTGTGTAGGCTTGGCGAGACACATTTTTAAAAACTTTCCTTACAAATGTATTGAAATATGTAAAAAATTATGTTTTTGAAGTGGTCCTCACTACTTATGCTCTGCAGTAGATTTACAATTTTGGGCAATGCCTGAATTTGAAAGAGTCATCTACCCACAAACGTTGGAGTAAATTAATAAAAAAAAAATATTTTACAGAAAACTTTGTGCTCCACAACTTATATATTTTTAACATTCTTGCTAATTTGTACCCGCAGTCAGGTTCGCAGAGTTTAAGGGTTAAATGGCTCATAAATCAGCCGAATCACATTTTAATACAAATCTAATCATATTAAAAGTTTTTTGTGATGAAAAGATTTAGGAATAGTATTTTTTATGTCATGATAACGATATGTACCACGATGGAGTTTCCCTTTTCTTTCTTTTAAGGTTTTTATGTTATTAACCTCTTTAATTCCATTGAATTTTCATGCTTTTTAAAAAAAAAACAACAACGTGAGTGACAGACCGGAGCAATATTAGGTAACCTCCCCTTTAAGAGCGAAGTCTGTATCCAATCTACTGTTACACATGCAATGTATACTTGCAAAGACGGGAATTTTAATGCATATATGTAATTAAGGCCAATAAGGCAACAAAAATGCCCACGAGCTTAACTAACGGCGGATGCACGGCGTTCGCGCTCCTCTCACACAGAGACAGTGCACGTTTTTAGCACTGTTGTTTGTGTTTCAACGGCTTAAAATCACTTGTTGTAAAATTGCGACGTCTAAATACATAAACTTTTGTAAAAATCATGAAAAATCCTGACGCTGGCTAGCAACTTTAAAAAAAAAATGCTGGTGGGGAAAGAGTTAAAATGGTATAAATAATAAATATACATGTAACTCTACTGAGTTACATAAGACCAATCTTCGACTGCTTCCCCATAAACGTTTCCTCCTTTACACCTCTAGTTGTCACTGTATGCACTTTAAAACAGATAGTAACAGATCGACTCTCATGTCCCTGCTGAAGTCCTGTCCTCTTGAAAAATATTTGGCTTTCCTGTAAACAGTCAGCTTCTGGGGAGGCCTAAAGAAGCGGTCAGTATTGTCAGGAGTGAAACAGATTTAGGGAGTGTTACTGTTTGTGCTCCCTGGGTTTTCTGCATACCGCTTACCCAAGACTCCTCTAGGGACAAGCCAAACATTGTCTCTCCTTGTCTTTGGGATCTGCTGATTTGAAACAAATGGAGCGCATGAATGACATGGGTACGTGCGTGTAATGAGAAAACAAAACAGGGGAGTCAATGGAGAACGTTTGGCGGGTGTCAGAATGTTTATTATACTGTATAGATGTTTGATCCCAAAGTACTTTTACATTGTGATCAGACTAAATTATCTGAACGCTCTCACTCCTCCTCCTCCTCCTCCTCCTGGGTTGCATTGTTTTCCTCTGCCCCATTCTGCGGCACCCTTCCTGGGCCTGCCTTGTTACGTGGCCCCCTTTCTGAAGACGTTCGGCCTTGGAGCTCAAAGGAAGACAAAAGGTGCCTTTGGTTGGCTGACTGGTAGGCAGGATGGAGGTGGTTCCAGCTGTCTGTCAAAAGCAAGCGTGATAAATGCAGGTGCTGTGGCAATTCATTGATCTACGAATAAGATTGAAGGTGGGTTGAGCAAGGGTTATGAATAGAGATTCTTATCACTGGCCCTCATCTCCACATTGTGTGTGATCTTCTCATGGCTGGTTATGTTTACTGAGAGCCATAGCAGAGGGTGGAGAGAGCTTAACATATGTAGGTCAAACTCGGTACAGATGTGAACATTCTTCTTCATCAAGCGTCTTTCATTGCTTTTCTTTCTTCTCTTCTCGCTTTATTTTTGTTCTCTTAACTTATACTTTTAACCTGCTGCAAAGTTAGCATGCTGGTAGTTGTTTTTTAGCTGTTTAGTAGTCATAAGCTGGTTCAAGTTGGTTAATGGCCAAAACAAGGCCATCAGGTGGTCTTTCAAGTGCTCTCTTTCTCCCTATTTTTCTTTCTTTTCCTTTCTGGCATCTCTCACAATTTTTGTGCCACCCTTAAGATTGTTGAACCCTTAAACCCCACACATCTTGCTCACTCAACCACTGGAGTATTATATCAAAAACTCAGACATTCCCAGACTCGTCTTGGCCAGAATAAACAGAACGGTTTTCCTCAGTGGGCGAGCTCCACGGGTTTGGATTGTTAATATGATCTCAAATTCGCCGTAGTCCTCAGAAAGTTTCCTCCGATCAGATGTACAGATGAATGGAGGACGTAGCATTGTTGGGGCTTTCTCAGAATCTCATGTTTCTTGTCATTCAAAAAGACAGGTACAAGGGACTAGCAGTTCAGTTAATTATCTTGCACCGGGTTCAGTGCTTCAGCCAGTGTTATTCATCACTAACCTCCAGTCATGCACGGGAGCATGAGTCTGCTGGCAGCTGTTGAGAGCAGATGGATGTGGTATGTTATTGATAGTGACGTTGGGAGTTTTTTATGTGGGTGGAACCCCCTGCTCGTGTCCATGCGTCTGCCCACTTCAGAGACACTCCTTTGGGACCCAGACATGCGCCTGGATCTTTTAGGGTAACAGTCAGTGCTTAGCTTTCACTATTTAACGGATAATGTTGCCCTTAAGCATCACTGATAGCATCATTTCTGGTGTCATGAGTTTTTAAATGGAGACTCGGATGTAGGCTGAATTGATTTGGATTACTGATAAGATTAATTATAGGCTCTGGCAAAAGCATACTGTAATTTAGCTCTGCTGTTTTTATACCGACATGGCCAACTCATTCCACTCAAAATGTCTGGTTGTTGTGTTTGGTTGCACTAATATAATACTAATATATGTATATATGTATCTGGCCACTTTATATTTGGCCATCTGCTAACATATTGGGTCTCTGTTGCTTCACTGCTGATTCTTGCCATACTTCCGTTGCCAAACTGCGCTCGCATACGTTGCCACGTCATCATTGTGTACAAACAGTAAAAGGGTCTATAAAATGACCTCAGTTTTGTAAAAATCCTCCAGCTTTAACCTCTAGGGGACATTTTGATTCTTTATATAAATACATTAGAAGAACGTTATGAATATTGGGAAAAAAATAATTCTCTCTGTCACACACACACACACACACGCACAAACAAACAAACATGAAGCTGTGGAGAAATGGTGTACCATATGAGAAGCATTAAATAAGATGTTTATGTAAGCGCTGAACAGGCCCAGCTGCACACATCTGGATCTGTGGTGATGCTCAGTTAATAGAGGAGAAGAAACAGCTTGAACAGCAAGGTCCTTTGTGGATCTTTAACAGTACACTGACACTAAGCAGACCAATTGAAGAGAATGACTCTGACACCTAAAGAGAATTCACCCTACGGTGAGGACGAGGGTTTTCTAATGTTTGTTCATGAGCAAAACCTATATCTGTTGGGCAGACCTTTCAGTCACATGTGCCAGACTTGGGTAGCCTTTTCTCTAGAATTCAAAGAGAAAGAAAATTGTAAACCTTTAAATGCATTTAATTTAATCAATTTTAAACCATTTAAACAGTTTCCGTTAGGCTATCTCGGATGAAACCTGAGTACTCGACTACTCGTACTCGGCTACTAAACACGCATCCACACACACATGCACATGCTTTATACCAGTGATCCCCAAACTTTTTCATTCCGTGACCCACTTAGACATTTATAATCTTATTTTAGGACCCACCCAACATGTTTTTTAAGAAATATGCAGAAAAAATACATTAAGAGATAAAAAAGAAATTAGTTTTCTTTTAAAAGAAAGAAATTATATTTTCATTGTCATTGTGTGAATTAAATGTAAGTTTAATTCCAATCCCAAAATAAATGTCTAATTGAAAAATGATAAAACCATTGCCATTAATAGGACAAAACAGTTTTTGTGTTATTCACTACAAAACCAAGTGCCTTTGGACGACCCACCTGATCCCATTGTGTGACCCACAATTTAAAAAACCCTGCTTTAAAGCATATAATTATAGCTTTTATCATACTTCAACTAAATTATAACTAGTTGTGTCATTCTTATGACCCAGCTACAGTAATTTTTTATAATTGACTGTTTTCTATATAAATTCATCCTACATAATGTAAAGAACATTTTGTAGAAATATTACCTTGATATATTGACTAAGACCATGTTAAAAATGTCAAACTTTGATGCTCCCAATCTCATTTGATTATGAGATTTAAGGTTTTAAAGGGGACATATCATGAAATCCGACTTTTTTCATGTTTAAGTGCTATAATTGGGTCCCCAGTGCTTCTATCAACCTAGAAAATGTGAAAAAGATCAACCCAGTAACAAAGTTTTGGTAAACCATTCTCTGTAAGCATGTGAAAAAATAGGTCATTGAAATCTGGCTCCCCCTGTGATGTCAGAGGGGGATTATACTACCCCTAAATCTGCACTATCCAACCACAGCACTGCCATTTAGTGCAGAGATCAGCTTATTTGCATTTAAAAGGACACACTCAGAACGGCGAAAAGGTCCCCTTTAACGGACAGGGTCAAACATGGGTCTCTATGTCAATACACAAAAGTGTTGCAGCGAACTGTAAGTGAAGGGTCCTCACATATCTGATCACACAATTTCAAGTGACCTCCATACTGCTTAGCCAAATGTACATATCCATCACAATTCCCAAAGTCGTTACAAATCCAACCTCAGCATTTCCTCAAAAGTGGATCTACTTACTTACATTGCCACAGATTTTCCAGCTAGCTACAAGCTGCCAAGGCAATCGCAAAAGACCTCGCATGCCCTAATGTCTTTCAGACACAGTAATGTGATGCAACGACAACAAAGCAAAACAGCCTCTCAGAAACAGAAGGGGGTACCTCCTGCTTTCTCTCTGTTGTTTTGGATGGCTAAGAGTAGTGCCAAAGGCAAACATTGATTCTTAAACACGCTTCCAACCATCCTCCAGAGCACCTTCCTAACTTTTGAGTTTAGGTTTATGTTGTCTTTAGTGTCCAGATTATTTATAATCTGTGATCCCTGTCTGTGAAATCCAGTCTGAAGTCTGATAATCTAATTATGAAGGTTCAATTTCAATCATTGACTATAAATATTTGACATGGCCTTACTTAGTCAGTACAGTATTAAAGATGGCAAGGTTATATTTTATAGTTTATTGTTACATTATGTAGAATGCTTTTGTGTAGAAAACAGTACAGATTTTTCAACTTCATGCGCATTATTATTCTCACGAAACAATATTTCTTTCAGCAAGACAACGTGGCATATTGTGCTATTTACCAGCAAGGGGATGACAGCATTTTGGATTTGATGATTGTGTGTTGTATATATTTCAGCAGTTAAGCATTTTCCAGCATTGTCTTTCAAGGAAAAACACAGTTTGGATCGCTCTAATCTTTGTTTGCGTTTTGAACTTGTATGCTTTTGATTATTGAAGACAGTCTGTAATGTAAGCAATGATTTTCATTCACATGCCTTCCAGTTATCTCCGGATCTTCCTTTGTTCTTTCAAAATATTATGGCTTGGTTTCAAAAGACGGTTTAAAAAAATCGCTCACGGCCTGACTGCCAGGACATGCAAAGAGGCACCGGATACATGTGGGCAACATATGAAGATATGATGGGGACGGCTGTCCAAGATCGGGCCGTATTAAATGACGGTCTGTGAAACTTTTACAGCTGTATATTAATCGTTCAGGCTGCTTGAGATTTGTTTTTCAAAACAAGCATAATTGCTATCGCAGCATAATCGAATGCAGGCCTGTTTGCAGTTTGGAGTGCAGTGCACCTATTCTAATAGTGTTTGTGTGTGTGTGTGTTGTGTGTAACCTTCTTAACAGTAACAGTAGAGCAGTAGAGCTCAACCAAGAATGCTCATCATGCGCCAACATTTGGGTTTGGCAAGTAAATAAAATGGAATAACTCATCTGTTGGCCGGGAACTTTATTAGGAGCTGCAACGTAATACATGATTTTAATTGAAGTGATTGAATGGTAGTCTGACCTTTGCCAATGTAAGTGATGTGCACAATTCAAATCAAAGAAAGTCAGTTAAAACTTTCCATTTGAAAAGATGTCTGTTGCGCTGCCAGCGTTTTTTCAGTGGTAATTTTGCCATTATAACTCATAAGAAAGAAAAATCACAGATGAGGTCTTTTTTAGATCTCAGATTTCATCTGGACATTAATGAGACTAAAATGTCATTAAATAGTCATTTCAGAAGAGATCTCAGTGTCACAAACTGAGCTCAGATTTGCCAAGTCTATAATCAAATCAATATTATTGAACTCATTTACTCAAATCCAGATGATTATCTACATAAATTTTACAGCTCCATACTCTTAATGCATTTTTACACTTGTCTTATTTGTTTCAATTTTAGAAGAAACACCTGAAATTAACTAGATACTATAATCTCCTGAGCCTATGAAAGGAGAAAGAAACCTATGAAAAGCACATATTGTGTAGCTAGTGACACATGTCCTGCACAGTTTGTCACACTGTCAGAAAAATGGTCAAAAATGATTCGTAGCCAGGGTGGTACTCTTTTAAAAATATACACATTTGCACCTAAAGAGTACATAGTAGTACCTCTGAGGTACATACAGTATTGGTAACAACGTGTGTATTTAAGTACATCAAGGCTACACATTAGTACCAAAAAGGTACATATGTGACCCTGGACCACAAAATCTTTGGTATTAGTATTGGGCGATATGCCCCATTTTGAAATTGTCCTACGATAGTATCGGGGCGAGGCAATAGTTTATTCATTCATTTTTAATTCATTTTTTTACTCATTTATGACATGTCACTTGATTGGTGGACAAAAAATAAGCTGATTTACTCTAAGGGCAACACACCTTGTTATGTTTTAACACATCTTGTGTTGTCCCTTTTATTTATTTGAACAGTTAGAGTGTATATTTGTAGCAAAAGCCAAATAAAACATTGTATGGGTAAAATGTTTCATTAGGTAAAACATTGTATGGGTAAAATCATTAGGATGTTATTTAAAGATGTCATAAAGATATTTTGTAAATTTCCTTCCGTAAATATATTAAAACCTCATTTTTGTGAGTGGATGCAGTTGCTAAGGACTTCATTTGGACAACTTTTAAAGGAGCTTTTCACCCATGGAAACATTAATCTTGATTAAAAGTGGATCATATTTGTAGTCAAAATGTAACACAAATTTAGAATTTGGTGCCTATTTGACCGAGAAAAGGAGTGTTTGTAGTCTCACCCCCTCTACAAAGATATTGGACTTCCTTCCTTCTTTCAATGATGCAAAATTATGATTTTTACATCATTGAAAGAAGGAAGTGCAACACTGAAATCCATATTTCTCCTGTCTCAGGGGAAACAGAGGGAATGATGCATTACCATTCAAAAACAAGACTGCATTTCTAACTATACAAAGCTTAATGAAAATGGGTGAAGTGTCCCTTTAAAGGCGATTTTCTCAATATTTAGATTTTTTGCAGTTGTTCAAATAGTTTTATCCTGGCCAAATATTGTCCTCTCCTATCCTTTTTTATCCTAAAAAAATCTAAAACCAATGGAAAGCCTACTTATTAATTATTTTATTCAGATGATGTATAAATCTCATTTTCAAAAAACTGACCCTTATGACTGGTTTTGTGGTCCAGGGTCACATATCGGTACTAAATGTATGCCAGTATACCTACCTGGTACATATTGGGTCCTATTTAAAAATACCACCCCAGTGACAGCTTGCGACCATTTCTGGACCTATTTTTAAAAGTGTACAAATATGCAACTAAAAACGATAAATTATTTTGTTGTCACAGATACAAAAATGTACTTTTACAAAAATAAAGCAAAATACATTTTAATTAGGGATGGGAATTTTCCAGTAATTTACTATTCGAATATTTAAGCTCATAAAGAACGAATATTCGAATATTCGTTTATTTAAATTATGTTAATTAAGACGTGTGTTTTGTATTTTTCATTTTGTCATAATTATACAGAAGGCTTATAATTAGGAAATATCCACAACAAGCTAAACTTATATTCTGTATGTATATATATGTATGTATTTTTAAGTTGAAAACAATGTAAAAAAATATATATTTTCTTAAATTCTTCTTAAAAAATATCCTACAGAAAAATGGCGTTAAAACCCCACGCGGAGCGAAGTCTGAGTCAAATCCTTAGTTTCAAGTCGGTCAGTATGAATTCATTACTGTTTGATCTTACATACATTATATTATACCAAATATTATATACTAACCCCAAATCTAAGCGAAGTTTGAGGACTTGCGAAGTTTAAAGTTTGAGGACTTGACAAAGTAGGCTATCATCATTTAAACAGACTCAAAACACCAAATAAGAGCCCGGAGCAAACGAAACAACACATCTACATAACCGACTGCTCAGTCGCCATATAAATATCTTCTGAGATTAGTTTTACATGTATTTGTGAATAAAGAAAACTATATTTATTCTACCTGCTTCGGTGAAAGCCCGTTCTTCTGACTAGATACAATAATGACGGTGCTGCAGAGAAAACTCTTCCTCGTGATGATGGTTATCCAATAAAAACAACAGATGGATTGAACAAGATTGAATATCTGTATTTAATATTATTTTACAAATAACGTAAGCGGCTCGATACCTTATTGTTGACTGTGCAAAGTTACTAACGTTAGAGCTTAATTTAACAACATTTCACAAAGACGGAGCTTTGCTTTTAAACTGCCATGTGCAGTTATCCGGTTCATTTTCGAAAGAGCACCGCATATAATAAATGTTCTCCGTTTCATTTCGTTCTCCGTGTCTGTCTCGTTATTAACAAAATAAAGTAGACTTTATAACAGAAAGCTTACAAATCTCTCATGATGTGTTGACGCGGGCGGCGGAGACGCATGTTTAATAACATATGAGCCCTCACTGAGCCAGTGGCCAAACACGGCGCGCCACGGACAAACACGGAGATAAAGGAAAAACTTAAATTCGTCTGCAATCTACATTGCCAAACAATCAGATATACATACAAATTAATGTTCTTATTTTACATTTAAGTCTGTAAAAGACAGTATAGATGAAGTGCAAAAGCATTAAATAACCCTTTGGTGGCACATAAAAAAAAAAACATTCGAATAGCATTTTTTTTATTCGAAATACTATTGCCGATCGAATATTCGAATATCCGTGCCCATCCCTAATTTGAATAGTTAGTTAATTGGTGGAATTGGTGATGTAGACAAGACCGACATTATCATACTGTTATTCCTCCCACTACGGACTCATAGCCTGTAAGTTTACTCCTGCTAGCATTGCATTGTGACCAAATCTTTCAAACATGGTGAGAAGCGCCACATTTCCGGCTGATTTCAGAGGTATTCAGGCCAATCACAACTTACAGATTAGCTGGCCAATCAGAGACACAGAGCTTTTCTGAGTTTTATGAGTTTTGTACAAAATCAGGTAGACGTATATCTGGAGCTTCAAAAATGTGCGCTATGTGGAAAATAAACATAAACCATAAACCACGCGAACACATTGTATTATACCAAATACACAAAATAAAGTTTTTTAAGCAATGGAATAGGTGCACTTTAAATTTATCTACTAAAGCATCATGCTGAAAGCCCCACTAATCTTTTCCCATCACAATTCAAACCAAAGCTCATCAATGAAATTTTTACAGCAGATTTCTTTATAAATGTGTTACCAAACAAATGTGTTATTTATCTAAATTGGCCGTCTCGGCACAAAGTTTTGCCATGTTTAACAACTTGTTAATGTAAGTTTGTGAAAACACAGACTTAAAAACAAGCAATCATATCAGTTGCAGATTGATGGGGTTCTAATGAGAGGAAAGCATTACAGTCTTGTCTGTAATTTAGCCTTGCTGGGAGGATACTAGAATGTGTAAATCCTGCTGAAGGGTAACCGTCCATAATCTACTTTGTAAATTATGACAACCAGGTGGTCCATCTTGGAATGTATGCATTTCATATTTGTAATTATTCAATAAGAAACATCTTAATGTATGTCTCAAATTACTATATGTTTTTTTACCTTCTAACATCTGAGCTACATTATCCACAGAAAGAAAAAGGTTAAATTCAGAGCACATGAATGTATTAATATAGCCTGCTTTTAATGAGGAATAGCAATTACCTGTATCTAAAACGTTAAAGGGTTTTCCTGCATATTACATTATTTAAAGGAACCTTATGTCTGGTCCAGATGCAAAGCAAGCTGAACTCTGCAAACAGCTAGAGTCAGGAGTGTTGAGAGAAAACAGATGCCTGACTTTAACATAAGCAGAAACAGAAAAGGCATATTATTGAACAGAGACCTTGGCTCATTTGTGACTGAAAAGGTGTGTACGTAGTTGTGTGCTTGATTATATGGGACTATCCCCCTTTCCTCAGACTAACAATTCTCCAGAGCCCCAGTTCACAGAAAGCAGTCTAGCCATACACGGCTGCCCAACATCTCATAACACACCACGATACGTTGGACATCACGTGATGCAGATTTCATAAACATTAAAAAGACGTACCCCTGAATTGATTTACTTGAGAGTTAAATGGTTATATAGTTACAATATAAATGTGCTTGCTTTGATGACAAGACTAACCCTGCGTCGGAAACTGCCTACTTCCATATTAGATAGTATATCTGAATTTATAGTATTCGAAAAACTCCTGGATGAACTCTTGAAGTGTTCATTTGATGGACACTTTACTATCCCGTAAGCCCCCGGAGAGATATTATCTAACGGAAAAAAAGAGAGGCGTAGTTTTATTCCAAAATGTCTGTACTAACTTGTTGTTATGACGACGTATGTCACATGAAGTATCAACATGGTGGATGTAGTACATCCGAATTGATTCATGCTATACATATTTAGACTATATAGTACCTAACTTCATCTAATTCAGTTCGTGCTGTCACAGTATGTGATTAGTAAGCATTAGTTTGTTTATGGTTTGTTGCCATGGTAACCATTAGCATAATGTCCTGTCATTTCTGACTTGTATTGGGTCTTTCAATGCCAGTCCCAAGTGAAGTCAGACGTCTTTCTTGTTTATAAACTACCACTCGAGCTTTTAAAAAATAACCTGAACCCACCGCAAACGCTTGATCGTGTAACATTTGTAATAGTTAATTTATTTTTTTAACAGGAAGCTATTGCTAATTTGCAATATCTCCCATCAATTCTTCTTGGACTTCGCATAGTAGCAATTTAATACTCAACTTGTCATCAGTATGAAAGAAAAACATTACGTAACAAGAAAGGCATTCTGTCTAAACCCCTAATTCTCAACAGACCCTCGAAAAAAGGGGCAGAGCCTCACATTCCTGACTGACGGCCTGGGCAAACAGATGAGAAACCAGAATGTTTGTGTGGTCATTTGTGGGTTTAGACCTCTATTTGCATGTCATTACCTGCTTCTGTCAAGCCACAAAGTGTTCATTCATACGTTCGCCCTTGCGTGTTTTGAGGCTGCCGAACTGAGGTGAATGGGGTGACAAACGCACATGGGCGCCTAAACACACGTGGCAGCACGGCGTCTAGATCTGTACCCAAACATACATTGAAAAGCATAAATAATCATCATGATCGGTCTGTACATAAATAGACGGACAGCTGTCAGGGCTGGTTTGGGTTTCCTCTAGAAATGACAGGTGTCACGGCAGGACTCTTGTTAGCAAGTGTCATGCTGTGTTGAAAGGGAATTTCATTTGATGAGTTCAAAATGACACACGAACCTCTGACCTGTGTTGGAAGAAAAAAAAACATTTAAAGAAAATATGTGACTATGACTTTCTTATGACTTTGTTAACATTGAGATGCATGAGATGAAAATACATTGTGGATAGATATCTTCCATGGAAAAACATCATCATAGTTATGGGTTTGGAGCGACACGAGAGTGAATGTAGACTAAATTTTCATTTTTGGATAAACTATTTCTATAATGCACAGAAACACTGTATATTTGTGCTTTCCGAACCGCACGTCTCTACTGAGTTACGATACGAGCACGTGAGCCAAGTATTGACAGTCCCGTTGCAACGGACTAGAGCCTCACTATGTTACATGACCACTAAAGAGGCATTCATCAAACATAGTGTGCAGTTCTTCCAAATGTTGATTTCTGGCGGAAAAAATCCCGCACACTGTGTCATCGGTCCATCCATCAAACAGACGGTGTTGAAAAGCACTGAAATGGTATTTTGTTTTGCAGCAGTTAAGCAAGACTGGGCAGATTGAAGGAACAGTATAATGTGGTATTGTGCCTGCGTGTTGAGTGAGTCAAGGAAACGTTGCATACGATGAAATGATGAGGGAGGTGAATCTGTCAGAAGAAGAGTAAGATCATGGGTTGGATCAACTGCGTTGTTTGAGCACCTGATTCGCTTAAGGTATTATGCAAATATGCAGTGATCCGGCTTGTGGTTTGGTCTTTAAGTTGTTACCTTCACTCCCTTTTCAATACTAATAAAAAATACTTTGGTGCACTTAAGCAGATGCAGTTCATGAAGTCTTTGGAGTAATATCATAAATAAAAATGATAATATTTGTAGTGTCTTTTACATAAGATGTGGCAGTTTTTTTCTTATTATTTACACATTTAAATAGTTTGTTTACCCCAAAATTACAATTTTATCAAAAATCAACTAAGTCCTTTGATCCGGGATTGAAACCGGGAGGTTTTTGGCTGTCCCATAGATTGCAATGTGATTTGCCCAATCAAGCCCATGAAAAGAATTAAAGACATCACCCAAAATGTCCATGTTCCATCAGTTGTTCAATAATAATATTATGAAGCAACGAGAACATTTTTGTGCGCAAAGAAAACAAAACTTTGACTTTAATTGCAAGCAAATAGTTTCGCATATGGGTCATTCTCACGAAATTAGACCAGGGGTGTGATTCTTCCGGATAAATCCGGAATTCCGGCTTTTCCGACCTGAAAATGAGGCTTTCGTGAATCATGCAAATCCAATTTTTTTGTGTGTATGTGGGGGGGGGGGGGGGTTGCAAGGCACCGTTATAAATGACCTCATATCACTCCGCAAGTAGTTTATTTATTTGTCACGATCGAAAGCAGAGCTCACCAAAAAGCTTGCAGTCGGATCACCGGCGTGTGGTGTTGGCTGCGAATTAAAAAAAAATCATGCGTTCGCCTACAAATAGAATGAGAGAAACACATCTTTCACTCTCAACCAAACTAACAAACTAGCCAATCAGAGGTAGAATGGGGAGGGGTCTGTGATGTGTGGCTGAGATCCAGCTGCAGATGCCGCGCGGCTGCGGAAAAGTCACAACAAGTTGTCAGCAGGATGAAGATTAAGTAAATGAAGCCTAGCCTAGGTAAGACGACCTTATATATAAAGGACTTAAATCAGTGGCGCTGGGCTTGGATAGAAGGAATAGGCAGAGACAAACAGCAAAATTAAGAGAACCTGCCAGGTGTTTGCTGCTTTGACAAAACTGTCCGTTTCAAATCAAGCTATGCCAGTAATGTAAATATCAGATTTCTCGTCGAGGTGAAATGCTGTCTCGCAATATCAATATAAAGTTGCGTTTGTGTCAAAACGTTTGCTTGCATTATTATTCTGTAATCACTTACGTTAACGCACGCATATACACGAATCAGATCCAACGTCATCCTGACGAACACACGCCTGTATTTGCTCCTCTTAATGGTTTGTGAATCTTGCGATTACAGAATAATATAATGACAAACACACACATTCATGGATCTGGTTTGCCCGTGTGCGTGCGTCTGTGTGTGTGAAACGCGTAGCTCAACTGTGCCAAAAGAACTATGCAAAAGACAAATGCACTTGACTGCCTTTCCAGAAAGTCACAACATTTGAATAACTTTAGTGTTACAGTATCCACTTTAAATTCAGCGTGTTGTAATCAATAATTAATCTGTATTAAATGCCCCCACTAATTATTCTATAAACATTAAACATGTTTTGACCAATGACAAATCTCATTTATCAAGTTGTGTATGTGGCTTGTGTGCCTTATTATTATTACCATATGCAACCAAAGATTTTACTAAAAGGGCACACATTTATTTACAAAAACATAAAAATCCTCATAGATCTAGTTACTTATTTTTACTCTTAAAATGCACCACACTGATATATTTACCTTTAAATGCACAAAGTGACTGATTTTGTTCAGTCTGAAACAGTGGCAAGGCTACATAATGGTCAGGGTGGCACTTGCCCACGCAGATTGACGATTGGCCACTCAGATCAATCAGTTTTGAGCTCAAATTATATTTCAACTGTATTTCATTTTATAGTGTGTGTGTGTGTGTGTGTGTGCGTGTGCGTGAGTGCATGGGTATATATGTCGCCACGTCATGGTAGGTGTGCCATATATTTTCCTGCTTTTTTGTCCTTTGCCAATCACACCTATGTTAGACTCATGATGTGTCATGAAACATTTTGTTTAAAAAAGTAAATGCAAAGTAAGGCCATGTTTACATTAGAGCATTTGCGTTTTAAAACGGCATTTTAAAATGAAAACGATCCTCGTTTATACTGGCATTTTAAAAAGAATCTTCATCCACACTATACACCACCATAAACGCATGAAACATGACCAATCATGTAACTGGGCATGCGCATAAAAGTGTAAAATAACTTATTACTCTAATAATAGCTTACCTGCACGTTTACGCAGCCTAGGGGTGTGCGATATTGACAAAAATTCATACCTGGGTCCTTTGCTGGCAACTATAACAGACACTATTTTTGAACCTATAAAAATGTGTTTGGGAAAGTCTTATACTGTTCTATCTCTACCCCCTACAACATATTAATATGATTAATAGGTTAATTTTTATTTTATAACAGAAAGGTCTTTATGATTTAAAAAGAAAGCCTTCAAGTGAACAGTACTAAACAGTAGCGAACTTGAAGCAAAAAATAAATTTTAGCAAATGCAAACTTAAATCAAACATAGTAAGAGGTGAAGTATTGCTTTAGCCTACCAGAAATGTTTATTGCATTAATTTTTAAAAGTGTGCGAGGTCCGTGCACGTCCTCCGCTAGCAACACACAAAAAGCTAAAAGCGCAATGCCTAAAAGAGCATTATATATTAATGACGATGAGTTTATTGTTTTTATTAATTTATATTCACAAAACTTATCAACAAAACATCGATTCAAATTAAGAGACAAATTATCTGAAACGAAATTCATTTTAAAGTAGCAAACAAAACTTACATTAAACTGGAAAATAATTTCTGACCCATTACAATTCTCCCTTCATATTAGCCTTTACAACGCCTATATGGCGTTTAAAATTACAGTCTATCTTTCGTAAGCTAACTAAATTTAAACAAAACATAAACACTTATAATGTTCTAGCTCCCCCCTACAACATATTAATATGATTAATAGGTAAATTTTTATTTTATAACTAAACAGAAAGGTCTTTATGATTTTAAAAGAAGCATTCAAGTGAACAGTACTTAACAGTATAGCGAACTTAAAGCAAAAATAAATCAGCAAATTCAAACTTCAATCAAACATAGTAAGAGGTGAAGTATTGCTTTAACCTTTACCAGAAATGCTTATTGCATTAATTTTTAAAAGTGTGCGAGGTCCGTGCACGTCCTCCGCTAGCAACACAGAATAGCTAAAAGCCAAGCGCCTAAACGAGCATTATATTAATGACGTTAAGTTTATTGTTTTTATTAATTTATATTCACAAAACTTATCAACAAAACATCGATTAAAATTAAGAGACAAATTATCTGAAACGAAATTCATTTTAAAGTAGCAAACAAAACTTACATTAAACTGGAAAATAATGTCTGACCCATTACAATTCTCCCTTCATATTGGCCTTTGCAACGCCTATATGGCATTTAAAATTACAGTCTATCTTTCATAAGCTAACTACATTTAAACAAAACATAAACACATTAAACCCAACAATACTCAAACATTCATATAAAACAGACATTATCTATAAGGATACATGTTAAAACTATCCGATATAGCGTTTATAATAGCTGGTTGGTAGATGTTTACTATTTTTGGCAAAACCTCCGTAACAAACCAACATTTACATGAATAAAATAATTTTTACTTTGAAAATGATGCGCTGTCACGTTAACATCAGCTGTTCGTTTACATAAGACTCCGTCTATGTTCATTTACACTCAGAGCAACGTCTGAGTTCTCAAACTAAAACAGGGTCTTCAGCGTTTGCGAACGAATCCGTTTATGAGGGTCGAAAACTGTGATGTAGTGTAGATGAAAGGCGTAAACGTAGCAAAAGTAACGCGTTTTAAAGGATGAACGCATTAATGTAAACATAGCCTAAGAGTATCAAAATAAGAAGCATACAGTTACAAACATCTCTTCATGTACTATTTTGCACATGATTTCAAAGGACATCATACAAACCAATTTTGTTTTTTTTCCCACATTTAAGGGGAAAATTTTCATTACCGCAACGTGTCCATGACTGGATTTGGGTTCTTTGACATATTTATAATAAAAAAATCTAAAAAATAAAAAGCCTCAGTGCATGTTATACTATAAACATTTACAGTAAAGAAACATGTGGTATTTGGTGATCATTGGTAAATGTAGAGACAATAATAAGGAATATTAATTATTATTTATATAATTAGATTTTCTCATCCTCCGCAACAATTTTCAATCATTGTTAACATTTTCAAAAAAAAATTGTTGTAAGGGACATAATTGACTGTGACACTTAAGATGGATACCAGGTAAGCAGTTCTTATTTTTTCTCTCCAGATAAAAGTTGAAAAATAAGGAAATAATGGAAATAATTCTATAGGAAATATTTTTAAATCCTCTAAAAATAATGGTTATAGTAAGTTCAGACCTTAATCTTATATGTGCAAAAAATTGTGTTCAAAAAATTCAGTGGCTTCTTAAAAAAATCTGATGCTGGGCACCTTTTAAGTATGGATTTCGTGAGAATCACCCATATGGTGCAATGCATAAAAAGATAAATTTACATATAAAAGAGATGTTTAATAATTTAAATACAGCCCTACACTATTTCAGGACATTTCGAATTTAAACCGAATGGCAAGTGGTTTCTTTACTGAAATACCAACTGTGTGACTTATTTCATGTTCTTTATTAAGATGTAATCTACTGTATATGAAAGGATGAGTAAATGGGGACATCAGATGAGCAACAGATTCCTTGTGGTTTTTGTTCTTCCATGCAAAACAGCAGGAGAATACAAGGCCCGATTATACACTTACATATGTTGGCCCAACACTGAAATCATTAAAAAGAAGTCAGACATAAAAAGAGCATTGAGTCGCACCAGCATTAAAACAGACCTCTGAGCTCCATTAAAAGAAACATGAAGGCAAAGC
Source organism: Paramisgurnus dabryanus (assembly GCF_030506205.2). Lineage (NCBI taxonomy): Eukaryota > Metazoa > Chordata > Actinopteri > Cypriniformes > Cobitidae > Paramisgurnus > Paramisgurnus dabryanus. The sequence continues at coordinate 20,953,446 of NC_133343.1, read as the reverse complement.
CGAGATTAGATACAACTTTCAAAAGCAATTGTGCACATAGTTTCTTTAAATAAAAGTCACTGCACTCTGTATTTGCAACATATCCTGCCAGCTATGTCAGTCATACAAGACCAAGTCCTATCTTCTTGAATGGGGGATGACATTAACTCATTTTTGAAAATGTGCTAATTGCGACTGAATTTGCCTGGAGCGGGCACATATGCTCTTTGGTATGCATCAGACTGGTGAGAGTTTGAGATTGGCGGTGACTTTGTGATGATTTACAGTGGAGTTTTGTGATCTGTTTTGACCTGTTGTTGACCCGTCTTCCCCCCATGACACATGCCACTTGAGGTGGGGGTTAATGAATCTATTCATGATCCCACACTTCAACACATGCCTTCTTCACTGCTATGAACAGCTCCTAACTGATCTCTGATACAGTGCAGACATGTTAATTTGGGTTACATTTACATCTGGTATTAACATTTGCGTCGGGTGATTCGATATGCAGCTGAGTGCTACCCGTGTTAACATGCAACTAAAATGTGGTGTCTTGTGATCACATTATGTCGAGTGATCTCTGATTACTGTGCTGATTACTGTGCTCAGTTAGTAGCATTGCATTAGCATTACAAAAGTTTGTGGGTTAAATTCACAGGAAACATCTTGTGATGCACTGTAAGTTTTAGATACATGCGTGAATGTAAATGCACAACACAATCTCAAGGCAAGTTGTGTTATAGTCACGAAATATTTGATTAATTTATTCGTGTTCATGGATACGATTTTCCGCTTTTTTTTCGTGCCATTGAGCATGAATGTCTTTTTCGTGTCATTTTGGGGTTAGAGTTGGGGTTTGGGAAAGGGTGTTTGAAATGTAACAAAGTCGTTCTAACCCCAACTCCAAGTGACAATGGTAAAATAGGAAAAAAACTATGAGAAAACACTCCACGTAGGGATGTAAAAATATGTTCTCTGCTGTCATTATTTTAAAACCTTTTATGCCATTGTGCCTCCAAACATGTTAACAATGTTCATGTTAAGTATAATGAACATGATACTTAAATATTTTTAAATAAATGTAGGAATAGGTTAAGCAAAGGTCATTGTATAAAAGTGTTAGGGGGCATGTGCCCCAGTAGAGCTTTATATCTAACAACGCCCTTGATTCTAATTTTATGTAAAATTTATCTTTTTTTTCCGTGAGAGACCTGCAGTACAGAAGGTTGAGTTAAGCCTTAAAATTTTTTTTTTTTTTATTAAGTTTTATGTACAACAAAAAAGTAACTGAAACTTTTGAAAATAAGTCTGAAATTTAAATAACAGTTTAATTGTTTGAATTTTCTTCCCCCCAAAAAAAACGTGATATGTATCGTACCTTGAGCCAAGCATCGAGATACAGATCGAACCGTGAGCTTAGTATATCGTTACACCCCTAACTCCACGGACACGAAAATGACATAAAGGGAAAAATGTCCATGAACACGAATAAATGAATCAAATATTTTGTGACTATAAAACGACTTCACGGCTTCACTGCAAAAAATAAATGTGTTACACTGCAAAAAAATTATTTTCAAGAAAAAAAAATCTTGTTTTCAGTAAAAAATTTCAAAAAATTCTTAAATTAAGATGCTTTTTCTTGATGAGCAAAACGACCCAAGAAAATAAGTCTAGTTTTTAGTTTTTAGCATAAAACAAGCTAAAAAAAATCTGCCAATTGGGTAAGCAAAAAATCTTGAAAATTTTTCTAAGACACCAAATTCAAGATAAAATCAAGAAAAATTTGCTTACCCCATTGGCAGATTTTTTGCTTGTTTTATGCACAAAATCACTTAAATTTGATATTTTTGGTCTAAAACCTAGACTTATTTTCTTGGGTCGTTTTGCTCATCAAGAAAATACATCTTAATTTAAGAATATTTTGACATTTTTTACTGAAAACAAGGTTTTATTTTCTTGAAAATAATTTTTTTTGCAGTTTACTTATTATTTTTGTCTTGTTTTCTAATATAAATATCTGAAAATTCTTAAATTGAGATACTTTATCTTGGTAAGCAAGTGGCTTAAAATAATAAGTCTTGTTTATTTAAATAAATGATGAGAGTTTTTTACTTAAAACAAGTCAAAATATCTGCCAGTGCAGTAAGAAAAATAAACTTAATTCCAGTTTCAGCTTAATACAACAAACTTAATTTAAGTTCATTTTTCTTACTGCACTGACAGATATTTTGACTTGTTTTAAGTAAAACAACAACTCTTGATTTTCATCATTTATTAAAAAAAAAACAAGACTTATTATCTTAAGCAACTTGCTTACCAAGTAAGTGTATCTCAATTTAAGAATTTTAAGATAATTATATTAGAAAACAAGACAAAAATACTAAGTAAGACATTTATTTTTTGCAGTGTTGAGATTGGGTTGAAATGCATCACTTTGCGGATCAGTATGTTGTGCATGTGTAGTGCTTTCAAACATACTTGAAGTTAAATTGCTCTCCACAAATATGACATTTTGAGCTGAAATGCTAGACATTCTTTCAGATGAACTCCAGTTTAGCTGAATTTCAGATGTGCATGTTTTACAGATGTGTGTTTATATCAGGCACACTGAAGATGTTCATGAGGTCAGAGGCTTCACATAAGTCAGTTGTTTTCCACCTAAGCCATACATATGTCAAACATAATAAAACATTTGCTTAGCAGAATGATTGCATGAATCTTATTTGAGTAAACCGATCATATAAACAGTGGAAACAAAAGCTATTTATTGTGGTACACTTGATGTCTATATGGGAACCTGGAGTGCCAAAAACACTCGTCATTCTGTGAGCAGGTGTCTGTTGATCTCACTTGCTTGAGAGCATGACATTGTTAACTGGAAGGGTGTTCACTGTCACTAAGTCATTTTGCTCTTGAATTTTGCTCATGCCAACACGCTTAGCAGACTTTGAAGAGCGGAGAAATGCATTAACACTGCAGATCTATTTAAGAGCTGCAAATGGGATGGTAAGTTAATACTCTGAGCTCTGCTTGTTTTGCTGTGGTCTCTCTGGCATCAGTGACAAGAGCTATAATTGCCCCTCATGAAGCCAGTTGAGTCACATTTGTTTCATTGTCATCGGTCACCAAACATTTTCTGTTCACATTTACTAAAGAAATGGTTCCAGTGCAAAAAAATTGTACAGCAGTGTGGTGTGTTACCTCAGGCTTTTAGTGCAGATACAGTTAACAACACTTTTACAACAGCCAAATCAAGATACCAGATGAACTGAAAGTGTATGATTTATGCAGAAGAAAAATCTTTCTTGTCCCTTTCTGCTTATGGTCTGTGGATGAGTTGTTGGAGTTATCTCTGACTTTCAACAAAGGTTAAAAAAATATTTCATATTCGCGACCCTGTCTGTTAAAAGCCAGCTAGTCAATTTTCGTGATTTACAGTTTTCTACATAAAATCATCCTACACAATGTAAAATAATTTCTTTGAAATACAACCTTAATATCTTTAATTTTGGCGAAGTAAGGTCATGTAAAAAAATTGAAAGGAAAGTGAATTCAACCTATGATGCTACTTATCTCAAAATTAAATAGTTTAGCCTGGATTTCAGGCAGGTTCACAAGCCATTCATTTTTTGAGTGAGACATGCAAGAACGAATGCAATTTTACGTGCCGCCATAATTTAATCTAGTGTTGTTATTGTCTGTTTATACCACGGCTGTTGAATGCTCTATTCTGATTGGTTGGGAAATGTCCCATGGGTATGCGTTATTTTTCGATAACCGCACACCTGACCTGTCAAAAAAATCACCAATGTCTATGGTAACCGTGGTATAAGCGGAATAGTTGAATTATGATAGGAATTCATTTATTATGGAATTATGTTAGGAATAATTGATGATGGGCCGTTGAATTATAAGAAAATAAAACACAACCAAGGTGGTTATGCATTGTGCCGTTACACTGCAGGTGTGCATTATTTTCAAAAAATTAGGACCGGAGTTCATTATTCCGCTTATACCACGGTTACTACAAACATTGCTGGTTATTTTAAGCTTTTAACAGGTCAGGTGTGCAGTTTACAGAAAAATAATCAACACCCATAGAACATTTCTCAGCCATCAGAATACAACATTCAACAGACCTGTTGTATAATTGAAAATAATGCACACCCGCAGTGTAATAATTAAATGGCTTGTTGTCAACTTTTCCTTACTTACATAATATGTGTGCCATAACTATCGCTAAAAGCTCAAAATTCAAACTGTTTTTTTACAAACCTACAGTTTTGCTTTTGACGACTTTATTAACCCCTTTGTGTTACATATGGATTACATTAACTCTTTCCCCGCCATACTCATCATTTAAGAGTTAAAACGCTTCCCTGCCAATGACGAGTTTTTCCGGCAATCCATATTTCCGCTATTATCCACCAGGTGGCTCTCTTACCCAACTTATAAAACCCAGAAGTATCCCCTTAGGGCGAACAGTTCAAACTCTGTGTATGTTTTGATTATTGCTCTGAATCTGATCTCTATCAAAAGTCCTTTACAAAAATGCAATTATCTCAGCTTTTTGCTCAAAAATTGGTATTTTTGAAGAAACCTACCCATATTTGAGAGGTGATAAAATGAGAACAAATGAAACTTTTTTTTGAAAGCAGAAAGTCTGTTCTTTTATTTGATATATTAACCTCTTAAGACCTTAAGACCATAGTTTTGGTTGTTTGTAGTGGTGCAACGGATCGCAGTTGATCCGTGATCCGTACGGATCACGACCCACGGTTCGGCTCGCATGTGATTCGCGGATTAATACGCAAATTTAAATAGGGAAAGTTTATAATTTGTAAGTGTTATAAAGGTTTGCAAATGTTAACATTCAAGTGATTTTAAACAGTTTAACTGCAAAACGGCGCTAAAGTGATCAGTTTACTTTGCGCACAAACGCACGCGTGCGGTTGAATGCGTCCGGTCCAGCTCGAGTAAAAGCTCTGGCTGCCCATACAACGACGCTTAGAAAAGTTGTAGTGGACGCTCTGACGCTCGAATGCATTCTCTGAACTCCTCTCAGGCGGAGGTTTCCGCCTTTCGATTGGTTGCCGGTGAACATTTCCGCCTTCCGATTGGTTCGCCGCCGAACCGCGTCATATCTCATTACCATAAAGTTGATCTGATTTCAACTCTCCTCGACGCTCACGCTGTACATGACGCGCCGCGCCGCTGCTCGCCGGAGCTCGCTGCCGGCTCTCATTGAAAATGAATGACTTCCGGACACTTTGACGCTCTCGCCGGTGGCGGTCTGAATGCACAGTAAGACGTAATCATCCTTCAAAGATCAGAACTCTTGATGTTTAAATTTCAGAGAGTTGCGCTACTCTCTCTCATACTGTAGTGTATTAACATACATTTGGCTAATAGAGCAATGAAAAACAACGTAACGTTTTTATGTGGGACGACTGTAATGCTGCGCCGTCTGTAATTCACCCTTTGTCTGTGTCTGTGCGCTCGTTTAAGGGGACTCGGTAGTGCACAAACAGAGAGATGCAGTCTGTGCACATTTGGTCTTAAAGAGACAGTAAGCTCAATTGACCTACTTAAGTCTGTGTCATTAATGTTAATCAAACAACCCAAGACAAAGAGAAAATCACTTCTGAAGCTTTAAAAAAATAATAATTACATTTAATTAATACAATAAATGCAGTGTTATTATTCATTTGATTTCTGTAACTAATGATTTTAGACCTTACTTAATGTGCAACCTTGTTCTTTTTATAAATGTCTGTAATTTCTTGATTTGTTATTAGAATTTTCCCATACTTTTTTTTTTGCTGATCCGAAAAATGATCCGATCCGTGCCTCAAAATCCGTAATATGATCCGAACCGTGAGTTTTGTGACCCGTTGCACCCCTAGTTGTTTGCACCATAATACTTAATTCTGTGTAACTGGAACCTGTTATACACAAGCTTGGACAATTACACTGCTTTATGTTCAAAGAAAAATATTTGGTTATTATATTATTGGTTCTTCCTAACCCTAAATAGCTGGAAGAAATCTGAAAAAGAAAGACAAACCAAAGCTCGTGTCTTAGGAGTTTAAAGAAGAACATTTTCAGGAAGGCTTTTGTGAAAATCATAAAAAATGCTGGTGCTGGCTGGCAGGAAAAGAGTTAATGATGAATGGATGCACTTCCAGAGCTTTAAAACGTTGATCTGTTTAATGCCATTATAAAGCAAGGAAGAGCCAGGATATTAGTTAATATAACTCCGATTGTGTTCAGCTGAAGAAAGAAAGACATAAACATCTTGGATGACATGGGGGTGAGTAAATAATCAGTACATTTTTCATTTTGGGGGTGAAGTACTCCTTTAACCAAAGTAGTAAAATAACATTTCTACTTTCTAATTTTTACTTACTGATACTGTTATAAAAGAAAACTGTGATTTCTATCTGTAACATATATAAAATGTATACAATGTATTTATACTGATGGGGCATTAAAATGCACTGCATAGTCAAAATAACCCAACTGATGGAGAATAGAAGAATTTAGATGAAAGAGAATATGAGGGAGTAAGAGATGGGGAGAGAGTGTTTGAGTAATGGAAGACCAGCATTTATCAGGAGGGAACACCGCAGGACGTTTAGATAAACAGAGCAAGGCGGAGGGCAAAGTTCACAAATTCACTTCATATGATAGAATTAAAGGGAGTGGGATGATATGTCTATACGTTTTCTTTATTCCCACTCCTTCTTTCCTTGTTTTCTCTTTCTGTGACTAGCCGTCTGTCGCTATTGGTGTATCTTTATTAATGGGAATTTCATGAAAAGGCGACCGGTATAATTTTTCGAAAATTTCCCATTGCACTCCACAAAAGAAGGAAAGGCCTGTATATGTTTGGAACGAGTTAATAATGGCAGAATTTTTATTTTTGGGTAAACTTTTTTTTTTAAATGGTTATTTTACAGATTTGGCTGGCTCCTCAATGACCTCCTCTCTTCGTTGACTGCTCTCTTTGTCCTAATCACCATCACACTGTCTGTGGTGCTTTTGCTGCCAATCACAAATACTGTTTGGTTGTTGATAATAAAGATTTTGGCAGCAGTTAATGTCAGCCGTACCTTGTGCTTTTCAGTCTCTCCGTGTAGCGCGCTCAGCCCGTCACTCAGTACTGCCTGCGCTTGTCCCAGATGTACATCTCACATTAAACAGTAAAGACTGAAAATCCAATTCCATTTAAAATCATGCAGTGGTACTCAAGCCAAACTTATATGAGTGTCTTACTTTTCAGTTGGCCTTGTCTTATACATATTGTAAGATTTTGGAAAGCCATACAAGAATCAAAGCATCTCGCATGTGGTTCTGTCATCGTGCGGATAATTGACGGGGGAACACTCGCTGACTCCGCCAAATCGTAATAAAAAGCTCTACGGTTAATTTTAACAATAAAGGAGTCCGTCACAAGCAAAATTGCTCGAAAAAGTGTGCATGCTTTAAGATACTCATCAGCACTTTGAAAAAGTCGATTATTTTTGTGACACACAACCATTTTAAGGTAATGCAGTCCAGACTGGTTTAAGGCCATATGGCTGTATGTGTGTGTGTGTTTGGAAAAGACTGCTCATTTATCAGCACCATTTATCAGAGTCTGTTGAGAATTCCCTCGAAACATTTTTACGCCGTGGCCCCAATTTAAAGCCGCTTGGCTCTGTGGATCTAAGTGTGTGGATGTAGAAGTAGTCAGAAGTGAAAGGTCTCCATGCTCTTTAGACTTCATCACATTAGCCAGATTTCTCTCATTATTTACCGTGATTGTGCAACAGTGCTTTAACAATAATGTCAGTTTTCCCAAATTTTTGGGATATGTTAAAAAACTAGACATTCATTAGGATAGACTGTGTTAAGTGGACAAATGTAAGAAATACTTTAATCACATGTTCTATTTAATAATCTGTTAAAGTGATAGTTTACCCAAAAAAGAGTATTATGTGATAATTTACTCACTCTCATGTTGTTACAAACATGTATAAATATCGGTGCTCTGATGAACACTGATCAGAGCGAGGCCCTGTTGACTTCTATAGAATGGAAAGAGAATACTATGGAAATCAATGGGGCCTCTGATCGGTTTGGTTGCAAACAATCCTCGAAATATCTTCCATTGTGTTCATCATAACAAAGAAATGTATACAAGTTTTTAAGAACATTAGAGTAAATAAATAATGACTGAATTTTCATTTTTGTGTGAATATAAAAGAGATACAAATACATAACATCAAATAAGACAAACACTAGAACCACAATACCTAACAAAAAACATAATTTTGTAAGTGTGCACAATGAAAGCAATTCAGTTGAATTTCTTTATTATTCATTGTAGTGTTACAATGTGATGTAGGATTAGATGGACCTCTTTGGCCATCACATGCATTGTTTTGAGCGTCTCAATGTTGAGGATTTTGTGCATTTTTACTTTTAAATGTTAACCTATTATTATATGTATAGCTAATGATCTGTATGCATACTTGAAGTTGAAATTATTTACCTTAATTTGTTAAAGGGACACTCCACTTTATTTGAAAATATGCTCATTTTCCAGCTCACAGAGTGAAACAGATTTTAGATTTTTACCGTTTTGAAATCTATTCAGCCGACCTTCGCAGGGCTCCAGACTAACTTTTTTCACTAGGAGCACAGTGGCCCCCAACTGAAAAAGTTTAGGGGCACAACCAGAAAATTTAGGGGCACACACCAAAAATCAACATGCTTACCAAATATTCACATTTCTACTAATTTCCACTGTATTACTAATAAATTTAATGACAGATGCAGAAAGTACAATGTGCTGTTTCAAATTCAGTGTCACATCACAAAAAAAGGTCAAATTTACTGGTCGCACATGTGCAACTGGATGTAAAATTCAGTGGCACACGTCTCAAACATTTGGTGGCAGTCTGGAGCCCTGCTCCGGCAACACAACTTTTAGCATAGCTTAGCATAATCCATTGAATCTGATTAGACCATTAGCATCGCGCTTAAAACTGACCAAAGAGTTCCAATATTTTTCCTATTTAAAACTTGACTCTACATTGTGTACCAAGACTGACGGAAAATTAAAAGTTGTGATTTTCTAGGCAGATATGTTAGGAACTATACTCTCATTCTGGCGTAATAAACAGGGACTATGCAGCCGTACCATGGCTGCAGCAGGCGCAATGATATTACGCAGTGCCTGAAAATAGTCCCCAGCTATTGGAAGTAGCCAAGGGGACTATTTTCGGGTGCTGTATAATATCATTGTGCCTGCTGCAGCCAAACTCTATGGTTATTTTTTAGCACGATGCTAATGGTCTAATCGGATTCAATGGATTATGCTAAGCTATGCTAAAAGTGGTACTGCCAGACCCGGAGATCGGCTGAATGGATTCCAAAACGGTAAAATCAAATGTTTAACTCTAGGGCAGCTGGAAAATTTGTATTTTTTTTGTGGAGTGTCCCTTTAAGTTACAGTAACATAGAAATATATGTTGATTTGATATTAATTGAGTAAATCTCATTTGATTATCATTGATAAAAGTGTTTTCCACTTAAGCATATAAGTTGAAACAACTACATTTTTTTTTTTTTTTTGAAGTAATTTACAGTGTAAAATCTTGTCTGATCATGGTTGTTCAAACCCAAAACGACTGTTCGATTTTGAAAATGAGTACTTTTTCACATGGCTAATAAGTAGGGTCAAAGCTTGCATCGAAAGAAAGCCAGCATATCAGTCTTTTACACTCTTCCATGCACATTTCCCGCAGATTGCCCCGGGAGATGGATTGGTTTCCTGTGGAACCTTTCCCTCGCTGTTTGTCCCACCTGGGTCATGGTTTAGAGTGGACTGGGGCAGGATTTGGGTAAAGCCCCATTTGACAGCAGTTGAGCAGCGCAGCCTCCCTCTGCGGAAACTCCATCTCGCAGTCTCTTGTTCTTCTACTCACTCGCTTTGCACTGATCCATGAACTGCCTCTGACCCCCGCACGCCTGTGATTAATGTCCCAGGCACAACGTTTCATCCCCCCTTCGAAAGAAAACATGCAAGTGAGCGAGGAAGCAAAACGATGTTGTGGATTTTTTTGAAAGCTCTAATGAGGAGAGAATGTACTAAATAGAGAACGATGGTGGGCGATGGGACTGATGTCTTCTTTTTAATCGCTATGTGGGGTCTCAGGCAGTCATTGGTGGCTGTATTGATGTTAAATCACATGATGGCGATGGGTCAGTTCCTCTCATCCATGCATGTCCTCAAACCATCGCTTAAACCATCTAGTCTTTGGATCAGTAGAGCGGGACAGTTGCTCCAATCACAGTTGTGGTTCACCTCAGTAGTTTTCTATGAATCCCTCCAATCATAGAAATTCCTGTGATGAAGTTCTGGTCAAATATGTGTGTGTTTAAGTTGCCGTGTTAGGTTTAAGTTTAGTATTTTGCTGTAAAACACCTCATGTTTTAAATAATGTGTACAATGTTTTGCAAACATTCTTTTTTTTTCATTTTTGTAGAACAATAAATCAAGCAGACTTATGACAGTTTTACTCATGTTTATAGAGGTGCACATGAAGCACGCTAAAATTAAAACACATAAAACATAGCTTTGCTTAAGAACGACAATTTAAAAATGTGTGTGATATATCAAAAAGTGATCGAACCCATGACCTTTGCACTGCTAGCACAATGCTCTACCAACTGAGCTACAGTAATTTTTACTTCAAAGCGCCAGCTGTACAGGTCCAGGCTAATTCTGCAGGTTTTTTGGAAAACAAATCAGCAAATTTTCATCCGTTATGCGAATAACTTGAGCAGATTGTACTAAATTCGTACTAAAAACTGTGGCATTGCTGATGTTTGTCACAAATTGGTTTGAGGGCCTATATATCCTCAGTATACCACAGCACATATGTCAAAGCCAAAGTTGTTTTGAGGATAAATGAGCACTATCTATCATTATGACTTATGGCACATATCAGACTTGGACATATCAAAGCTTGGGTCTATTTGTATCTCACACAGAAACATGGGGACACATGCAGGCAGCATCACATACTTACTCCCACACAAGCATATTGTTTGAGGTCATTTGATGAGGTTGGTGGGTGACCTGGCTCTTAACCTCTTCGGACATCTTGACCTGGATGACCACAGTGTCTGACTTCATAAGGACAGAACGTAGAAATCCACTGGGGTGCCATATAGAAACTGGCCCCGAGCCTCCCTTCCCATCACCATTTGACCTTTGTTGTGATTTGATGCTTAGTGATTGTCTTACACAGTCATACGAGCACACATACTTTAGAGCCACATGAAATATTTAAACAAGGACCCACACTGACACAGATTGAGAGATATAGACTTCAAAGTGGCCTGTGAACGTAAGACACATGGCAGGGTTCCCACGATTGTGAAAAACCTGGAAGTATCAGGAGATGTTTAAATTTCCAGATTTTTTGTGATTTCCAAGTCTAAGATTTCATAAAAATGCAAGTTTAATTGGAAAACTAAAGGAAATTTTTATAGTTGTGTTTTGCAATATGTTACCAATATTATTGCAGCTTGAATATTACTCTATTGAGTCATATACAACATTTTTGTTTTATTTGAAAACTACAGTAAGTATAATCTGCCATGATCTTTCGTGGTGGCTAATTTGCACAATTATTAGAAAAAAGCAATAATAAAGCCCCACCAATAAACCCAGCATTTGGACAAATTTCATACAAATTAGACAACACGTAAAATAGTTATGAATTGCCATAAGGCTGTGTGGGTATAATTGTTAAAGAGCACCTATTTCATTGCTAAAAAATGACATACAATGTGTTCACGTGGTTTATGGATAAAAGGACACATGATCCGGTTGGGACCGCCCCATTTCCAGTGTTTAACAAAAACACACAAACAACTCCTCTGCTACTATATTTCCAATGTTTTCATAATGCTTGGTTCTTTGGGAAGCTGAACAAGCATAAATTTCCCTCACAAACAACAACACACCTCTGGTGATTTCTTGTCAGCTCCTGGTTGGTGTGTACGTGCACTATTCCGCTTAAAGTGCCCATATAAAGATGTCCACTATACGAACCCTGGCGAAATGCATCTGGCACAGAAATACTCCGGTGTACGTCAAACTGCTTTTTGACTTTTTGCCTATGTTTAGCTGGAATCCAACTCTCAAACAGTGTCAAGTAGTCAGAATGCATGAAATAGCTTTAAACACCCTTTTAAACATTTTTGCTGCACAAATTTCGTACATCGAACCTGGTAAGCACTCATTTTAAATGAAACTGTAATGTGCGTTTTTGTTGTGAACCTCTCTGATGTATTACGCAAGGTAAACAGCGCTCACCTGTTCCCATTGGCAGGAGGTGTTGCCAGTTGTTTATGATTTCTCCTTGATTAAAGGACATGTTTACATGACCCGCACTGACGTCTTGATAATGGAGCCAGTGTGCTGGAATCCCTGGCATGTTTCAGTTCTGTGGATGGGAAAGAACATCCTTTTATATTCGAACCCCCACCTCTGATCCTTTCTTCCCAGTCCTGATGAGATGATAAGTGCCAGAGGGAAAATAGGAATATAATGAACCTCTGTCGTTGAAGTCAAGGGATGGTGGTGCATCTTTGCAGAAACAGACAGGTAACATGACAGCAGCTATCCCGAGGCAAGGCTACACACATGCAGACAAATACACACACGTGCATTCCTGTCTACTAATTGTCAGACCTTTTGGCCCGGTTGTCAGAGAACAGTGTCATCCTCTGAAAAGCCAGTCATAATTCATTCAGTGAATGTACTAATGGGTCGCCATAGCCGTTTTACATTGGGTGCTAGGTAAAATAGATTCCCGCTGGAGCACCTCTGTTTTTTATCTACAACAAAAAGGCCAACTGAAGCTTAGCAGAAACACTTGAGACCCTTTTTTCTCTTCCCTGCAATGATCTCAACTCAACTATCCTTCATCTGGCCTCTATTTTACCTTTTGGTTTCCCACACGAGGTCAAAGCGACCAGCATTAAACACACAGACGAACATACTGAGTAAATTAGATAAAACCTGCTCTTCGAGCTTTGAAAAGCCGCATGCTGGAGAGGCCGAATTTCGCTTTTGTTGATACTCGTAACAGTCGTCCCCAAACCACCATGACGGCAGTCACCGTTTTCTCTTTTAAGTGAATCTGTGTTGAACATTCCCGGGCTGTTAAAGTTAGTTAGCGTGAAATTTGCGATTAGCATTCCTACTTATGTAAGCCGCTGTTTGCTTATTTTAATGCATGACGTGTGCTGAAGACACGTCTTTCCCTTATCTGAATTTCACAGAATGGTTTACGATGATGGAAGTCTCTATCTCCACTGCTGTGTCATATATGACCTACTCTAAGATTTTGTCTTGCCTCTTCATGATGACTTTACCTTAAAGGGTTCAATTTTCTTTTAAAAAATCCAGATAATTTACTGCCACCATGACATCCAAAATGTTGATGTCTTTCTGTGTTCAGTCGAGAAGAAATTATGTTTTTTTGAGGAAAACATTTCAGGATTTTTCTAATTTTAATGGACTTTCATGGACCTCGACACTTAACAGTTTTCATGCAATATAAATGTTTTTTTAATATAAATGTTTTTTAATAACATAATATGACATTATATTTACAAATGATTAAACCAAATAGCTTGGTTGTAACATTTCTGCGATAACAACTGGCTGCCTATACATTGTCGCTGACTTATTCCGTCTATCCTTGTAAAACGAATCATCTTTCTGAACATAATTCATATGAATGTTACAATCTCATTTGTACTTTTTTGTTTGATCTGCTTTCGTCCTAATGGTCCGGTTTAGGGGGTGGGCCTACTGTACAAACTTGCATTTTACTAATAATCATATTTTTGTATGATTTACATTGTGTAAGATTGCCGCTCTGTAAAATAGTTACATATTCCTGTTTTGGAAGCATTGGACTTTGTTAGCAGTCTTGGTGAAATAAATGTAAGTGGTAACTCTGTTTGGATAAATGAAGCACAAAAGTGCCTCCTAGTAACAACCAAAGCATGTCAGTAAATAAAAGGCGATGGCCTACAGCTACGGCTGCCTTAAAACAACAGGAGTTGTAATTGCAGCACGCTGTGATCTCTGCTGGTGCTCGCTGGTTTAGTTCGGAGAGGAAGGAGGGCTTTCGTACGGAAATTAGAGGGCTTAACAGTGGCTGTATGGTTTGTTTGCGTAAACCATTGCTTTTATTTCGAACTTACAGCGGAGATTCGGTTTTATGTGGCCTACATGTAGAGCAGCCATCAAAAAAGCTTCAGTCAAACTCGAGGGAGGAAATAAGACTTATCGAGCTACGGTTTGGGCTTTTTTCAGGAGAGCTGGTGGGCAGCAACCAGCCTACGTGTTTTTGAGGGCATAGCAGCAACTTTATGCAGCAAACACTCCTTTGTCTGAGCTTGTCTTTCAGATTGGTTAAGATAATGCACAAAGACACACATAAACACAAACACTGACAGACGACATAGTGGATTGTTTGGAGCGTCTGGGCCTGTATTTTCTGTATAAACAAACATCAGCAACTGCAATACCTTAAAGCCTCAGAGTAATATGCTTGAGATTTTAAATCCGATATTGAGAAATTAATTTAGCAAGATTTTCCATTGTAAATAACATTTTTCTTACAGAGAATAAATAGAGAGCAAATAGGGACTTTTGCTTAAATACATTGTTTGATACCTACATAGAAGGTATGTGACTGTATTAAAGGGACACCCCACTTTTTTTGAAAATATGCTCATTTTCCAGCTCCCCTAGAGATAAACATTAGATTATTAACGTTTTGGAATTCATTCAGCTGATCTCCGGGTCTGGCGGTACCATTTTTAGCATAGCTTAGCATAATTCATTGAATCTGATTAGACCATTAGCATCACGCTAAAACATAACCAAAGAGTTTTTATATTTTTCGTATTTAAAACTTGACTCTTCTGTAGTTACATTGTGTCAATAATAATCAAGGACTTTGCTGCTGTAACATGGCTGCTAGAGGCGCAATGATATTATGCAGTGCCTGAAGATAGTCCCCTGCTATTGAAAGTAACCAAGGGGACTATTTTTGTGCAGTGCGTAATATCACTACGCCTGCTGCAGCAGGAAAGTCCTTGATTATTATGTCAAAATGAGAGTATAGTTCCTAGCCATATCGGCCTAGAAAATCGCAACTTTAAATTTTCTGTCGGTCTTAGTACACGATGTAACTACAGAAGAGTCTAAATAGGTTAAGTTTTAAATAGGAAAAATATGTAAACTCTTTGGTCATTTTTGAGCTCAATGCTAATGGTCAAATCAGATTCAATGGATTATGCTAAGCTATGCTAAAAGTGCTAGCGCCAGACCCGGATATTGGCTGAATGGATTCCAAAACGGTAAAAATCAAATGTTAAACTCTAGGGCAGCTGGAAAATGAGAATATTTTCAAAAAAAGTGGAGTGTACCTTTAAGTGCGAAAAGGATCCAGAGACAGTTATACATGTCAACATGACAAACCTAGGATTTTCCCCAGAATAAAATGGTCTATTGTTACCTTAATTGAAAGAGTTATGAATAATAATGTTGAGCTCTGCTCTGATTGGCTCTTTCTCAGAGCGGCTCATTTCAGTAGCTTTGTGTGTGTGCAAACAGACCCTTTGTTTTGAGCCTGTATCAGACGAAGATAATCAATTATTAGGAATAATCAGTTATTAGGAGATTGGAAATGTTTCTAAGTGGTAAGTTTGTGTTTTTTCAGCATGGACCTGCAAAACGTAACTGTAATGTCACGATACAGAGCCATCACACTATTCAAACGGGCTTTGGGTTACAATTTGGTTTGGATAGTAGGTCTTATTTGGTAGAAACTGTGAGCGTGGGGGCCTTGTTATGGGCAGTAGCGGTGCAGTGATGTAATCTTTGCGATCCGCTTTTTTTCTCTGTAATTTTACAACAGTTGATTTGTACAGTATGTCTGCTTTTACTTGTCCGAAAGAATCATGTGAGACAAAGTTGATACCTAAATGGAAACAACTGAGATCTTCCATTATTCTCTTTAGCTTCAAAACAACAAACCCTGAGCAATAAACATTTCTGTGGGCTGATTTTAAACACATTTTAAAGTTTGGAGTAAAGTACAGCAATTCATCGACTGCTTGATGGTATCTGTAGCTCATCCCGGCTTGTGACCGTAGATCTATGCTCCAATCCTGGGTGATGAACTCATAGGTCCCTCTTCTTATTAAATTAAATGAAGCGCTTTAGTTGTTTTTCTTTCGTCAAGGCCTGGCGTGTGCAGAGTCAGGAGAACAAAGCCTCCGCCTTCCTATAGCGAACATGAAGCCAGATCTACGCCATCCAAACTTGGCACAGAAACTCGGAGCCAATCTGTAAGCAATTTAGTGCAGCTCTGTGGAAGCAGTTTGAGAGAGAGAGAGCACAGGAGAGAGAGAGATTTCTTATAAATAGTAATAGTGTGAGGCAGTCTGTAAGTACAGTAGGGTGTGCTCCAAATGAATAAGTGTTGAAAAAATGCTTAAGGGCAATCAAAAGCGAATGGCCATGGAAGATTGAGTCAGATATTACAATAATAATTTCCGGTAAGGCCTTTCTTTCTCCAACCAAATAAGAAAGAGGAGAATGCGTAATACAATTGTGTTCTGTTATTGTGTATAAAAGACGGCTTGCGTGAGTGTTACTATTATGTCACCCTTATGCTCTCCAAATCTGTCAGTTCTCAGAGTTGTAAGTATCGACCTGCACGGACCGAACATTAGGATCATATAGCTGATATCATGTGACTGATTTTACGAGGCAGGTGGTGCTGGGTTGTGCTCTCTGCCTTTATTAGACCATAGCAAACTCAAAGGGGCTTTTGTGTCGTGCCATCTCATGACTGCAAGTAGACCATGAGAAAAATGAGACGAATACTTCTGCCTATGGATTTGTTTTATTGTTTTAGAAATGTTAAGGATTCTTTTAAAAGGGACACTTTGGGCTGTTGAAAATTTTTACTTCTTAAGTTTTTTATTCTTGTTAAAACATTTATACTTTGTATCGTAATGAAGATATATGTAGATTTTTGCGTAATGGTGTTAAATTTTGTTACTGTATGTGATGGTAAGTATTTTTGGAGAACAATGTGAAAAAGATCAACCCAGTAACGTAGTTTTGGTAAATCATTCTCTGCAAGCATGTGAAAATAATAGGTCATTGAAATTTGGCTCCCCTTGTGATGTCAGAAATGGATAATACCGCCCCTTAAACTGCACTATCCAACCACGGCACTGCCATTTAGTGCAAAGATCAGCTTATTTTCATTTTGAAGGACACACCCAAAACGGCACATTTTTGCTCACACCTACAACTATAATTTTAACATGCTATAATAAATTATCTATTATCTAAAACTTCACATATGTACTCTGGGGACACCAAAGAGTTATTTTACGTCTTACATTTTTTTATGAAATTGTCCCCTTTAAAAAATATATTTTAAATAATAAATCTCAAATGCTAACCAGTTTGGTTATGGCCACCTAATAAAGTAGAGATATTTAAACTAAATATAATCAGAATATAACTATAATATGAACACAAAATGTATACAACTCTGGCAAATGCCACGTCAACAGGTAAAAACGGAAAAACACGCACTGTTTCTGCTTATTTCATGTTAAGGCGTACTGCGGCCAACTGGGGTGGTGATGGCGCCGTGGATAAGACACTCGCCTTTGGTGTGAGAGACCCGGGTTCGAATCCACTGTGACACACCATTGTGTCCCCGAGCAAGACACTTAAACCCTAGTTGCTTCAGAGCAGTGTTAATTTTAGCAGCAAATTCTGATTTAGTCTTAGTCTTAGTCTTTTGAATAACACACCATTTAGTTTTAGTCTTATTTTAGTCATCTGAAATCTTATAGTTTTAGTCTAGTTTTAGTCAACGAAATATCATAAGAGTTTTAGTCTAGTCTTAAGTTTTTTAGTCTGTTATGGAATGGTATTAAGGTTTGAATATGCAATACAGACACAGATTTAATGGTTGTTATAGAAAACACGTATTTTATTTTATTCTTAATGTCAAAAAAACTGACCGTGGCTTTTTCACCAAAAAAAATATCAAATAAAATAAGCATAAGGCCCGCTCTACCTAAAAATATACATGGTCCCTGAAAAAGATATGCATTGTCCCTAAATGACACGCACACACAGACACACGCAGACACACAGACAGAGACACACACACGCACTTACGCACGCACTTTGTCCAGTCATGTAAAACCACAACATCTACTATAATAGTAACGTTACACATTTCATTCAATTTGAGGACACTGAATATTTATACTCCGTATTAATTCAGACAACCCAATACAATCAATACAGTTCAGATGTGTATTCCTTTCGTTTCTATGTTATACCAAGATTAGCGAAAACACTGTGGTTTATCTTATAAAATAACCTTAGCATGTATGCTTACCTTCGCATGTATTTCTGGATGAGTCGTCTTTACAAGCTGTCGTCTTGTCATATTTGTAGTGTGACCAGATTAGACGCTAGCTCTGACATTTTTGTTGTTAATGAGACATGTCTTCGGACCGGGTGCACCGCAAAACGTTAGCGTGTTGCTAACGAGCGAAGTCAACTGAAATCAGCCAAAGCTGGGTAACGAAGACTGTACAACTAAATATAATGTAAACAACCTGTTGTAAAAACAAACTTTGCCGCGGGTTTTTAAAATGCCTCTACTGCCTGCTGCCTGCGTAGATCAACCTACCCTCAAAGATTCGCTCTGATTGGATCCCACAAAACGTTCCCCACAAAATGAGTAGCTCTGATTGGATCTCTTCTCCATTCGTCCCTCCCTAACATTTTCGTCTTATTTTTATTCGTTGAATAAAGTGTCAGTTATATTTCGTTACAGTCTTCGTCATCATATATGATTTTATTTAGTTTTTATTTAGTTTTCGTCCGTGAAAAAGGTTTGTTGACGAATATTTTTCGTCATCGTCTTCGTCAACGAAATTAACACTGCTTCAGAGGCGTGCGACCTCTGACATATATAGCAATTGTAACTGAATGTGTAACGGCGCATTCACAAGGGGCGTAAGCGTTAACGCTTAACGGAAGGCTTGTCTGAAGCGTGGCAAACAGCCAATCACTGTGGCCGCAACACAAGCTCCGGTCTTCCATAAACGTAATTGGTTGGCTCTGCCTAGGTTATTTGCATAAGGCGATATGATTGGCTGATGCCCGCGTTGCCGCTTGAAAAGTTGAGAAATGTTCAACTTCTGCCGTGAGCAACGGCACTGACGCGGCGCCGACGGATCCACAATTCAGTTCGCCAACGCTTGACATCACCCATTAAAAGTGAATGGGAAGCGTCAACGCTTATGCCCCGTGTGAATGCGCCGTAAGTACGTAAGAGCGAGTCACTATCAAGCAACACACACAAAACGTTATCCCAATATCTCTGGATAACTTATGATTCACTACATGTTCGTGTCGTTCACATTATATGACTTACGCGTCAATTGCCAACAAAACACAGACATTTGATGCAGTTTTTCTTACTGCTTGCAACTCGTGACCCGACGTGCGCTATTCCTCTTAAAGTTGCCATATAAGAATTTTCACTGTACACCTGCACTGAAATCGCCCATGAAAGAAATAAACTAAGATTGCTAAGAATGAATCTTTCATGTTCTAAAAAAACTTTCAGAAACTTGTACAAACCCTGGCGAAGTGCATTCGGCACAGAAATACTTCATTGTACGTCCAACTTGACACTTTGCCTATGTTTAGCATGAGCACTCCTTGTTTCTTTAACTGCTGCTAAAACGCGACAATAGTCCCTTTCACACATACAGTCTTTACTGGTAATTTACTGGTAAATTGCAGTTAACAGATCATGTGTGAACAGAACCTTTCCGGTAAATCAGTGCTCCCAATTTACCAGTAAGACAGGTTGTAAGATTACCAGTAATTTACCGGTAAGCGCTATGTGTGAACGAAAAATATAGGATTTTAGACCGGCATTTAGAACGGACGACGTCAGACCGCGCTGACAGATCGGGCCAATCAGAACGTTTTTAAACAGATGACGCGTTTACCACTGCACTGTTTACGTTCGTTTCCACACCCATGCTGCTTAAAAGTCGAGCACACCTGAAGTTTACGTCCACATTTCTTCACCAAAGTTGTTTAAAACAGCTTACCACCTACTTGCCGAATTGCCGACGTCCTATGTGAAGCCTAATGTGCAAAAAGTACTGTTGGTTAAAACGCCATCGGTTTGACGTCGCCTCATGCAATGTTGTTTGGTCATGAGCAACTTCGCGACTCTCAGAGTTTACCACAGACGTGAAAACAACAAAATACGGACCGTGGATGTGAACGACGTGGATTGTTTACAAATACTGACAAACACTCAGTACAAACACTGAGCTCGCCGCGCGCCACAGGTACTTCCGCTTTCTCAACGAATTTACCGGTATTTTCATACTGATGTGTGAATGATGTCTTACTGGTAAAAAGACGGAATGTCACTGCGTGTGTGAACAGCACATTTTTGTATTTACTGGTAAATTCATTCTGGTAAATTCATGGTAATTTACCACTATTACTGTGTGAAAGAAGCTAATGTCTGACAAAATCACCATACATTTACATTGAGGCTGTGATGTTGCTCTTCTCATCAGTGTTGTTGTGTTATGAGTGCTTTTTTATTTTAAAAACGAGTGATAGTTTTATTGTATATTGTATAGCGCAGACAATTTGGTGCAAATTTAGAAATTTGAGAGAATACTGTTGCTGAGTTACGACTACAGAACACGTGCGCGGGCATACCGCCTCATAGGTAAGTTAGGGAGAGAGCTCAGACACAGACTTCTGTGTATTCTCCATAATGTCTGTGTGAAAAGGGCTTGATTCAGCATGCATAAATATTTCCAAAGCCAGGTTAAAACATTTTTATTAAGTCTTCATAGCGGAAGACTTCTCAAACTGAATAATTGTCTCAATGCATAGATAAATAAAGAACACCTTTGTAAATGTTGATAATATTCCTAATAATCTCTTTTTCTCTCTCTCTCTCCCTCTCTTCCCCGATGTCTCTGGATGGATGTTCGCCTTGTCAACCCTGTAGGTGAGTGTATATCTGCACTGCCTCCATAGTTATTATACAGCAGATGTTTCCTTTGGTCACTGCAGAAGTCTTTACCTCTTTTATAAACACCTAATTATAAGGAGCCTGTAATAAAGATGATCCCTAGCAAAGAAATTTTGGGATGGGGTCCACCTCTTTAAACCTTTGAACTTCTTGAACTTAGTCTAAAGTACACATCTGAAAGTTTGAGGCAACTCTGGAAATGTACAACTGAAGCAAACAAGTATTTTAGTTTCTGCACTTTTTCTAAGTCACTAAACAAATAAGGAAACATTGACCATATTGTCCATGCCAGGCTTTTAGATGAATTCTGAATAAAAGCAACTATACAGATTATCAAAGACCATGTTGGTATAAATAGACTACTACTTAATTTAATCAGAAGCACAGATTGTTTATCATTTTGTCTTGATTTACAATAGACGTGAACAGCATGTCACCTGCGGCACGAAGATAAGCTTTTTTTAGACCATTAAAAGTGTGGGATGTTGTGGTTTAATGCTAACCTGTAATGTAGGATGAGTCTGGACAGATAATGCTACACATTTACAGAGAAAACCACTGACTCTTCTTAGTCTATTGTTCCAATCAGGAAGCTGGGCTGATTTCCAAAGGATGTGGTTAGTTTTCTCTGTTTAAGCCTAGCAATCGTTATTATCACAAAGCTATTAAGAAAGGGGTATTTTCTTAAGAGCACAAGATGGAAATTCACTTTCATATTCACTCGGGCACCGATGAATGTCGTAAGTACAGATTAGTGCACTAAATAACACTGTACAAGCACGGTTCTGCATGAACTCCAAACATCGATATAAAGAACCCAGCATGGATTCTCCCATGACTCTCTGCTCAGATCTGATGCTTAGATCCAGAAGTCTGATTTTACTGCTGGCTCATGGCTCGGTGCAGAACCACTTCATCTCTGATCTGAGATACAGTGTGCCACATTTTCCATAGAGACATCCCCAGAGGGCAAAATCAAAAGCTTCCATTACTTAGATCCCTGCTGTTCCCATTTAAGGCCACTTCTAAAACCAGAAAGAAGAAAGTGTCTGCATTTGCTTTGTGTTGGAAATCTGCACAGTAAGAGCAGATAGTTTTCTAAAGGTTATTCATCCCTCATGTTAGGCTCTTCGTACTTCTTTGTAATCAGTTCTTTAGATGTAATCAGAGTTTTCCATCTGTTTTCCATTTTTTCAAGCTTTGCTGAAGTGCTCATTAGCAGTCGAACGATAATGTGTGTGATAAGTGTGCGGACGCCTTTTGGTTTAAATTGTGTAAATGGGACTACACTCTTTAAAATGAAGGTGCTAAGTGATGCCATAGAAGAATATTCAACATCTGCAGAATCATTCTGTTTTGCTCTTTGGATAGAAAAGAAGAAATGGTTCTTTTGAAAACTTTTGATTGAATAGTTCTCTGGAAACCAAAAATGGTATCACTGTGAGGAACCTTTTGTAACACCCTTATTTACAAGAGTGTAGCCCTCATCTCTCATTCCAAAAAAGCAAGAAGACATAGTTATGGGTAATGCGAGAAACGGCAGGAGTCAGGAAGTGTTTCCTTTTCTCATAGCATCTCACATTCACGCTCTCGTTCTCAGAAACTCTGTATATCAGGTGACTAGCATGTTAAAGTTGTATGTTCATGTCACCTCATGTTAGACTGACTGTACTGCTTGTGTTACTGAAATCCTCATCTTGGCACCTTAGCTGACATTGTTATTACCTATCCTTCTAAACTTCCTCAAGTTTATGTAAGATTGTTTACAATCTAATAAACAAAGTCAGATATGTAGGATATTCTAATTTTAGTTTGTGGTTTAAAATATTTTCATAAAACTGTCAGTTCCAGTCCTTGGTTCTGATTGGTTAAAGGGATAGTTCAGCCAAAAATGATATTAAACCCATGATTTACCCACCCCCAAGCTGTCCGAGTTGCATATGTCCATCGTTTTTCAGACAAACACATTTTCTGATATTTTAGAAAATGTTTTAGATCTTTCAGTTGATTAAATGTAATGTTACGGGGTCCACGACCTTCAAATCCAAAAAAAGTGCGTCAATCCTTCACAAAATAAATCCAAACGGCTCCAGGATGATAAACAAAGGTCTTCTGAGGGTAATCCGCGCTGTGTTGTTGTAGAAATATCCATATTTAAAACTTTATTAACGTAAATAACTACCTTCTGGTAGCGCCGCCATCTTAGTCGCGTCCGCATTCAGGAGAGAGTATTAGCGTAGTGTACGCACTTTTTTTGGTGACGTATGACAAATTCGGAGGGCGGGGGCACAGAGCAGCAGCAGAGTAGCCTCCGTAGGCTGCGTAAGCTCTCATCCTGAATGCCGACGCGACTAAGATGGTGGCGTGTAGTGGCATAACAGGGTTGCCAGATTTACGTAACAATCAAATCAATGACCCTTTTTCCAAATACCCCAACTTGACTTTCATAAATAAAATAGTATTAATTTAAAATTGACAGCCGGTGAAAAAAATCCTTCCACATTTAACTGGCAGGATAAACAATCTCCGTCAACAGTTGAAATCCGAATCCGCAGGAAATCGCAGATTTGGCAACACTGGTTTACGTACCACATTGGACCTTTCCAATATGGTGGAAGACGACTTGCGCACAATGTATGTGATTATCTATGATGGTATCAAGCACATAGCAGCATGTTGAAAACGTCTTAGTAACCGCATACTGTAGCAGTGCATTGCCAACCACCCAGGACACCTTAGCAATTTAGTGGTGAGTTTTTCACATTTTTCTTTAGAAAATGTTAAATGCTTTTTCGAAAGTATTTGTTACAGAATGTCATGGGATGTGTTGTCTGTGGTAATGATTTGTTGTGCCTGGTCCAATCCCAATGAATGCAGAGTTTTGTATCTTTGGGGAACAAATCTATTGTGTTCATGTATAATAAATGGCCTTTTTCCTCACATGCGTTTGAAAAATGTTGATTTCAAAAGCCATTATTTACACCCTTGACATATTTAATGTACACAAGCTGCAAACAAAGTCTGAGCGATTAATACTTTGCAACGTTTTTAAGAAATGTTTGACAGGGCCATAAAACTTTGTTTTGCATTAAATTTTAAGATTAAGTCGAAGGGGATTATTTTTGTTGCAGCAAAGCCATGTAATTACACGTTAAGGGAATCAGTTGTAAAACAAGTAAAAATTTGTTGGGTCTTGTGAAGTCGACTTGTGAGGGATCGGGTAAATTAGAGAAAAGATGTGCCCTTAGGAGACAAGCATGTGTGTGAGCCTGACCGGTTTTTCAAAAAAACAACACAATAAAAGATGAATGCATTTTTACATTAACATTTATTAATTTGGCAGACGCTTTTATTCATAGCAACTTGCATGGCATTACTAGGTATACATTTGATAATTTTTGTGTTTCCTGTGATCAAACCCATGACCTTTTGACTGTGTTGTAGTCGAGTACAGCTTATTTCAGTCCAGGTTCAGACAAAGACCAAAACAGCAAGTCCAAACTCGACAGTTTTTGGTCTTGGTCTAGACTCAGATTTGAATGAGCTGGACTCGACTACAACTAACACAATACTTTACCATTTGAGCTACAGGAACACACAGGAATGCAGGAATTCTGTAAAGCCCTAATGATGAGTCAGTGATTAATGTCTTGGAAGAGACGCTAATAAATTCCTTTCTTGATTGGGAACGTGATGTGAGGCTTAGGTTGCAATGGTTTACTGCAGAAGTCTTGTCCTATGCCTTTTCCAATTCTACCGGATAGTTCAAGTTGATTGGAACTCATGTCAGTTGTCAATCACTTGGGTCTTTCTAGTAATCACGCTATAGTTTGATTGAAATGATTTGTTTGAATTGATTATACACACTTTGGGTGGTCTTAATAAATGCTCATTCTTGAATAAGGCCTTTCTTGAACTCAACATTCATTTTTGGGTCAGCCAACCCAGCTTATGTTGTATATTGAGACTCAGAATATAGTTCCAACATTTAATATGATTTCTTTGCTTTTACATTTCAGAAAGACAAATTGAATGTTATAGTACATGTTGTTCCCATGTCCTAGCGCCTTCTTATTAATAGTGGTCGACCGATATAATGCCAAGGCCGGTTAATCGGCCGATATTTGGACATAAATCTGTCCGCCTAGCCGATAGATTCTTTGGTTTGGGTCCTGTTAGCACATTAGCATTGTGTTCCAAAATGAATACTAATAAAGCCCACATAGTGACCCACGGACCGGTTGGCGCACAACACCAAAGCATTGTGTTGTGTGTAGCACTCCGAGTCCGGCATGCAGCAAAGTGTCACTTAAACAGGTCCATGAGGAGTCACACGTGCACCCCAGCGGTACCTACAACTGGCGACAACAAACTGAAACAAATTTACCTCACAAACAATGATAAATCCCATGACCGACTTTTTCTCAGATATGTGCATTGCTGTCATACACATAAACACATATCTGTGATTATTATTAGAAATAATAAATGAATTTAATGTGCAACAAAACCTGAATAATTTATAGATTAGGTTTTAACAGCAATGACATCATTGTAGTATTAGCATACTGATTTGTGATTGGTCTAGCCTTTTGCTTCCACATTTAGCCTTTTATAGACATTTTGATGGTTTAAAGGCATAAATGGAAATGCACCTTTGAAAGATTTGGGTGGCAGGCTCATCTTGGTAACTTGTATAGTAAATATGACCTGTCAAAATAGACTCCACATGTACTGGAGAGAGAGAGAGAGATATGTGCAGAACACAAATTAGTCAGATGCCAATCACTACAACTGGCCCGGAGGGCAGCACTATCTACAGCTGTTAACATATCATGTTTGACACTAAGCCACTGCCCCACACCCCTGGCCACCACACCCTCATGAAGAGGCTGAGATTTATGGGACTTTTGAGCCCGTCATGCAGGAGGCTGTGATTACAGGCCAAGCTGGAACGAGTAAGCCTGAGTCAGCACCATCTCACTAGAAATGTGCATGAAGCCACACGCTTGCTTGCTTGCATGCATAGATATACTCAGATGTGAAGCCATCTTTCCAGACTTGCACGCAGATAAAGGCAGTCGCTGTGATCTATAGCATCTCTGTAAATGCCTATTACATACCAACTGATAAGATAATCACAAATGTCGTCTCTGAAATATTTATTTTTACGCACTTGGCAGACGTTTTTATCTAAAGTGACTTACTTTTTTATCAGTATGAGGATCAAACCTATGATTTTTGTGCTGTTGGTGCAATGCTCTTAACAGTTGAACTTATATCTGAGTTGTTTCTCCTGGACAGCAATGAGATGCCATAAACTGTGCTTTTAATGGTTGAGATTTCAATATTATAATTTTATCCACATTGCAATTAACTATTAAAGGGATCCTCCAAAAGTACCCCATGATTTACTTAACCTCAAGCAATCCAAGATACTTATGTCCATCTTCTTTCAGACAAGCGCATTTAAAGTTATTTTAGTAAATGTCCATGCTCCTCCAAGCTTTATGATGGTCAGGGAACAACTTTTAACTTTTAACCCCGAAAAAGTGCATTCATCCTTCACAGAAGTTCACATCCTTCACATTTCACATGACTCCAAGAGGTTAATAAAGTCTTCTGTGGGTAATCAAGTTTGGATTTTGTAAGAAAAATATCTATATTTCAAACTTTATGAACTGTAATAACTACCTTCCGGTAACGCGCCATCTTGGACGATCGCAAGAGTTTTAGCATAGTAAGCATTGGATGCCATAGGTACGTTGCGCAGTGACTCTTGTGAATCACGTGAGTCCAAGATGCAGTTACTGGAAGCTAGTTATTATAGTTTATAAAGTTTGAAATATGGATATTTTTCTCACGATATTGCATCGATTACCCCAAAAGATTTATTAACTCCTTGGAAAGAGTGGATTACTGCACTGAAGGATGGATGCATGCACTTTTTTGTTGCTTTAAAGTCAGAAGTTGTTTTCTAATCCCTGTATTTTCCCATTATAAGCTTGAAAAGCAAGGGCATGCACTAAAATATATGTTCGTCTGAAAGATAATGGACATATGTATCTGGGATTGCTTGAGGATGATTTTTATATTTAGCTGGAGTATCGCTTTAAAGGGGACATATCATGAAAATCTGACATTTTTCATGTTAGGGCTATAATTGGGTCCCCAGTGTTTGTACCAAACTAGAAAATGTAAAAAAGATCAACCTAGTAACTTAGTTTTGGTAAACTATTCTCTGCAAGAATGTGAAAAAATAGCTCATTGAAACTTGGCTCCCCCTGTGATGTCAGAAGGGGATCTTATTATAATAATACCGCCCCTTAATCTGCACCATCCAACCAATGCAATGCCATTTAGTGCAGAGTTCAGCTCATTTTGCATTTTAAAGGACACACATTAAAACGGCACATTTTTGCTCACACCTACAAAGTGGCAATTTTAACATGCTATAATAAATTATCTATATGGTATTATGAGCTAAAACTTCACATACGCACTCTGGAGACACCAAAGATTTATTTGACATCTTAAAAAGTCTTGTGAAATGTCCCCTTTAAGCATTGGTCTTTCAACAACGTGTCTATTTCTTCTTGGCAATTATAAGAGACAACATCTGAGATAAAGTTGAAGGAACTGGAGATGTTCATAAATCTCCTGAGCTACAAAAAAGAGCAACCTCCTAGCAAACCTATCTCTGGGTGGCCAGATAAACATGTATTGTTTGTAAAATTATGTAGTTAGGGTCACTTATCAACCACACACCTATATTTCATTCCTTAAAATAACTTGCACGCAACATGCTCATTTCATCACAGCCGGCTGTTAGCACGATCACTCTCACCTCTCATGGATGCCAGCTAATCACAAAAGCATGCCATAGAGGTGAAGACATAATGCACGTGTGTGCAATGGAAGATTGAAGGGTTTGAAGAATCCGCTTCACTAAACTGCTAGTGCTTAGCTTTAAATCTCATGTGACTGCTGTATTTGTTGTATTGCTTAAAGGACACAATCCATGATGCCCATACTAGGGTTGTGCTGATAGGCGATAGTATCGTGTATCAACGATTATCAAACATATCGCTAATAGCAGGCTTTTATGACGATAGCTGGCAATAGTTATTATTATTATCATCATCATCATAGTTTCACATTCACATGCGTATTGCATGCTTTTCCTCACATGAGAGGGTTTGTGGGCTTCACTTTGCACGAGTGAGTTGTAATGGACTCAATGCGCGCGTCTTGGATTCTTGCTCGGACCTGAATGCACGCAGCATGGACTCCTTCTAGCACCTGAACTTGTAATACATGCGGCTTTGACATTTCCTTGGACTAGAGAGGTTGTTAGGCACACAAAGGGTTAAAACCAGAGAGTTTGTTGTTCCCACTCCCTGGCACGCAGGAAATTTTAGAGCACCTGGACTTAATGACGCGGATGGATTAATGGCATCAGTTTTAAGAAGGTTGTGGTGATGACAGTGTTGCCTTCGCTTCTTTTCTGTCCACCAATCAAGTGAAAAAAAATGAGCGAATAAAAAATAAGCAAACTACTGCCCCGCCCCGGATACTATTGTGTATCGGCGATCTCACAGGCTGACGATACAAAATACATTGTGAAACTTATAAAGTATATGAACATATTTTGAGGGGTGGGCAGGTTAAAGCTATGTCATGCATTCTGACTTTTTAAAACTGTTTAAGAGTTGTCCTTATGCTTAACTCTTTCGCCGCCAGCATTTTTCATGATTTTCACAAAAGTTTAATGCCTTCCAGAAAATGCTCCTTTTTAAATATATAAACATACAATATATGAAATAAAAGAACAGACCCTCTGCTTTCAAACAAAAAAATCCGTTTCATCCTATATTCATGTGTTCTGTTTTTATCACCTCTCAAATATGTGCAAAAACACCAAATTTTAAGCAAAAAGCTGAGATAATTCCATTTTTGTGAAGGACTTTTGATAGAGATCAGATGCAGAGCGATCTTTAAAACATACACGGACATACAGCTGTTTGCACTAGGGCAATACTTCCGGGTTTTATAAGTTGCGGTAATAGCGGTATTGCAGATTGACGAGATAACTCGTCAATGGCGGGGAAAGAGTTAACATAGGCAAAGTGTCAAAAAAGCAGTAGGAAGTTGCAACAGAGTTCGTATACGTTTCAGAATGGTTTTTTGAAACATGAAAGATTCATACGTAGTAATCTTTCTCTGTTTAGTTCATGGGCAATTTCAGTGCAGGAAGTACACTGGAAGTCCTTATATGGGCACTTTAAATTGTATAGTGCATGCACACGCCAACCAAGAGCTGACACAAAATGAGGGTTGTTCTTGTGTGTTTGTTAAACTCTGGATTTTGTTGATATGGGGCGGTCCCAAGCAAGTCATGAGTCGCAGGTGGTAAGTAAAACTGCATCAAATGTCTGTGATTTGTTGACAATTGGCATATAAGGTGCACATACAGTCAGGGGCCTCGGACTGGGGGTAAAACCAGTACTGATTACCAGGGCCCCAAAGGAAGAGAGGGCCCTTGAAAAGTCTGAAATATATTATGGGGGTGGGGCATGGGGGCCCATCAGAAATGCCTATGCATAGGGCCCGAGGTCTTGTTCAACGCCCCTGCATACAGTAGTGAATAATAAGTTATCTAGAGATACTGTGATAATGTATTGTGTGTGTGTAGCTTGCTCTTGACTTACTCCGGCCATGGTATGCCTCGAGGAGGTCGGGTTTATATGGGAAAAAAACGGTAAAGCTGATCTGTCTTTTATAAATCTGATAAAACCAAAGACTCTTTGGATATATGAAGAATGTGATACTACTCTATAGGTACTCAAGATTAAAATGAGATAAGCAGAAAACTTTGTGTGTTATGTGAGCTTTAAAAATAAGCATTACTTTCTGTTTTTGTATGGACATTTGAAATGCAAAATTTACTTACATTTCAGAAGTATGGAAGCTAGTTATTACAGTTTATAAAGTTTTAAATATGGATATTTTTCTTACAAAATCGCATTGCTTACATTTAGAAGGCTTTTGTAACCCCTTGGAGCCATGTGGATTACTTCTGTGAAGGATGGATGCACTTTTTGGGCTTAAAAATCAATAGCACCATTTACTACCATTCAAAGCTTGGAGGAAACCAGACATTTTCTAATATAACTTCGATCGTGTTCATTTGCAAGATGATAGTCATAAACATCTCGTATTGCTTAAGAGGGAGTAATTTTCATTTTTCGCTGAAGTTTCCCTTAAGTCTACTGCATCCCAAATATTTTTCCTGGGAAAAGATCCAGAGATCTCACAAATGTCTCCAATAGAGCTTCAGAAGAAATCTAAACTCAAAAGTCAGAAGCAAATCAAAAGTCAATATTATTGAATATTACAATAAAAAAATTCTCATCAAATTGACCAAAATCCAGTTTATGTAACCGATGATTATCTATGATTTTCTTTTTTTATGGCTCCATACTTTTACAGCAATTTTTTTTATGCAATTGTCATATTTTTATATTTATCTTCTATGCAACCTCTGAGCAAGAACATTTCCCTCTGGTTTGGCTGATATTGATGTCTGTCCCTTTCTGTTTGGGTAGTTTGGGAATCCATCTAGTACATCTCAAGTACTTGATTCTGCAGAAGATCTGTAGATGTTAAGACAAAGCCTGTTCCCAGATACGACTCAAATTTACAGTACATACTTACACTCATCCATGTCCCGAAGTCGGCTCTTTCTCCAGGTGGTGCCAAGCTTTGTGTGTGGGCCTTTGTCGCATGCTTTAGACCACCTTGCTGCGTTCTGCCCGCATAGCTTGTGTTTGGATGACTTCCTGCTTCATCAAGCCGTTCGCTGAGACAAGCCAGGCCTGGTAAGAATCAACACACACAGACACAGAGCTCCACGCTGGCCTTCGAACTCTCTCATTACACACCGAAGCTAATGTCACTTTCCTTTATCCAACACCTTTCTCTGTGTCCCCGTGATTAATGAAGCCTCCACCTGCAGTCATCACTCAAATGCCCAGGGTTTACCTAAGAGCATGTCAATGGACCTGAGGCAAGAAATAGCCATTACATTTTTCTTGCTTTTGTGAGTGAATTACAATTAATCAGAGTTTACACACAGCCCGTTGAAAGATTTTCGGTTTCACGTTAATTGCATATATGTTGGCATTTACTTGTATCATTGAATGGCAAAAGTAGTCTGTACAACTTCAGCTCTGTATTCAAGGTCTCTTGACTTCGTCAGGCCGGAAACATGGGTGACAGTGATGAATTTGGTATTATGGTACTCGGCATGAGCCAACAAATTTAATGATATCAGTTTCATGACAAATGGCAAATTATTTATTACTTTGTAGGAGGAACCGAGTAAAGTTGTAGTGTAGTGCTGTTTGCCTTTTACTGTACATTTGTGCATTTGGTACTCACTAAGAAAAAATTTACAAAATGGTACAAAAGTTGTTACTAGGGCAGTACCTGTTCAAAAAGTACACATTTGTACCTAAAACATGCATATTGGTACCTGTACATACTGATACCTAAACGGGATACTCCACTTTTTAAAAATAGGCTCATTTTCCAGCTCCCCTAAAGTTAAACATTCGATCTCCGGGTCTGACGGTACCACTTTTAGCATAGCTTAGCATAATCCATTAAATCTAATTAGACCATTAGCATCTCACTAATGAACGAGAGTATAGTTCCTAGCCATATTGCCCTAGAAAATCTCAACTTTTAATTTTCCGTCGGTCTTAGTACACGATGTAACTACAGAAGAGTCAAGTTTTAAATAGGAAAAATTTAGAAACTCTTTGGTTATTTTTAAACGTGATGCTAATGTTCTAATCAGATTCAATGGATTGTGCTAAGCAGGGGCGTAGCAAGCTTTTCAAAAGTGTGGGGGATGGATAACATTTTAAATTTGATATAAACACACCAGAAACACGCTTATGTGCACCTGGGATGGAATTAAGCACCACCCATGACACAAACACATCCTCTCTTCTCTCATAGACCTCTTTCTCAAACTGTAACATTCATTTTTCATTGCTCACCTGTGAAACTTTCTGTGCCTCTCTCTCTCTCTCTCTCTCTCTCTCTCTCTCTCTCTCTCTCTCTCTCTCTCTCTCTCTCTCTCTTTAAACTGATGCCTCCAGCAACCTC
The DNA here is from genome assembly GCF_030506205.2 of Paramisgurnus dabryanus. Lineage (NCBI taxonomy): Eukaryota > Metazoa > Chordata > Actinopteri > Cypriniformes > Cobitidae > Paramisgurnus > Paramisgurnus dabryanus. The sequence continues at coordinate 20,921,062 of NC_133343.1, read as the reverse complement.
ATCTCCTAAACAAGGGTGCAGTGATAAAGGAATAAGGCTGTGGTACTAGCAAACCTTAATGAAACTTAAAAAGTAATATACTAAATTAATCCAAAAATATATAATGGCTACTGTTGTTTAATGTCAACATTTATCAACGTCCACCTTTCAACTTCACTTACAGGATTTCTCTTGAAAAAGGTGTCAACCTTCTCCTGCCTCTTTCTTTTCTGTATCTTATTTATACTGCGTGACAAAAAGATAATGGTAAGCTTGATAGTGACATACATGGGTCTGACAGGACTGTGACTGCTAAATTTTGCTACTTGTGCCCTGAAAAGCTTTTTCTCTGGTGGCCTAAATAATGTAACAATTTACCGTTTTTACATTAAAATAATATAGGCTACACTTTTCTTTCATTGTTTGCATACCTGTTGAAGAACTATGTCATAATTTCTCATTTTTTCTCCTCAACGAGTACAATCATACACAACAGGTAGTATTAACAAAGTATTCAGCTAATCAACAAACACTGCTCAAAATATCAAATCGATTGCACTAGCAATAAACTCATAAATACACTGCTAAACAATTGCAATCTATCCCTCATCCTCGTCAATTTAGCCAGCTGCTGAACAATAACCCAATTAGTATTAGTCCCAAATACATATCAAGCTTATTGAAAAACCTCAAAAGCATACATAGTATTTAATTGTTTAATAAAGTTTTTTAAACACTCATTCAAAGTAGCCAACCTGAAAAATGGAGATGTAAATAAACAAAGTTCCCGCCTCCTCAGCGCGAGCTGACGGAGCTGACCGATCAATCTACCCACCAAGAGAGGCGGGACTTAAGGCAGAACAGCCAATCAGCAGCCGGTAATACTCAAAGCTGGCGTCATGTTTGAGAGGGGAGGGGGGAGAAAGGCAGCACAGCGCAGCAGACACAGAGCGGCCAGAGAAACGGAGGAGCGACTTTAATAAGGCGTTCTTGCAAAACTGCATAAAAAGTGTGGGTGTTGATCCTTCTCACCAGGAAAAGTGTGGGTGTTCCCCCACGGGTGCGACGCTCCTGGTGCTAAGCTATGCTAAAAGTGGCTGAATGGATTTCAAAACGATAAAAATCATATGTTTAACTCAAGGGGAGCTGGAAAATTCAATTTTTTTTAAACTGGAGTCCTTGGGATTCAAACCCATGACCTTTGTGCTCCTAACGCAAAACTCTACTAACTGGGCTACAGAAATACAATGTTATGGAGTGTAAATTGATTTTAGCAAAATATGCTTTACTTAGCTTGATACAAAGTTTTAGGTTGCTTCTGTCTTTTGATATTTGTAGTGTGTTAGTCTACGTGTGTGTGCATACATACACACATACAACCCCACACACATTGTGTCACCACAGGCTTTGCTTATAAAGTCAGGGCAAGTGTGAAACTAAAGAGGTGGTTTTGGGTTTTATGAGGACCGGTGTTATAACAGGGGCAGTGTGTGAGAGGAGAACCCTCTCAGCGTTAGCTCATGTGGCACTTGGCTGTTCACACCATTTATTGGCAGCCAAAAAAGTTTCAATCTGTTGTGCTACGTTTGCAGCCCAAGGGTACCAAAGCGCCCGAGCATTTCGCTTCAGTGTTGTGATGTCATTTTGTATGTAATGCCTGTCAACAGCAGGGTAAATGATGTATGGTGGAAAAAGAGGATTGGTGGATTAGAATGAAAGAGTTGTAACTTTAGTGAGTTAGAGGGGAAAGTGGGTGATTTGGGATTAGCTTCCTTGATTCTCACACACCTCAAGCATCACTTCATTGGTTTCAGATTCACACAGACTACATTTCTCAACATTCGCTTTTCCTCCCTGCCATTGTAGTTTTGCAAAACTGTACAGTAGTTATGTCTTCACTTGGTGTTGGAAAGTGCTAGATAGTGAAGTGTATCCCCAGCCCAAGTGTGAATGGAAATGTCACAGCATTTAGAGAGTGTTTATGATGCCCTGTCCCCTCCTGTGCATCAGGGCTCCTAAGAGCACTCAGGTTAATGTTAGCCTGTAAAACTTTAAGAGCTTTCAGTCACAGCAAGCCTTTATATGCAGGGACAGACCTGCACTGTGGGGACTTTCCTGAGAGGCTTGTATTTTTTTCATTATGAAAAGCCTGAAGTGTGTGTTGAAATGTTGGAATTTTGTTGCACAATGCACGGCAACATTTTCCATGAAGTTAACTCTGGTTTTCTGGATGCTGCTATGGTAGTAAAATGTTTTTTTGTATGTTGTTTGCAAGTACCTTGATGTAGCATGGTACTCAATATGTATCAAGGTATAGCATGATATACAAGCAGGGTTTCCCGCAGAAAATTTGTTAGTTAAGGTGGTAGGGTTGTGCAGGTGGGCGGGCCGGGGGCGTGGCAATCAAAGGGGCGGTGCGTACGCATCATGATCAAATATTTTTATTTAAAACACTCAAATAAAACTCAATTTTGAAGAAACTATGACAGAAAATGAACACATACTAGATTATTAATAAATTAAATGTTTTATCAACAGACTAGTTATCCTCCAGACATTGACGGACCATGTCTTTCTCTCATTTCGGCTATGTGGCGCGTGCCCGGTCGCAGTGTGAAGCGCGTCCACGCTATTCTCTGAGATGCACTTGACGGCCTTTTGTGCAGCAATTTCTTTTTTGGACGACCTTGTTAAGGTGGTAGGGTATCCCAGCTTAGGTGGGCCGCCCGAACTGAAAAGTGCTGCGGGAAACCCTGACAAGTACCATAGTATTACTTTCTTATATATCACTTTACCTCTGCTTTTTGTACATTTTGATTAGTAAATATTAGCAAAATATTTGATACTCAGTGATTATCATTCAGTGGTTGCTAAAGGGGGTCGCGCCATGAATCTAAAAACAGAACACATTTTTTTCTATGAATGTACAGATACTGTTGGCTGTCCACTGTTACTCTGGACGCTGCTCAAATCCCTGTCGCGCCACATAGTTTAACATTAAATAACATCGTATATGTCCCAAATAGTTTGCGATTAACTTTGGCTGCTAACGTATGTTTTGCATTTTGAAGTACACACTATCCGACTAAGCTTGCGCTATTTATAATGTGCATGTCTGGTGTACGATACCTCAGAGTTGTACTAGACGGGACGCGGCGCTTTTCATCAGGTGTACGACCCCCTTAAGGGTGCTGCGCAGTGATACACAGAATCGTTGGGTGCAGCGGTCAACAGCTACTGACCAATCAGAATCAAGGACTGGAAATAACTCTTGACACACACACCCCATCCGCTTTCCTTTATTTCATCTCCTGCCTTCTCTCTGTGCACCTCTCTCTTTCTCTTTACATTTCCAGTGGTTTGGCACTAAAAGTAACTTTGAAGTGGGAATATCGGGTGCATTTAAAATAGCTTCACAGAAATGCTAAACTAAACACAAGAATTTGTCTTTTGTTTGTGTCTGTAGTAGTTGGACAGGCTTTCTACACTCCGCCAATGTACTGTAATTGATCCATTCATTAAACCATCTGTTCTGCGTAATTGTACCATAGGTCGTACAGGAATGTTGGCAGCCCCATTGACTTATTTTTGTCATATTGCTGCATTAGATAAATGTGTAGCCTTATTTCTGATAGTCTGCGAGACAAAATAAATGTTCCTGCTCAGCCATGCTAAATTAAATTAGGGTTTTAGCAATTTATTCGGAATCCGTTCCTAAGGCCGGTCAACCGTCCGGTGGAAACGTGGTGCTCAGATGTTGTTGGCAGGACTTCAGGAAGGTTCATGGCTCCTGCTTGTAATTGCACTCTGTGAAGGCAAGATCTTGATGAGCTCTAATGGACCTGTTGCGGTTCTGTGGTGCTGTTCAGTGTCCTACAGGAAGACGTTGGGTCCTAGGAGTGCACACACACACACAGGCACTTTGATCAAAAGGATATTTACGCTGTACAGGGTTTAGAGGTGGTACTTCCCGAAACATTTAACCTTAATGTCTAGCACTGGGTTTCCTGGCTGAAAGACCTGGAAGCTTAAACCATGCTTGTCCAGGATGGTTTATGTTCGCTGATGGTGAAACTGGTTGATCAGCGCAGTTTCATGGTGAGACTTCCGGAGCGACTAACGCAATATCATTTTGTAGTGATTTGCATCACAATCAAGTGATTTCGAAAAACTGCTTTTTTACACACAATAACTAAAAAGCAAAGAACTTTAAAATATAGAGAGCTTATTTGTGACCCTGAACCAAAACCACAATCATTAGCGTAAATCATGTAAAGTATGTACACTGTATGGCTTGTTAGGATAGGACAATATTGTTGTCCAAATCCTTAGCAGCACATATAACTAATGATAAATAAAGTTTTGAGATATATATCTCCAAATATTTCTCCAAATATTTCCAAAATATCTTCATGGAACATGATATCCTAATGATTTTTAGGCCTTTAAAAAGCTATTATTTTGACCCATCCATTATTGGCTATTGGTACAAATGAAGAGTTTTGTTCCAAAACGTGATAAAATGCATTAAAAAAATTAGTTACCGCCAAAATCAGTTTCAGTATTAAAAAGTCAATACTTCATTGTACGCAAAATCCGATATCCGCCGTGTTATTCTGTCATCTTTTTTCCTTTTTTTTCCAAACCGCGACAAACGGCAGTCCACATTCTCTGCAGAATGCAATTAATCCGCTCAACCTATCACAGCGCACCATTCCACACATTTTAAACAACAATCATGGCGCTTTGAATACACAGGGAATCACAGTTTTTCTCATCTACTTTGTACTTCGTGATGATCAAAAAATATACAAAAACTTATTAATACTTTTGATGGCATGGATAAACCTGTGGTGGTTTTATGACGCAGAGAAGAAACGTAAGCCATCAAATTCGAATCATTTACATGATAGGTATACTTTGACGAAGGAAAAATGTCGGCTGTTGCTTGTTCTTACTTCTGTCAAGCTTCTGTCCTGCTAACACATTAACCCCAGGGAATCTTATGAAAAACTTTCCAATATTTTACGCGAAGTCAACGAAAATTGAGCATGACCAAACATTTTTACAGCTGATCGCTGTCAAAAAAGTTTAGCGAGGAGTCGACGTCCCAAGGATGACAGCAGCAATGACAGTGTTCTTAATATGACAAGTAAGTGTTAGATTAATGCAATTAATGTTTATCTTTTAATCAGTGTATACCACTAGTCAACTAAATGAATATAACATGGCAAAGATGAATGCACATTTATATATTGATTCAATAGATTTATAGCATTTTGAAAAAAAACTTTTTGCATTTTGGGTAAAAAATTTTAAGTTTTTATAATAAACCTTTGGAAAACCAAATTATGGATGTTAATTTTTTATGTTTTTATAACCTAAAGATGCAATGTGAAAGTTTGTAACAAAAAAATAGTTGTTTTCATCTTGTAACTTTCTTTGTATAGAAAACACATTTTTATCCAAATTAGTCAAAATGGATTGATTGCATTTTGGAACCAAACTCTTTAAATATACCTGTTTGACTTATGACTGGTTTTGTGGTCCGAGATCACATATAAAGTTAACCTCATCTGGAATACAGGGGCGTAAATCAAAGCAGATTTATATTCATCTGCATAATTACAGAAGGGATGCTTTAGCCTCTGTTTTACTGAATTGATGGATAAATAAACAAAAACTTAATTATGCATGCATGTGGAGGAAAACCTCAGACATGGCTAAGCAAGAATTTTATTTAGTAAATAATGAAACCTTATGCTGTAGAAAACAGGAAACAAACCAGCCATGGTAATTGGGTATGACCAATTGTAATGTTTACCATGGAGACAAATCTAGAAATGTTTAAGTGTATTCTTGCGTCACAGATGCACGCAGATGTGCAGCAGTAGGGCCATGTATGCTTTTGTTTAATTTTATCAGAATTAATTATTTCAGGCTTTCTCCGATGTTGAAGTCAGTCAAACATGATCAGAAAAAGCAGGATTTGGAGAAGAAGCCCCTGCATAAAGAATGAATTTTCCAGATATATCTCCAGAAATATAAAAAGGCATAAAGATAAAATATGTGGAGTGCAGGGTTTGCTATCAGATGTGTCTTCAAGTAGACAGGATTTATGGTAGAGCAGGTTGAAAGCATTACGATAAATTTTATTGTGTTAAGTCTACTGCTCAGTTCCCAAGAGCTGGATCACTCGGCCAAGATTCGTGAGTTTCAGTATGACGTCTCTATCTTTCACCCTTTTTGTCCTACTGTTAGGAATACCGTGGATTGGATATATCTCTGATTGGCTCAAATCCCTGTGTTGAAAATGACCACAGCATGTATTCAAGTACATCAGATTTATTACCATACCAGATTTTGGATTGCCAAAAGATTATTTTCCAGGAACTTTAAAGGATAGTGTGGTATTAATATAATACATTGCTATTCAAAAGCCATAATATTTTATGGTACTTTTTTGTGCTTTTGGTTTCTAATGTAGTTTTCAGTGGTTGCGATTCAAATTTAAATTTTAAATTAACATGAAAGAGCATCTATTTTGTTGCAAAAAAGAACCTTATTTTGTGTATTTGGTATAATACAGTGTGTTTAGCACTATTCGGACAGGATTAGTTTTCCAAACAACGTTTGAGTTTTAACGTGTCCCCCAGGACGTCTGTGATTTTATGTACCGATTCGGACGGGATTAAAATGATGCAGGCTATTCCAGAGATGGAGTGTCTGTTCCATGCATTTGGGCGTTGCAGAAGCGCACGTGCTCTGGATACGCATGTTTGTAATGTTTAATATTTTTCTTTAAATGTAAAAGACAGAATATGTAATTTATTAATTTAACAAATTAAAATAAAATATACAAATCCTACTAAAGGAACGATAGCCTACGTGTTTTATATAACTGTCTGCTTATAATAAACCCAAAGAAATGAAGAAATAATGATTAATAACAATATATTATCTTTATTAATTCACATTACCATTCCGGAGTTGAACAACTTTGAACGGAGTTTCTTATAACGTTAATGATATTACAGTGGCCAGTCTTAACAGTGTTTGATATTCAGCTCGTCTTGATTTAATTATTTTATTTTGCCGAATGCGAAAAAACATCCATATCTGAATGAATGGGACTCAGGAAATACAATAATATGCGCATTATTAAGACCTTACGGCAGATCACGTTGGCCAAAACACGAAATGAACCGCGTTTTCAAAAGATATTGCGGGCAAACACAGACATTTGCATCCGGACGGGATTAAATTTCTCAGAGGACCTCTGAGTTCGGCGAAAAACAGTAGGTAAATTGCTCTGGAATTCTTATGGAGGTCGTCAGAGAAAAACACAGACATGGCAGATTCGGACGGGATTAAAAACACAGAGGACCTCTGAGATGCACGATTTTCTCAGAGGTCCCCCTGTAAAACTAATCCCATCCGAATAGGGCTTTTGCATGGTTTATGGTTCAAAAACACTTTCTTTTTTCACATACGTACATTTTTGTCGCTCCGATTTGTTACAAAACTCATCGATCTAAAAAACGCTGTGTCCCCGATTGGCCAGCTTACCAGTACTTAGTCAACCAGAAATCTAACATTCCTTACCATGTTTTGAAGATTATCTCACAATACAATACTGAAAGGAGTTTATATCTTCTTTTACTACCTTATATGAGCCGAATCTGATCCAGAAAATGCAGATGACCAAGCTGATTGATCAACTTTACCAGCGCGGCTCTTTGGTTATGGATACAAGCACAGTTTGTACAGTCTGTTCAGTACTCTGTTCTCCATTTTACAATTATTTCAGCTTTTTGGGTGTGGATACAAGTTTTGTTTCCTGTCTCTAATCCGATCTTTCTGCACTTGCCATGGTTACTAAAGAGATAAGACAGAATTCCAGATTCTGTAATATATATCCTGATGGTTGTTGAATTTTTTGGTTGGATTAGAAAGGGGGCAACTAGTAGATCATGTTCTCGGTCTTTCTCTCGTGACTGATTAGAGGACGGGACGGGCTTTGTTTTCTCTCTGTTGGCTTGCTTGGAATTCCATCGGCTTTACGGTGCACTCGCCTCTGTGATCCGGCTGATCAGTGAAGAGACCCTGGAGAAAATAGAAAATAGAAAATGCCAAAAATACATTGCATCAGTTAAAATGATTGATTTTTCTTTTGCATATTATGTACAGATCATGTTCCATGAAGATATTTTGTGAATTAGATGCAGAAAAATCGCGAACAAAATTGTCCAGAAACTCGCCTACAAAATTGCACTCATTCCTACACGCTCTTTTCCCATTCAAGTTTGGTTCCCATTCAAGCTTACATTTTTCCAATTCAGTCCAAAACATCATTAGAGCTGTAAACTAATAGAGAGCGCTAAAACAAATATTTTCGTTTGTAATATGTGTTTCTATAGACCAGTGGTGGCCGGTGACTTTTTTTTCCGAGGGCGCTTGATGCGAGTTCGTCACAACATGTATGTAGCCCGTCATGTGTGTGATCTGTAATTTTAAAATATGCGTTCTGCACATCAAGCGATCCTATGTGCATCAAGTGTCTTGTCAAAATTGCCTGCTACAGACGCGTCTAAAGGGTTTGTGATAAAAGAGACCCTCGCTTTTGCAAAATACTTGCATAATCTCATGCATAATCAGAGTTTACTGTCAAGGGAGTGTCTTGCGATTATTTTGTGAATGCAGTAGGCACTTTTTGTGACAGAACACGTGATGCACATGGTTCAATTGACGCAACAAACACATATTTTGAATTTGCGCCCCTCGAATAAGCAGTCACGGGCCGCCACTGCTATAGACTTCATTTGGACTTTGAACTTTAAATGCGATTTTCTCAATATTTCGATTTTTGACCGATATATAAATCTCACTTTAAAACAATTGACCCCTACGACTGGGATTTTTGGTCCAGGGTTATGTATGATACAGCAAAAGGGCATTTTTTCAGCTTTTGAATTGTGTTTTTTGTGTTTTAAATGTTTTAAATTTCACAAAAGTCTTATTTAAACTCATAAGGTCACTATATGACCATGCCACCATCTTTTTCGATAAAACTTTCAATAAAGGTTCTGCCATACTCCGAAATGGATTGTGGATTATATACGTAAATCTGTGGGAATATCATATTTGGCTGTGCTTTTTCCCTTAATCTCGGTAAAGCCCAAAACATGAAAGATTTACGTTATTTTTAGATTTTGCTTCTCGGATGTTTTTAAATTCTTTGACATTGCTTTCACCCAGCATAAATATGGAAGCCTTGATGAAAGAGTCATGTGACCCAAACAGATGAGTAGAGTTACAGCTTAAATGTGTGTTTTGGATGAAATAGCAAGTAAACCCTTTTCAGATTTCGGTAAGGTGCTTTGAAATTTTTCTCAAAGCACATGTGGAAGCAATATTACTTTTGCACTGTTTTTTTAAAAATGATACACGCTTTATACTTCAATAGGACTTTAATAGACTTTTACAACTAGAAGGTTACCCCTCTAAATACTTCATGCAGTGTTTGACATTGCAGGGCATGCCATAAAGACACAATACGATAAAATTGCATCAGTATTACCACACAGTCACAGCATTGATGTCATACATAATCTAACTGTAATACGTCTCCATAAAATTACGATACCTTTTTTTTTTGGCAGTTTTGTATGTGCAATATTTCAAAAGTTATAAAGCAGTTTATAACACATTTGGTCAGCATAAGAGCTGTGTGTGTGTGTGTGTGTGTGTGTGTGTGTGTTAATGCCTGCCTTTCAAATGGGCTTATCGTCATATCAAAGAGATTGTTTATGGTGAGATCATGCAAAAGATTCACTCAGCGCTGACAGTTAGTTGGCATGGCAATGCTCCGTGTCCCCTCCGCGCATTAAGAGAAGACCACGGGGTCGCAATTTATTAAAACATGATGCACATCCATTTCCCCATATCGTATTCTGCAAAATATTTACAAATTGTTTTCATATTGTTAATGCAATTTAGTTCATGTAGTTTTTGTTTGATATGTCACAGTTTGTGAAACAGCTATATGGGTATCATTGTGTATTTTAAAGACTTTTCCCTCTCCGTGTTGTCCCTAAATTTTAAATCAAACTTTCCTTTTTTATGCAAATGTACAAAATTGCTCCAGATAACCGAGCAGACTTGCTGCGAAACTCATTAGCGTGACTCTTGCCGACCCCCCAGTCACAGGGGGAGGAGGGGTCACCAGACATCCTTTGCCTGCTTTGACCCGCCGGTCTCACAGGAGAAGAGAGGTCAAGGCAACCATTTTAGGGTTCAGGGAGTGATGAATGACTAATGTTACTGTTCTGTCCTAAAGCAGTGTTTTTGTTTTTTTGTTTTTTGTGAGTTGAAGCTATGATACAATAGATTAGCTTTAACCAAAGTAATCGTAATTCGGTAAAAGCAGAAAATTGATTAACTCAACTCCGTCACATTGTTCGTTTTGTAGTCAGTGGTTGCACATTTGTGGCTACGATTACAGTGGAAAGCATCCTCCCCGTGAAGCCGATTACTTAGTATCAATAACCATATGATTATAAACGCCATCAGGTTGAAATGTTCTGCCGAGCAGACCTCTGTCGAAACCGCAGCACATTTCATCCCGTGATTGTTTCCCTACGACTTCTCGAGCATTTTGAAACGATAAAAAAGGCCAAAAACATGTGAAAGGAAAAGTGGTGGATGAATCAAAGTGGAGCTGAGACCACAGGCCAATGATGGCTTCAGCAGGGCCGAGGTTCTTGAATGGAGAGGTTGGCAGGCCCAGACATTCCTCCGGCGTAATTTACGAGCTCCTGCGATCTGACTAATCCACCCTGATGCATCACTGTAGAGGAAAGTGCTTGCGTAACAGACAACCTTTCTCCATTCATCTCGATTTTTATTGTTCTTTCCTCTCTGTTTCTTCATTTATGTCACATGTCTTAATCCTGTGTCTGGTGTGGGCCCATTTGTTTTCATTAATTCATTGGTTGTGATTGCTAAGGCTTTCACTATTTCTCATACTTAGGTTAAAGCTGTGATCCGTTACACTGACACAAAAAAATTACACAAAAATTTGTTATTGAGGGATTACATAAACAACGAGTGTTTAAAACTGTCTCCTTACCTTACCACATTTCAAAACGGTACACTTATAATAATTCTTTATTAATTAAGCTGCCAGATAAGTACGTAAAGTAATCTGTCATTTTATGTTTCCAAGTTACTGATGGCTTTGGCACCATACTTACTTGTGTAACTACTCATGTAACAGTCTTTAAATAGGGAAAACATGGAAGTTTGGTGGCTTCTAAATTCATTCCTGTTTGGATCCTTAGGAATGAATGGGGCTAGGCTAAATGCTAACACATTCACAAGGTGCAGTACAAAAATTAAGTACATGCATTGAATAAAGATAGGTATGTATTAATTAGTCCAAGTTGAGGTAACAACATAGTAAAATATTGAAAAACTGTGGTGTTTTCCTTTAAAGTCAAAATGAAATTTTTACAAATTACTTAATTGTGAGCTTCATTATTTTTTCTCATAATCTTAAATTAAAAATGCAAATCTCCTCCCCTCCTCGAAACTATCTCTCTTTACTTTCGGTCACGAGGAATGGGCATCGATTAGCAAGTAGCAACATGACCAAACTTCCAATGATCTAATAAATTTTCGATGGACGAATTAAAGTCCTGCCCTACATTTCAGAAGCCGCTTCACTCAGATATACATCACAATGGGAAAAATAAGACAATCGCTATTCCCGGTTAAATATGACTTGTAAGGCCGAAGTGTAGTCCATTTTTTAAGTGTATAGTGCGCATGATGCAATTTACGTCATCAGATTTTTTTAAACCTCACATACATTGTACGCGTAACTCACGAATGTGAAGGAGATGCATTGCATTTTGTCACAATGCGCATGCGCTGAATGTCTGTGTATACCTACAAGTCAAAAAGACTATACTTTGCAAGGCTGTGCTTTCAATCATGCGTGTATATTCAAATGCATGTAGAAAACAGACTTTACTTCTATACTTACTGCTGTAAGATGCTATAAAAGGGTGCTATTACTTTTCTAAGCAATCAGAGTTGCAGTGTAATTTTTATGTCACCAACAAAATAAACGGTAGAAAATCCCTCAAACCCAAGGCATACCCAAGAAAAATAGGGTACAGAGGACTTTATAAAGGGTCTCATGTGTACCATTTAGGTACAGATACATTTAGTACCACGCCAGTGACAGCTATTGTACTTCTTTTCTGAAAATCTTAGAAAAAGGCTCTGTTGACTTGGCACAACATCTCTCTCTTTTTCTTGTACACCCACACACACAACCCTCACTAAAATTTTTATTGCGCATGCATGAGACTTGATAAAACAATCTTCCAGAAGAAACAGGGGGGTGTGCTGTCATGGGAGCACTGACCTCTGTAGACTGTCAGCAGTGGCTGCTCATTTCAAAGAGAGCATGTGGACAGGCATAAACCGCCGAGCGGCTTTTCCAGATGTGAAGAATCAAAGGCATTGCTGCACATCAGTCTACTGAACCATGGGCCAAAACCCCCAGAGAGCAGGAGAGACTCTTACTGTAATGCGAAGGACCCAGAATGGGTCAAATTATTGCTCGTCATATCACTGAAAGGCCACTTTGGTTCACTTTACTTAAAATACTAACTGCTGTGTATGTTCCACATGGGCCTGCGGAGATTTATCATCCTGTGTAGTTGAAAACAAGCAAGCTTGAGACATATCGTGTGTGTGCCCTTACTTAAACATGAGGTTTTACTGTACCGCTGAGTGATGAGACATAATGGGCACAGGTTTTTTATCCATATGGGCTAAGTTATCTTAACAATTGATCTCAAGGGTAATCATCTCGAAGCTGTTTAAGCAATCCGCCTGGTGTCTTATCGGCATTTAAAGGGCCGTGCCGTGCCTTCACGAAAAGCATAATTTTAATGTTATCAGAACATCAGCCTATAAATAGTGTCTGATTTATTATTTCAATATCTGTAATTTACAGTTTTAAAGTAACAGTCCTTGGCAAAGGGAGCACAGTTTGTCAAAGTTGTAACAACATCTATGAAAAAAAAAATTCATGCATTTATCCATAGTTATTCAGTCTGGTTATGAGCCCATAGATATGCTTTTGCTTAAAATCCTATAGATGCTCTAGAGCTACGTCACCGTAATTAAAGTCATACTTTAAATGCAGCCCAAAAATGCTTTGTTGGTTCGCCAAAATGCTTATATTCATTCCTCGAGACGTATTTTTCTTCAAAGACCGAACTCCCCAGTAGACAATATGTGTCTCTGCCCCATAAGTTAAAAACCCATCTAATCTATTTCCATGAAAACCCATCCCTGGTTCCAGATCTCCATTCTCGGGAACATACGAGCCACTAAATAAAGGCATGCGATAACATCAGAGCAGCACAATATTAGTGTAAACATCTTCCATATGCTATCAAATGCTGGCTTCTTCTGCCCTTAGATGTTGCTGTATTGAGGGACAAAGAGAGGTAGCATATTTGATTTGATCCTATCGAGGGCCTTGTCAAGACAACCTACAGGAGGTTGAGCTGTCAGGAGGGGGCAGATTTAGTAAATGCAAACTTGCACGTGTCCCCAATTACACGGATGATAAATGGATGTTTCCAAATCTTGAGAGAGGTGGAGGTGAAATCGTTAATGAAGCCCAGATTTCGATCTGTCCACGCTGGATGAGCCTCACGTTCCTCTTGAGGCTTCTGCTGGTTACCGTGATATTATTAAAAGTTTGAACAAAACATAGAGTTATTGCAGCCTGGCGTATTGATGGAGGGCCAGGAATAGAAGCAGTCTAGTATGTTAGCGTGATATCGCATGGGAATTTTATCTCGGCAAGCTAGGAAATCTTACAGCTAGTCACAGGAAGTAAGGTCCTACTAAATAGGCCTCTCTTTAAACTTTTTCTTTCCTCTTAGTTTGGTGCTAGGATTGCGTGAATTAGTATTAACCTTTTTTTGTTAAATTTACAGTATCGTCTTTCTAAAGGATCTTCCACTTTATCTCTTATTCCCCAATGCATTAAACTCCACAGAGCATTTCTTCACTGTTGTTCGCTCTCTTTACCGCCCCTTCTTCTTCTTGTGCCCATTTTAGTAACTGGCCATGCTGATATGTAATCATCTACTCATAATTTCCCCTTGAAGTCGAAACCTCTGATGGATAATCTCAGTTAATGCTTCATTAACATCTATTCTTCACTTGGTAGTAGGCCTCAGATGTCCTTAAAAGATGCCCTGCAGTCTATGTTTTTTATATTACGCTAAGCAGATTTGTTTTTACCATACGGTTTAAGTATTGTGCTATGGTTATAGATGATCTCCCAGATGTCTTAATTCACAATGAAGTGCACAAGGGACACTTCTTTGAATGTTTCTTATGGCAGAATTGGTGACAGCTGGGATAAAAAATGAGCAATAGAAAATACAGTCAAACATAAAGACATGAATGCGTACACACATATGACTCATCCCTCGTCGCTCTGGTTGTTTACAGCTCAGTTTCTAACCAGATCCAGGTTCCCCACACATCATCACTCATTGTTTTTTATTTCAATGGATCCATGTTAACCCAATGAAAACATGCATATCCTGTGCTGTCCAACTTCTAGTCAAAATATATATCGGTACATATGGCTAGCGATGTATAGCCGAAACAGAATCCAATGGCCTTTTTTTAAAGAACTTTTGATAGAGATCAGATGCAGAGCGATCCACAAAACTTACACGGACATACAGCTGTTTGCCCTAGGTCGATACTTCCTGGTTTTATAAGTTGCGGAAGACTGGTGGATAATAGCGGTATTGTGGATTGACAAGATAACACGTCAATGGCGGTTAAATGTAAAAGTATAGGTCAGTATGTGTCAGTGCTAGAAATCCATGGTGGTGTTTAGGGCGTTTTCACATTAGCACTTTTGGTGCGCACCCGGGTTCGATTGACATCAGAGTTCAGTACATTTGGATGATGTGAAAGCTGTCTTCCGAACTCGGGTGCGCACTGAAACGTACTCGAGTCCGCTTAAAAAGGGTGGTCTGGGGTCCGGTTCATGTGAACTCCAGATCGGTTCGCTGTTAATGTGAGCGCAATCGTACCAAATTGCGGAAGTGAACCACTGTTAATTATGTTTTATATGGAATGTCCCACCAAAACAGACGTGTGTGTTTGTGTGCGTGCACTTACCTTGACAACAAAATGCATAGAATGCTTACTTGACTTTTGTTCTTATTTTTTAAACGTTTGGTTTTGTTTTCAAAGAAATAATACAGAAACGCACTTGCGTCTGTCTGCCCCAAACATACTAAAGTCGTTTCAATGACAACGGGCTGTCCGCCGACGTCAATTTTTGCGGAGGCGTTCAGAAATGATCTCTCTGCTTGGAGTTCGTCAATCACGCTTGTCGTCTTCTCGTTTACAGCGGTTGCCAAGCAACATGAGAATGCGCCGGCTGCAGCTTGATGATGCAAGCGTACCGCGGTTCGGATGCAAAAATAATATGTGAACACAGTCCATGGGGGGCATGGGGAGGGGGGAGCAATCGAACTCTGGTTCGGACCAGGCAATCGCACCAAATGTGAAACCGTCCTAAATGACAAACTTTGAAACTTTGGAAAAACTTGGCAAAGTGATAATAAACTGTAATGCACTCACAAACACGAAAAATCTTTTGGTATGCTAACTGGCAGACAGGACTAAAAGCTTTCAATTATGTGCCTCCATCTGGCAAATAATTTTCTTTTATATAATGAAATGTGAGTTTAAGACCTTAATCCCACTGAAAAATCCTTCCCTTATAAAAAATGTGAGTTTGGAATGCTAACTCTCTTCAAATGATGTTTTGGGACTATGTGCCCTCGCAGTGGGGCATGTTGTCACATTGGAAACATGCCAATAAATATACACTCTCAGAAAGAAAGGTACAAGAAGGTCCAAAGTTGTCACTGGGGCTGGTAGTATCTTTTCAAAAAGTACACTTTTGTACCTTATAAACATACTGACACCTCAAAGGTACATAATGTAGTGTATCTGTATAAAAATTTTACATATTAGGAGCTTTTAAAAGGTGTAATCTTTTGTGACAACTTTTGTCTGATAGTGGCTGTTTAATGCATCATTACCAAAATCTAATTAGTAGTATGTTTATTAAGCACAGCAGGCACTTTTCATCTTCTGAACTTTTTTGTAATCGAAATGAATTAACCCCCCTGAGATGCATCTTCCAGTTGTACATCTTTTTTATCGAGGTCTTTTCGATTTCTTTATTTGACAGTTTCTACATGTTTCTAACTGTGTTGTCTTCTTGTGGAAGTCTTTGTGGTTTCCCAGAGAAATAATACTCAGCGGGATGCTGCATATCACAGTAGAAATAATGTTATTTTTTACTATACTGAATCAATCAAAGTCTACTTAAAACTTCCCTGGATATATAACTCCCTTCGTTTTGTAGATATGTCAAGCTATTTTTTGTTGGACCAGATGGAATATTTTCAGATTTTTGCATTTGTCCAGTCTTTAAAAGCCCTTAAATTCATATTTATTTTGGGATTTGTTTTCTGAAAAAAAAAAAAATTCTATAAAAAATAATAAGTGATTTTTATATAATTACATTCACTGTGTACTATCTATCTCTCCGTCCGTCCGTCCGTCCGTCCATCTATTCATCTGTCTGTCTGTCTGTCCATCTATAGACAAACAGGAAGACAGACAGATAGATAAAGTAAATGATATATAATAGATAGATGATATGATGTAGATGTAAATATTTACTCTCATTGTACATGTGTATATATACAATCCTGTATACATTTCTTATTTCTGATCATAGACATAAAAAAGATGGATGGCGCGACGTCGCTTCCTTCCATTGTAATACATTGAAGCCAAAAATGTCCGAACATGGGTGTTCAAATATGTTACGTAAAAACGTTAGTTTGGAGCCAGGGTATACGCAGAAGAAATCGTTCATGGAGCCAGAGGCGGATCCACGGTATCAAACTTACGCCCAATTGCTCGCATGTCCGATTCAACCACGCCAATCATAACGACATGCCCCGTTTCTAAACCATCAAATTACTAGCTAAAATGATACTTATAACGACAATGAATAACAACTACCTTAAAGGACGAAAACTATCTTTCAGAAAATTTTATTGGAAGTGTAAATATTTTTTAATTTAGAAACGAGTCCCGTTCGTTTGAATGGAGAAGGCGGGGTTTATGACTTGTACTGCAGCCAGCCACCAAGGGGCGATCAAAGAGCCAGCGGCTTCACTTTTCAAGATGTATGAGGCACACCCAGTTCTGATAAACATGAAGGAAGATATTTTGAGGAATGTTTGTAACCAAACCGATTATGAGCCCCACTGACTTCCATAGTTGGAAAAAATAATTATATTCCAGTGACCAAAGGATCGTGCAAACCACCAACTGTTATCTAGAAAGTTTGAAGACTCAAACTTTTCCTGACTTAGGAAAAAAATAAAATTATCCTCCATACTTTATAAACGTGTTAAAGGAAAAACATAGATTTGTTAAATTCAGGGGGGTTAATATTACAGCATTCCTCAGTGCAACATAAATTGA
This sequence comes from Paramisgurnus dabryanus, assembly GCF_030506205.2. Lineage (NCBI taxonomy): Eukaryota > Metazoa > Chordata > Actinopteri > Cypriniformes > Cobitidae > Paramisgurnus > Paramisgurnus dabryanus. Next base: position 20,903,443 of record NC_133343.1, on the reverse strand, counting down.
CCTAACCTCCTTAGGGAAAACTAGTCCAACCAAAATAAAGCTTTTGACATGTTCTCACAAACCCAATCTCTTTTACATTGTCTCTCTCTCTCTCTCTCTCTCTCTCTCTCTCTCCATCGCTCGCTCTCTGACTACTGTCTTCTTCATCATGTCTGCTAAAGGTTCTCTGGAATTCTCTAGCTTATTTCTCTAAACCTTCAGGGGAGTGATATCAAGAGGCCGTCTAGATGATTGACATCCGGAGGCAGCCAAAGATTCAGACCCCTGGCACTTTCTCCAGAGCTGGCTGGAAAAGGCGAGATTAATAAATGTCTGCAAGTTTTGCTGGAAACCCAGAAGGTTCTGGCTCATAATCGAGTTCATCTTGCCGTGACTGTCACACCATTGGACCAGGTGACAAAGACATACTATGTGCGAGATACTCTTAAGCCCACAGATGTTTTCCTTTCTATCTTGACAGTCGTTGTGAATATGTTGCACTGCCATGAATGGATCACATTGAGAGTTAAAGGGCCTGTATTGATCAATGTACCGTATGTGATTCGTTTCCCAGTTGCGTCTTAATGGATAGGTATCAATGAAGGAGTTTTGGGAACCTGCTGCTTCTGCACACACGTTCTTCCTTTTCCACATGAAAAATGTAAGGTGCTGATAGCATAACTTCACCCATGACTTATCTGTCTTATGTTTCTCAGCTGCAAGGTTTAACATCATTCAGGGAGATTAAGTTTAGCATGAAAGCAAAGAAGTTCAAGTTTGGAAAATGGGTTTCAGGCACAGGGAAACACCTGGACACGCACTGAGCAATTTATTGTCATTCGGTTGTATTTCTTGGCATAGTCAGACGATTATCTCATCTCTTAAGTCTCATATTTATCATATCACACTTTTGTCAAGGTCTAGTTTGTGGTCTTGGTGATACAGTTGCAAACCCCATATCTTTTGGCATAAATATGCATCTAAAATGTACAGACTTTCTCTTCTTAAAAAAAGTTGAATATGAATATGATCATGTGCATTAGACACGCCAATGTCTTGCCAACTTAATTATTTCAAATAATTGATGGTGCGACGGGTATAAATTCTACGTAGGACGTAAAGCGCATTTTACCTCCAGACTAGTCTTACGACCAGGTGTATGCTCAGCTGGTCCAACTGGCCCCAGGTGCTTTACTCCTGGACATGATCTTGGATGGACACCTCTAAAATATCACTGGTAGTCCTTAAACACTTTCTCTGGTTAGAATCATTTTCCGCAATCATCCCTAAGGCAAGAGACAATCACCGCCTTTAAGTGGTTTAAGATGCACGTCGACTGATGTCCAACTGGCGTGCTTTATTCGTTACGCTCTCCTCATTATTTCTATCAAGCTTAATGAAAAACCGAGGAAAGTTTTTGGCAATTCTGAACGCAAGGATCTGGATCAAACCCCTGGGCCTCCCGTGATGTTTAAACAGTAATGACATTCCAAATTGTCTCACATTATCCGGAGCATCTCCGGGTCTCATTCTTTCCAAAGTTTTTTTAGTAGGTGTGCGTTTACAAACAGGATCTTTCGGATGCCCTGCGGGCTCGCACCGCTTTTTTATCGTTCTTCGTGTTACGTGCCTTTCCCTCTTCACCTGAGATCGTGTTTGTGTCCTGACTCCTGAGAGGAGCCTGTTCCACACAAGTGGTGGATTTCAGCATGTTGTCAGTCTGGCAAGGAGAGATTGCGTTTTCCGGCCTGTCAGCGGAAAACAAATGACCTCTACAGTAGGTGGTAACATTCCAAAATGTTCCTATGAGATCTCCGCGTGACCCGATATGCCCAGAGATTGCGTTGAGCGAATACAGGGGTCATTAAATGGTAAAGCAATATCGCATTTGTGACGTGTTGCGCGTCTGACTAAACAACGCTGAAATTAGAGCGATATGTTAACGGCGCGTATGCTTTGAAGTGGTTCGTGGGCTTTTAGGAATATGCTAATCTCTCCCATTGATCTTGATTGCATTGGATGTCCTGATATAGCACCCATCAGCCCATGCTGCACTGTTCTATTTCTGCACCAAATTGGCCGTATCGTGCAGCTGTGTAGGCTTCACATAATCTCCATCTAAACTCATTGCAGTTTGCGTAAATTTTCATGGTGAAGTAAGAGGATTTAAATACACATCAGTCTGTTACAGTATATGCTACTTTTATAGTTTGGATGAGTAACGAAACAAATTTAGCTACTAACTGAACTACATTTTATTAGCGTGACATTAGCTCTGTCATTTTTTTAATGACAGATGTGTGATAAAACTAATAGTTTGCAACACTGTATAATCTTAAAGTCAAAATGAAATAAAAAACTTAATTTTTTAACAAATGACTTATCTGTGAGCTTCACTGTTTTTAAAAAATTAATGTGCACTCATTATCTTTAATTAAAGATGCAAATCTCTTCTCCTCCTCAAAACGATCTTTCTTTATTTCCTATCAGGGGGTATGGCGGGTGGGCGGGGCCCAAGAAAGATCGCTGCGATTAGCAATTAGCAGCATGACCCAGATTTCAACAATACAATCGATTCACGATAGATGAATTCAAGTCCAGCCCTACCATTTTTTATTTTATTTTAGAAGCCTTTTCACGCGGATGTACATCATGACCAACGCACATTCGTACATATTTTACGAGTTGGCTAATTCGTATTAATTCATACGACCACCTTCGTAAGTGTTTGAATGATTTGTCTTGACCCCTGTGACGTTGGGGTCAGGGGCGGGGTTAGGTTTTGTTGTTGTTCTTTTCATGAAAATCGTACATTGTTGCACGATTAACTCATGTATGAATTCATACGAAATAGCCAACTCGTAAAATATGTACACATTTTCGTGAGATCAGGCTGTCATGATAGCGAACATGATGATAATTGCTACTTCCGTTTTATTGTAACTTTAAAGCAGACATATCATGCTTTTAAATCTGTCCTTTTTACATATAAATCATCTATTTGTGGTCTATGTAAAGCGAAACTGCAATGCTTGGGTCTGAATTCCTCATTATTATAGCCCCACAGGCCCCCTTTCTACCCCTTTTCTGATGTGCATCTGAGAGCAACTCGTTTTGGTACTGTCTTTTTAAATGCACGTCATACCCTGCCCCCTCTCCAGGTTGCAGAGGTGACACTCGGTTAAACTCCACCCCGTTCGGCCATTTTTGTAGTTTTATAGCAGAGATACGATTATCTAGCTGCACAGAAACTTTTTATTTACTCGTTATTCACAAAATGTCAACAACGGAAGATTTGTCCATCCAGCCTTATATGTTCGCGCCAGAGTCGGAAACGGACTGAGAGGAAAATGAAGACGACGAACCTGCAGAACAACGTCTTCATATGTAGGTATCGCAATGGTGTGAGGCTGCAGCCTCCGGAGGTCGCATATCTAGGCTGCATACGTCATCAAGACGGTCTTATTTCAGAATATTAACAATTATAAAGTTGACTATTATTCTTAGTTAATCGTAAGTTGTTGTAATATGCTCATGACTTGCAAATGTGATGCTCAGTTAACTTAAACCAGGCTTGATGCCCAAAAGCGATCTCCGCAGGCTGCAGCCTTCGGAGTGAGAAACAGCACTGCTAAACCATGACCACCGTGTACTTTACTTTTTTACTTTAAGTTATAAACTGCTTACCGAAGTGCTCTGCTCGTCGTCTCCAAAGAAAGAAGTAATTGACCCCTCAATCAGACGAAGTCTATCGGCAAATCCTTCTTTATACTGGCGGAGATTGGTGAAGTAGTTATCCTTAAAGTGCCTCGGGCACACAAAAATGACTTTACCCACAGATGTGAGTACATTTCTTACGCTCTCGTAACTTCTGCATCCTTGAGCTTGGACTACAATATCGCAGCGAGAAATATAAAATGGCGGATTGCTCGTAGTGTTGGGCTGGAAGTCGATGTCCTTATTTAGCAGTTCCGCTGCAAATACTGTGACGTAATTGTTCAAAAAACGTAATAGATAATAGAAAAATCAGAACCGGTTGGAAAATATGACCAAAACAGAATATAAAGATATCAACAAAGCACCTGAAGAGACTAATTTCAACTTTTATGTACTTATAAACACTACAAATATACAACAAAATGCATTTAAGAGCCAAGAAAGTGGATTTAGCATGATATGTCTCCTTTAAGATATCTTTGAGTCAGTTCATTTAAAAAGTTTTTGTAAATTAATCTATTAGTTCAGTTTATTATCGTAAGTCATTTGTAGCTTGGCAATTTTCAGTTTCAAAGTAGCTTTCCGAACAATGCTTTTTTCTAACGTTCCCCAAAAATTACTGTAAGGCAACAGAACAGAGGCTGCAGATCGCATATAACAATTTCTTTGTAATATCATATCTCAAATACACTTGCCAAAAAAAAATTGCTGTAGCAAATTCGGCTTCTGGTAGAGAACTAAATTAGCAGCGTAAAAATACCATGAGCTCGATTTCCAAGAAACACAGATACTGAAAATGCAACGGTTGTAAGTCATGTAGGTCGTTTTGGCATCTCCCAAATTCATACATGTAAATGTAAACTCACATCAGAAAGTCTCATAGGAGGGGAAGGAATCTTAGATGTTAAGTTTGAACCAGCTCTGTTGTCCATTATTAACAGCTAAGTACTTTCGCCTTGGGGCTAATGCTAGCTCATTCCCTTTAGCTCCCAGGAGGGGTGCCCAGCGGTGGGCCTGGCTGTTGTCTTGCTAAGGAGGGCTAACCGGAGGAGAGGACTACCTTTCAGATCCATCAGAACCTTTGTTGCACTCTGGTGTTTGTTGTGCTAATGGGAAAGGTCCTTGTATTACACTGGCCATAGCCAGTGCTCACCCTGGTTCATTGCTCGGTCTCCAGCTTGTCTACGCCTGGTCTGTACCAGGCCATCTGGGTCCCTGGAGGCTGAACAGGGTTATCACATTACAGCTCAGTTTCCTGAGACAGGACAGTGGGGTGGGTGGTGTATGGACTGCGGGTAACTTGGTTCCTGTTCCCTGTAGTGCACTCAGGTGGAGTTTTTCCCTTCTTCCTCACTTCTCATGGTTCTTTTTGGAGAAGGTGACATGTGAGAAAGGGAAAGAACTTTGGTTCTTCTTAACCGTTCACACTCGTTCTGCATATTTTCTCACCTGAGGTCTCCTTTTTCCGGATGCTATGGATCAGCACCATTAATTGGTTGTTTTCTTCAGGGTCATGACAGTAAAGGAAACACACAGCCAAGATAAACTAACAGTTTGGGCTCCGCTCAGCACCCGCCTCCAAAAACCCACCTTCAAGTTTATGATCGGAATCATCAGCCTGGGCTTTTCCTTCACTTTCTCCACTCGTTAAATTGCTTTATTATCTCAGGCCCAACCAGCTTCACTTTTTCCACTCACCTCCAAGTGCCCAAAGTAATTATGCTAATAACTCAATAAGGCAGTCTGAAAGATCAGGCAAATCCCTATTAAGATACAGCCAAGAAGAGACCTTCTGAATTTTATATTTATTTAACGTCATTAGTACTATGTTGACGCTTTGGTTACAGATATCTGCCAATATGCACTTAAAAAAAATGCCGCAAAAGGTTTTTCACAGTGTTGCCATAGACAAACCATTTTTGTTTTCACGAAGACCCATTCAGTCGAAGATATTAAAATAATGATTTTTTTAATCTTTCTCAAGTTTTAAGTGTCTAAATCTTTGGTAAAACAGAAAAGTTAATTGAATCCATATGACCCAAAAAAATGTATGGCATTGTTTACACTCTTTTTTATGCTGCGTATTCACCAAAAGCGAAGCATTGCGTTCCTTACTCTAGTTTATTCGCAGCATTAAACTTTTTTCCACTTGAGTTGAATATTTTCATCTTGCCAGAAGAGTCATTTGAAGTGAATAGCGTGTGTTTGCATCAATCGCGGCACTAAATTCGCGTCAATCACATCGTCCTGCTCAAATCTGCATCTGTTTGAGTCTTTGCATTGACTTTGTATGTAATATAATCCTGCATATAATCCAGAATATAAAATCTAATGGATATAGACAAAGTTTCAGGCTTTTCATGAGTTTTAAGAAAAATTTGTTGTAGGTCACTAATCAACCATTTTGATGCAGATCATATACAGTTTTTTTTTTTTTTTTTTTTTTTTTTTTATTGATTTTTCTTATGCAACAATTACAAACACATAGAGATACATACACATAACATTAATTTAACATAAACCTACATACATAGTCACCCCGTAAAAAAAAAAAAAAAAAAAAAAAAAAATTAAATACCCTCAATATTACCATATTGTTCCTGGCAAATTATTAATTACACTGAAGATTCAAAATAAGATAAAAAGGGCTGCCAGACCGCATAGAATTTTTTAGAGGAGCCTCGGATAGTATATTTAAGGTGTTCCAGTTTGAGATATGACATCACCTCTTTCACCCATCGCTTATGAGATGGAGGGGTTCCTTTTTTCCAATTAAGGAGGATCAGGCGTCTAGCCAACAGTGTGGAGAAAGTGATGAGCCCAACAGTGTGGAGAAAGTGATGAGCTGATCATATACAGTTTTAAGTCAAGGTTCTCACAAACTATTATACTAATAATATACTTTCTAATGGAAAAAAGTCACAATGATTAAATAATCATCTCATCGCGATTTCAGATCACCTTAATGATTGCACATCTCTCTAAAAACACAAGGGGGAGCTGCAGCACCTGTATAAATGAGACCGTATCAGATGGCGTTTCTTAACTGACACTGTAACTCGATACATTGCAAAGCCATTCAATAGAGTGAAAAAACAGCATTTAAAGAAATGCTGCAAAACTTTGATAAAGCATACATCAAAACAGCAATTCCAAATTTAGGGAAGCGAAGGATGCTATTCATAAAGATGTATGAGAATTAAATGTCAAAGCAATAATAAACAGACAATTAATCGTCATAACCATCAAAGCCCTAAAACAGGCAATTAATTGTCATAATTGTCACAATTTATTAAGCAATTAACATCAGCCAAATCTCATAATTGTGAAGAATTAGGCATTTATAGATCTATATATTAATAATAAGATTTTAAATAGAATATTATGCACAGCCACTGTTTGAAGCCATGCGTGGGATATTTGGGATATAGCCCAATTTATTGCACTCTTCAACCTTAAATGGCATAAAATGATGACTAATTATAGTATAACATGACTTTAATCAGAAACTAGAACCGCATAATTTCAGTCTTGGAGAAACAAATTATACAATCATATTTGATTACATGGTTGTATACTTTAATTTTAATTGTAGTCATCTTTCCCATATGCACACATCACCAACTCGTTCAAGGTCAGGTCTCTTTCCGAATGAAAATGTGTACTCCTCCATTAAACCTGAGATGTGAGATGATTGAAAAGTCTGTGTGATTTTTCAAGTACAGCCGACCCATCAATAAATCTCTCCTTGTGAGCGTTCTTGCAGACATTTTACGTGATCTCATTCTCATAGTAACCAAGTGGAGTTTATAAAATCTTGGATTTGGATAAATGCTGGGAGAATGAAAAATGTGTACATTGTTGCCAGCACAGTGCTGTCTGAATGTGTTGAAGTGTGTTTGATTTTAACATGAGCACTTTATAATACTTTTTAAGGCATAATGTCAGAAAGGTCTTGCTTGAGATCGAAACGGATTTAAAATGATACATTTCATAATTACTTTAAGTATGTAAGTTGAAGAACTTTTGATGAAGTTGTGAAAACTGTACCAAATGCATTTTCCTTAGATTTTTAGGTGTACTGTTTTCTATCATTAACAAATGTTACAGATTAAAACTGGTCTTTGTTTTTTGGCAACATTTGAATGATAATCTTAAAATTATACTGCAATTTGTTTAATTTTTTATGATTAGCTAATGATGGTGAGCTTACAGATGTGGACTAACTGAAGTAATAAATGCATTTCATATGTTTCAATACTGTATACAGCTGGCCCGTACAAATTCAACCTGTGCAGTCTCTCTCTTTCTGTTTTCCTTCCGCTGTGGCAGACTGGTTTAGTTCTGGGCTCTTTCGGGTGGGTGGTAGTCTGACAATAGAAAGCGGTGGTCCTATTAATTTCTACATTACAATGAGCTCAAAAACTTTTAAATTATCAACCATTCGATGCTGTTTTCAAAGCTACAAGTTATTTAAAGTTTATTAAAAAATTGCCTCTAAATTTCTCTTAGTGGTGCGAGTACTGTACGAGGTTGTGTGTGTGTGTGTGTGTGCTGCGATTGACTGGCCGTCTATGCAGGGTGTATCCTGTCTGCGGCCTATGCTGGGATAGACTCCAGGCCTTCTGGGTTTGGAAGATGGATGGATGGATGGATGGATGGATATTAAATAGCTGAATTTTAATGAAGTACTACATTTCCCATAATTCCAAAGAGACATCAAAATCAAGAACACTGACATAAGATCTCAGCATTGAACAGCCTTTTCATTGAAGCATTGCAAATAACATAGTTGAGTCTGTCTCTTCAGTCTGACACTAAATTGTTTGTATACAGTATATTTGTATACATTTATATTATTTGCAGTGGTTCATTGGAATTAATTTGTAAACAAGCTTGTACTTATGTCTGATTTGCAAATACTTCGGTTTAAACCAAGAAGAAAAGCTTAAAAATTAAAAGAATCAAATAAACATACTACACAGCTGTACAAGAGACAAGAGATTCAAATGCTGTGTGTTGTTGTTCCTTTAGCTCAGTTGGTAGAGCAAAGTGTTTACTACGCAAGGGGTCATGTGTTCGATTGTAAGGAAACACGAAGATTGCTTTTCCATTGCATAGTACCCCACGATTTGGTTTGGTTTGGGTCAGGTCGGGTCAGCTCACCTCACTTTGGCTTGGTTAGCTTTTCCATCGAGTTAGGTAACACTTCGGAGTGTGAGGGATTATAGGCGTGTCGTTATATTTGCGCTGCCTACTGCTGTGACATCATACAAGTGAGAGCAACGTTATACATTCCCATACACTCATTTATTTCATCAGTCTTCCACAAAATTAAAATTGACCACCACAAATAGATTTTTATCACTACCTCTGTCTCACATGACAGCCTCATTAAAGTTGCATTTAAGCATATATGCGGACGAGCACATCGTAAATGTGCTGCCACAAACTTCAAGTCTAGAAAAAAACTGTTATGGTGTTCCTGCTTCACATCCTGTGGATGTTTTTCACCGCTAAAAGGGAGTTTGGGAACTTAAGCAAAGCACAGATAACAACAGCGCAAGCTAGCATGAAGGTAAAGCTAATCTTTTACATTATAGCGATGACGCTGGTAGTGATGATTCTCTCAGACCAATCAGTGATCTACACTGTTTTGCGTCACATTTTGGTATCAGCTCGGGTCGCTTGGAAACCCGACCGAGCTGGTACTAAACAAAAAAGATCAGGTACTATGTACCGGACCCAGTGGAAAAGCTCCCAAAAGTAAGCTGACCCAAACCAAACCGTGGGGTACTATGCAATGGAAAAGCACCATGTGATACTGATAATATGTATATCTTTTAATGCAATAGTAAATATAATTCATCATTCTTTAAAAAAAAAAAACGATTGACCGTAGAATGGCACGATTGAATTATTTTGTGTATTGAGTATATACAATAAAGCTTTACTGAAATGTTTTAGATTCTCAAGCAAAGAGACACAGATGAAAGTGCCAGGTCACAACATGTAAGTAATGACCACAATTGAAGTGATCTGTAATAGACACATCACTAATGAGTGTCATTTAAAGTTGTTGGTGTCATTTTGAAAGGGCATTAAACCACCTGCCTTGCAGCTGCTGGTTCCTAACCCACTATAGGCTTTGTGTGCATGCGTGCGTGTGGCACGCGTGCGTCTGTGTGTGTGTGTGTCATTGGTAACAGGTGTGTCTGTAAATCAGCAGCTCATTACAGTGGCATGTTTTCCAACACCAGGCACATTTAGCATTAAATTAACACCTAGTTAACATAATCACACCTCTGTGTTGTTCACACTGTGGCGCTTGTCCATCTCTGTCTGCACCGCTTCCCTTGTTCTAAATATAGAAATATTGAGATTTCTATATTTATTTTACAACACTAGAGCTCTGTTAAAAATTAAGTGAGCTGTCACGTTGCCTCTAATAATGTTTAAAATATATTGTAACCATTTTGCAAGGACATATGAAAGTAAATTATTATATTACTGTAGTAAGATTTTGATTAACAAAGCCATGTGTGGATAAGTTTTCCTTACACTGTGAGTGTTGCCTTTTAAGCAGATGACCCCCACGTGAAATCTTAGGGTTGTCATAATGTAACTATTGTAATTCCACATCACTTTCAGAACGGCCCCTACCTGTAGCTTTCATTAGGGTAGTACCATATGCATTTGCACCTAAAGAGTTCATATTAGTATCACAAAGGTACCTAAGTTGTAAATTTAAGGACCTTTTAATTTAAGGACCTTTTAATACAGTAAATCCTGACCCAGTGACTGTGTTTGATGTTTGTTTGTTTTATGGTACACTGTAAAAAAATTCCGTAGAAATTGCAGCTGGGTTGCCGGTAATTTACCGTAGATTTACATTTATGTTTTTTTACTGGCAACATTTTGTTCAAAGTTAAATGAAAATTAAACATTTACAAGTCTTTATCTTTACGGAGTAAAACTAAAAAACAGCATCAAGCAAAACATTCTGGGAAACAAAATCTGGACCAAAAATCAGAAAAAGGTTGATGATGATTTCTGGTTCCCAGAATGCTTTGCATGAGGCTGTTATTGTATAGTTTTATTCTGTAAAGATAAAGACTTGTTAATATTTGAAATTTATTTAACTTTGAACAAACTCTTGCCAGTAAATAACATAAATGTAAATTTACGGTAAATTACCGGCAACCCAGCTGCAATAACATTGAAATTTCTACGGAATTTTTTTACAGTGTAGTGTATGTTAGCGTTTCTTTCTGCGATTGCGTTCTCTATGGCAAATATGCAGTTGTGCCTTAAAATTTGCCTTTGGATTCTTAGCAGGCAGCACAATTTAAATGCAAACCTTTCGTAATAGTCTATAGAGTGCATCCATGATGCCTAAATATATAGCCTGTGTAGACATCTTACCAGGTTTTTGAACAAAGCACAAGTTTTATATCTTTTTAAATATGCAATATTTCGGAACGATCATTCCCAAATGGAAGTGCACCTTTTGGTTTCTGGCATTCATACCCTAGAGTGTAATGAGATGTTCACAAAAACGAACCCCACCCCTCCTCACTATGGTTCCAGCAGAGCTCTGAGCTTGTCATCGCACTGGAGATTTATCCTTCGCTGTGAGTCCAGTCAACAGGGAGTCTGTGTGATCCATTATCAGGGCTTTACTTTACATAGGGATTCTCTCATGCACACATGCACAGAAACATGTGTGCATACATTTGCTTTGGATGTCGTTGCTGACCAAATGCTTTACATTGAAGGTCATACCAAAGTCATTACTTTTAGTCATGCAAGAAGAGAACGAAAGACAAAACATGCATTTTACCTGTATAAAGTCGCCACAAAAAGTATTTGGACATTTATGAATTCATGAATGCCAGTGCATTGAATAACAAAAGATTAAAAGTAGTGGCATGGAGAAAGTACACAGGTTTTTACATCATTTTGCAAATATTTTTAACCAAAAAGTTATTTTTGGCAGATATATAAAGTCAGTTTCCCTGAGGTTCATGCAGGTGTCCTGTCAGCATAACCACATGTATATCATCACAGCTATGAACATGTTCCTCTCAGTTTGACAACCACAAAAATCTCTCAAAATGCTTTTGATGAGTATATTGTTTTATTTAGCTCAATCTAACAAGCTACACATTTTTTTTTAGATGTTTTGCATATAAAGTGTGTTCTTGGTTTGACATAACCTGTGTAGGTTTTGACATTGACGTATAAATATTTTCTAGACGAAAAAAAACCATAAAACTATTTTGTAAGTTTGTATTCTTCAGTACAAATTTCACAAAAAATCTTAAAGGGGTCATATGAGATTTTTTAAAGATGTAAAATAAGTATTTGGTGTCCCCAGAGTGCGTATGTGAAGTTTTAGCTCAAAATACTCCATAGATAATTAATTATAGCATGTTAAAAATGCTACTTTGTTGGACTGAGTAAAAGTGTGCAGTTTTCCTTTAAAATGCAAATAAGCTGATGAAATGCAAACACTGATCACGATGATGGTGGTTTGTTGCAATTGAAAATCAATTGTGCTGTCAATTATTTTCTCTCTCTCTCTTTTTCTCTCTGCACTAAATGTCAGCGTAGTGGTTGGATTAAGGAGCGCTATTATTGTAATTCGTCTCGCTATCTACCTCACAAAACAGGCGAAATCTGAACGACATAGTTTTTCACATGCTTGCAGAGAATGGCTTACCAAAACAAAGTTACCGGGTTGATCTTTTTCACATTTTCTAGGTTGATAGAAGCACTGTTATAGTACTTAAACATGGAAAAAGTTAGATTTTCACGCTATGACCCCTTTAAGGCTGGCAATGTGCATCTCTTTTTATTAAAAAGCTGATTTGTTTTTTTTATATAATAATTAATTTTCTATAATCACCATATTGATATCCAATTAATTCTCAGTGATTTTATTTGGCATTTCTCCTCATACTTTCTATGGTCGGACACACACACACAGATTGGAATGAACTAATGCCATACATTCCTATAGCACGGTGCAGTTCGGACTGCTGTACTGCCCCAGTCCCATTGTTTATTGTGCTCCGTAGTAAAATGATGAAAATATCCCTAATCTCATTCAAAGGCTTCCATTGTGAGACGTTCATCACTTACTCTGGACCTGTCAACACTTGCCCATATTGTGTTGCTACACTGTAATAAAATGTCCTTTGTACAGTAACAAGTCTGTAATCTTAGTGTATTAGAGAAAGGTTTACCTGCACACTCTTGAACACACGGTGCGCAAATAACTACATCTCTCTTCGATTTCACATTCTTGCTGAACGTTTTGTCGTATCTCTTACGAAAGTGAATTGAAGCCAGAATAACAAAAATGAAAGTGGATTTACTCTTATAATAAGCAATGTTTAGGATCTACTTTTTTATTGTTCAAAGTATACAACATATGTCTGTACCACCACAGTGCTTTGTTACAAAGGTTTACAAGTCTAATAAATCTCTCCTTCTAATAAGTCTTTCCTGTTTTTTGTATCTACAGACGCAGAGATTCTCTCAGACCCAAACGTGGTGGCCGCCTCCAACTGGAACATGTCCAGCGGAGCTGAAAGAGGTGAGTTGAAGCCCAGCTTTGTTCTGCCACTCAGGGACACCATTAGATGTACAGTAATGTGACAGATAGGCTGCAATCGCTGAATGTTTTGTCTGGGGATGAGCGTTGGTTTTGATTGCCAAAGCAGACAGCATTGCCAGCAGGAACATGTGAGCTGCAGGATGGCAGCATTATGTGTCTTATGTCATCTTAGTCCTGCTCTGTCTGGGACGGTACGTAATTTGGGATTTTCCGGGCTTATGGTAAATCTAGATCTGTTGTGTCTGTGCTGTCGTTTAAGATGCTGGAAAAAGTTAAAAGAGCCAAAATGTATTTCCATAGGATCACTAAACATCTCGTAGTGTTATGATCTAATAACGTGGTGTGGGGTAGTAATTTTTCGATGTTTAATGTCCCTGTGAAGTCTTAAATCTTAAAAGTTGTTTCTAAACACGTTATAAATGTTCGAAATGTATTGCTTAAACACGCCACAAAGACTGTAAACCGGGGAGCCTCATACATCTCGAAAAGTGAAGCCGCTGGCTGTTTGATCGCCCCCTGGTGGCTGGCTGCAGTACAAGTCATAAACCCCGCCCTCTCCATGCAAAAAAACCGGACTCGGGTCAAAGTAAAGCAATAAATTACACTTCCAATAAAATTTTCCGAAAGATGGTTTTGGTTCTTTAGGGGGCGTGCACACCAAAGCTTTTATGCCCGCGGCCGGCGCATGTTTTCAGTTGTTTCTAATGGAAGCTCAGTGTTTTTCAAATTAGCCAGCAGCTGGCTGATTTTTTCTGCGCTGAAAGCCAGCGCTTTGCGTTTTTTCCGCACTTAGCGCTGAGCATCAAGAGTTGAAAGAGATCACAGTGGAGGAGGGGTGGGACAAGTATCACAACAACCAACCGGCTCCCAGTTTAAGTATTACAGCTACCAAAGCGCTTCGCTGAAGAAAGCTGGCGCTCAGCTGAAAAAACAGCTGGCATTCGGCGTCCTCCAGGCGTTTTCAGCCGCGTAAAAAAGCTGTGGTGTTTATCGCCCCTTAAGGTAGTTGTTATCACACTGATGTTCAATTGTTCATTTTTATGATCAGTTTAATTTTAGCGAATATTTTGATGCTATAGAAACGGGGCGTGTTGTTATGATTCACATTTGTGAGTAACAGCTTCTCTGAGCAGACTCTCGGAGCTTCGAGGGAAGATTAAAGATATAACTAACTAACTAACTATTAATTTTCCATTTCTTTGTTATTTCACACTGACAAAATGAGTTGTATTTAACTTACCTTATTTAAGCAAGCCAGTCAAATGAGACGTTCAATGGATGTGGTTGAATTGGGCGCGCAAGCGTTTGGGCAGAAGTTTGATACTGCAGCTCCACTTCTGGGCTCGACGGACGACTCCTTCTGCACATGTCCTGGCTCCAAACTGATGTTTTTTTGCGTAACATGTCAGCGCCAATCGTCTGACATTTTAGGTTCAGATCAGCACAGTGGAAGAAAGCGGTGTTGCCATCGTGTAGTAATGAATTGCTTCGTTTTTCACCTTTCTGAGTTCAGGATTTTTTTAGGCGAGCCTAAAATGGTGGCTTGATGATGCACTTGAGCCACCGCACATGGCCCCACCCCTAACACAATCACAAGCATCCATTTAGGTTATACCGCAATTTGAAAGTTGAGAGAGACTGCTGCTTTCTCGCGAGTGGGCGTGGTTTAGGGCCGACAGTGGACACAACCCCACCCCTTGAGAGCGGAGAATGCTGTCTATTTTTCCAAGATTTTAATAACTTATTTGTGTACTTGACGTTAGAGAGCCTGATTAACGGGAATTTGTAAGTATTTTACGAGGTGGCTGATTCGTAAGAATTTGTACGAAGTACACAAGTTATAAAAAAACATTAATGGGGCTTCTACCCTAATTCCAGTGTCACTGGGGCAAAAGCAGCTTTTTCTAAAATGTGCAAAATAATGCAAATTTGTACAAAATAGCTATCTCATTAACTCTTTTCCCGCTAGCATTTTTATTTATTTTTTACGTTTCCAGCCAGTCCCAGCATTTTCCATGATTTTCACAAAGTTTAATGCCTTCTCAAAAATGTTTTTTCCTAAAATATATAAACATCCAATATATCAAATGAAAGGACAGACCATCTGCTTTCTGTTTATCACCTCTCAAATATGGGTATTGCGAAAGGCGGAAATACTCGTCATTGGCAGGGAAGCTTTTTCTCTTAATTGACTAGTTGACTCATCAATGGCGGGGAAAGAGTTAAATGGTCAAGAATTGCCATGTGATTGTGTTGAACTGCAAGACATTTATGAGCTCATTTCAATTTGTTATGCGTTTGGGACAGAAATGTCTGTTTCTCGACCAATATCAGATGAGGGAGCGTTTGGGAAAATTAATTTTGAAAATTAATTTTATTTTTGTGTTCAGCGACTCTAATGATGCAGAAATTGCTTATTTTTTTTATTTGTCTCTCTATTTTTTTTAAACGCTTACACAGACACTGAGATCTACAAGCACATATCCTAACATCATCATCGCACAGGCGAATTTCAAGCCTGCTCCTTCCTTAATCCATGGTGTCGTTTATATGTTATTCATTTTTCTAACCAAACTCGCTAGCAATTTATCTAATAAAAGAATTGGAGTCATTAAGTCCACTCTGTGATTTTTCCAAATTATCCTAATTGCTTTGGGATGAATATTCAAACCTCAGCTGGATTTTTATGCTTGGCCTTTGAATACGGCTGTCAACAAGATCTTTCTCAATGCTCTTCACTTTCTCATCATCATCCTCAGAGGCCTTTCCATTTGACCAGCAGCTGGCTTATTTTTTAGGTTCCAAAACAAAGAAATGTTTAAAAAGATTAAACTGCTGGACAGATTGTCTTTGTTTCACAGACCTAGTAAGCTGCCTACCTAGAAAACATTTTAAAGCATTATAGAGTAAATTCATATTTTTTAGCCAAATTCGCATGAATCTTTAGTGGAGAGGGCAATCCCAGAATGCACTGTGATGCTTACAACTATTTCTACCAGTTGTTAAGTCAATTATAAACAGACTTACTCTTTTTTGTGTGTGTCATATATTTGTGTTTATTGGAATATCACATGTTGCTTGGGAGCGTTGCGTTGATGTCAAACAGTTGTGTCAAGTCCAGTTTGAGTTTAAGCATACATTGCTAAAAACACGTGACATGATAGACGTGATAGATCTACTGAAATCTGATAAATAAACAACAGAATTACGTGTGTGGTTGATTCCATCTGGTTGATGTTCATATGCAGTCACCGCATCCTTTCACCATTAGAAGGAAGTGGAAGTGTCCAAAAGATTAGGCTCATCAGTCAGATGCATTATGGGTAGGAGTTGATCCCCCTGTGGTTGTCTCCTCCTTTCGGTTCCATTTATTGTGTATTGTTTTAAGAGAGCCGATGTTTGGCTGGAGGAAATTAAGATGGAGGGATAAGGAAGATCTCCACCATGAGAAGGAAGATCTTTCCCCGACAACCACCCCCAGATGAGACATGTCTGGAATGAGAGAAGAGTTTGGAGCGGTGATAGAAAAGAGGAGGAGGTGTGAATAGACAAGAGGAAGAATTAAAACAGAGAAGATGAAGTGGAGTGGTGTATATATTAGTCATGTGTTTGGGACCAAAAAATCAAGTTACTCAATGTATGATGTGCTGGGAATTTGCTGCAATCTGCCTTTGCAAAACTGTCGCTGTATCTAAACGGAAGAACACATTTATAAAGGATCAAATTGGGTTGGACATTGTGTAGTGAACCAAGTTACACAAAAGTGGATCCAGAAATACAATTCCCTTTCATTATATTGTTGAAAAATAGGATGTCAGCAAGACATGACTGCTTGTATTTCTCATGTGTTGCTTTGAAAAACAATGTCTTCTAAATTAATAAATGGGAATAAAGATCAATGATTCCCAATTGGCTTTGCTTCAAGACTCCTCAGCATTTAACTTTGGAAATGACGTGGTGACCAAACATGTGCAAAATTGAATTTTGATGATTTCATGCTTTCAGCAGCCAATAATTCACTACACAGAACTTATTGTAGTCGGCTCAAACCATGTCCTTGTTGCAAGTGAACCCATAAATAATGCGTTGTGTATTCTGTAACCTTCCATAAGTTAATTTGTTATGCTTGATGCATGATTATATATTTAGCTGCAATGTGTTTGCATTAAGCATTGGGTTTCCCATGCATTTCATGTCCCTACAGTATCGTAACAGATGTGCGACCCATAGGCATACAGTAGGGCCACTAATAGGATCACTTTGATTCAGACTTTATTTTTACATTACATGCAAAATCTTTAAACAAACAGTATTAAAAACACAGGAAGTATAGTTCATGCGGACACCATTATTTCTAGCATAGATCCGTTGGTTATTTTCCTATTAATGTCATGGTCAACAAAATCCCTCTCAAATCTACCATCCGACTCTTGGTAACTCTAGATGGAGTTTGCTGAACACTGCTGTCAGGTATAGTTCGAGCACTGCAGGAGTTTTCGAAAGCAGAATGGTTGTCAAAGGAATTTAACCCCCACCTCGACTTGAGTAATATTGTGGATATACCTGCACAGCTGTGGGCCCTGCGGCTCCGTACCCGGCCTGTAACCCTGGGGGCCACACTCATGGGTCGCACCCAATATACTTTTATTAATTTTCTCGTCAGAGTCACATTCTTCGCATTGCACCAGATTGACCTCCATCAGAGAAGATGCAACTAAAAAAGACCAAAATGGTGCAACTTTCGATACAATTGCAGCCATCATGAATTTAGATATAGCTCAGTGAAAGAGCATTGCGTTTGAAGGTCATGGGTTCGAACCCAGGGAATATGTCATTATATCTTAATTAAATGCTGTTTTTAAAGGGCCCATATTATGGTAAATCCACTCTTATGAGGTGTTTGGACATAAGTGTTTGTTGGCAGTATGTGAACAACAACTCTACAATAAAAAAATCAACCCTCTACTACTTTTTTAATCCCCATTAAACCAAAACAGTCGTATGCTGTTTTGATTCTTTTGTTATTGTGACATCACAAATAGAGGCATTTTGGACATGCTGTAACAAATGACCTGTGGGGTGTTTTAAGCTGGAACTTTGCAGACTCATTCTAGGCACACCTGAGACTTATATTACATCTTGTAAAAATGGGCATAATATGTGACCTTTAACAATTCAAACATAAATATACCATCACGTTACTAAATGCGTGTAGCACTGGTCTGTGTTAAAGACTGCTGAAGTTCTTTTCGCTACTAAGAGAATAAGGGGGATTTTTTTATGTCCACGACTCTATTAGGTGTACTGCTGTGTAACCGGGGTCATTGCGCAATGCCCTACTGGACACGGTGAACGTGATTTCACCAAGTAGGATGTGATTCTGGATCAACACCATTGTTGGTCCTGGATCAACATTTTCA
The DNA here is from genome assembly GCF_030506205.2 of Paramisgurnus dabryanus. Taxonomy (NCBI): domain Eukaryota; kingdom Metazoa; phylum Chordata; class Actinopteri; order Cypriniformes; family Cobitidae; genus Paramisgurnus; species Paramisgurnus dabryanus. Next base: position 20,884,702 of record NC_133343.1, on the reverse strand, counting down.
TTAACCAATAAGATTGCAGGATTAGGATTTGGGTGTATGTTAGATTTAGGTTTAGGATTGGGTTAGGGGCTTTTAAAAATACCCCTCAAACTATTATTTCACACTAATTTCAGGGTTTAAAAATGGTTAGGGTTTGAGTTAAGGGTAGTTGGGGTGTCTTTGATAAAAACGTTGATCCAGGATCAACAAAAAATGTTGATCCAGGAACACATCTTACTTGGTGAAATCACGGCGACCTACTGGACACTATGATACACACACTGTAAATTCTCATCAAGTGAGAGGATAAGTTTACTTTCACTCTTTGCTCCACCAGTAAGACTTGATACCATCAGGAGCCTGTCAGAGCCTGTCTGCCAAACCAATCACATGACTCAACAGGACGTCCCAGGGAACCCTAGAGAGGTCAAAATTATATGTGTGGAACAACTAAATCTCTCACGGACACACATGCACACGCATACTATTGTAAAGTATACCCATTATAACCCCAATTGTGATTTAGGTCCATCACCGATAAGTATTTCAACATACCATCTGGGTAACTTTCCCATGGACTTACTCTCCCATGGCCTTACCCAGACCCGAACTGGTCAGAGCTTACTGCAAACACATATTTCTCTGCCATTATTCGTGGAATATTGGGGCTTGTCGTGTTTTTGCTGGCGGCTTATCAAAGCTTGCCGTAGGCCTGGCAAGACAGGTTTCTGGAGACGGAAGTTTCCAAAAGATTCTGCCGTTCCCTCTGGCGCTTTCCACCCCCGATGAGACAAACTAATGATTTACCACATTGTGGCAACCACTAAATATTATGTCAAGAATTCCTAACCGCCAGCTTAGAGGTTTGTTATACAAGATAGAGCGTATGTAGTTACAGTAAAAATGCACATGAACACACATTTTCTTTTCCTCACTCTCATACACACTTGGCACACATAAGATGAGGGCAGCATTAAATGTTTAATTCACTTAAAAAAATATTGACCCCATTTCATTTCCAGAAAGTATGATCCTCTATCTAACATGAAACGGGAAATTTTGAAAAATGCTTTATACAGTACATACGATAAAAGGATATGGGGACTACAGCTAAAAATCAGCAATATTTCGTTGTCTTTTGTGTTTCATGGATGAAGGCATACAGGTTTGAAACAGGATGGGGAATGAGTAAATTTAGATTGTTTTATGCCTAGGTAAACTATAAATTTAAACAATTACATCTCTCTTCCCTTTGGCTGTTTAAAGTTAGCCACATTGTATGTTTTACATGTTTTTGTTTTGTCCTCTCAGGTCACTTCTTAAGGTTGGATGCTCCCATGAATAACATCACTACCTCTCATGGTCAGATGGCTGAGTTACATTGCCATGTTTCAGGGAACCCACCACCCATTGTGCGCTGGCTAAAAAACGATGCCCCTGTGGTCCAGGAACCGCGACGGATCTCTTTGAGACCGACTTCGTACGGCTCACGTTTAAGAATCCGAAACCTGGACACCACGGATACCGGCTACTTTCAGTGTGTGGCTACCAACGCATATGGCACAGTATCCACCACAGGAATTTTGTTCGTCAAATTTGGTGAGTGGCTTAGTATGTACCCAGGTCTAAATACTAATACATATTTTAGAAGAAATGTTATTCACAAACTGATCTGTTATGTATTAAATATGAACGATGTCTTAGATCCGTGTTTCTCAACCAGGGGGCCAGGGCATACAGGGGAGCCTCAACGGAATTCCAAGGAATAAAATTATTCAAAATAAGACGAAAAGCATTAAAATAAGATAAAACAACCAAAAATCTATATATTTGTAGCCAGTGAAAATGCTGAGTGGCTAGTAACTTTGGAAAAAATAGCCACTTTGGCTGGTGAGCAAAAAAATGCATGTCAAGCCCTGGTCTCAATCTACAATTTATGTAAAACACGGATAATAAAATAATATATTTTCTGCAGGAATAAGGCGCATACCCCATTCAAAGCAGATCTACACAAATATACTATCACTTTATAGTTTTCTCAATTATCGTTTTGTGTTTTGCTTGTTTATTGCCGTTTTGTTCCTAACATGTTGTTAAAAATCCCTATTCTCTCTTTTTCTCAGATCCGCATCCCACCCCTCTGTCTGGAAGGCCCCCAATGTAAGTCCAGTTTTCTTTCCTCTGTGCTGCACCTAAAAGCATCTAGAATCCTATATTATCAGCACCTAAACACACTGGAGAAAGAGAAAATAATAGGGAAATGAAAGCTTTTTAGTGGTGTTTTGCACTGTCCGACACATTTATTTTGCACATTTATTCTTCTTTATACTTTTACATTTGTTTCAACTTAACTTTTTATATATGTGAGTATACAGTGAAAGCTTAAAATTCATGTGTTTTTCAGAAACTACTTTGAGATGTGTACACACGCGATAGAGGTGGGAAAAATGCGCTATTCGCTCATAGTTGGACACTTGAACATTTTAAGTTTACTCACTTCATTTGCGCATGAAATTCTAGTCATTTGAGACATTCATGTGGAAATTGCGTCATGGGAGGGGCTTCTGCGACTCCGCTCGCTTCCTGTAATCATGTCCCTGCTATAGCAATTCGTGATGCGAATATCCGGCAAAGTTTCGATTTTTCAACTCAATTTGCACAGAACATGTCATCCGCGCCACAGGATGCCTATTCGTATCTTTGCATTGTCTTAACATGTAAATCACTCGTGCTTGCCGCCTCTTTTGCGTCTGAGCGCACAGTAAGGGCCAGATTTACTAAATGGGGCAAATTTGCATGGGAGCGCAATTTCAAAAAGTGCTGATGGGAGTGGTAATATCTGCGGGTTATTTATTAAAAAGGCACAAATTAAATAACGCAGGGGCAAAAGAGGATTTCCATAATGACCAACACAATCTACCAAGAGCAACACAAATTAATTCAGGATTGCAAATAAGCAGAGCTGATGAGTTGTGTGAGATGCGCTTGAGTTCAGCACCACAGACATCACAGTTAATAAAGCCATATGATACTGAAAGTGAAGGTTTACAATAAGTTTTGAAACACCTGATATTGTGTGACTTCTCTTTTATTTCCTCCAGCAAAAAAATGGCTTGGCAAACAATATTTTTGAATATTATGTACCTCTGGCATTCCAAATTAATTGTTATGTTAAAAAAAGATCTTCCTTGTACCACGCACTCTCTGATGCCTCTTCTATCAGCTACAATTTTAGCCATTTCAAGCAAAAAATGATTTATGCTTTTTAGCGTTAAATAATGGCCCAAATACAAGTAATATCACATGCGCAAACATTAGTGAATCATTTAAATACTCTTCTCCCATAAATTTTGTGCCTGAAAGGGAAACTCCTAGATATGCATATGCAATAAGATCAGTCACCAAAATGACTAGACCACACCTTTTCAGCGTGAATTATCCACTGTGAATCTTTAGTAAATCCCGACAGTCATTATTTAACGCCAGAATGATGGTTTGCGCTGGCACAAGCCTTAAGTAAATCTGGCCCTAAATGTGCTTTACATTTATGATTTATAGTTTAACAGTAAGCACTCCAGAAACCTTCAAATTGAGGTTAGCAAAGAAAAACGAAGATGTTGTCAACGTGACATGCCTGTGTCTCATTGAAGAGTATAGTAACCATAGCATTTGTATGTCTTACTTTATTAAAATCAGCCTGCACCTGTTTGTGCTAAAACCTACAACCAGACTCTCCACATGTTTCTGTTCAGCTGACAGTCGGTATATTAATATTACCGTCTGGGTGTTTCTCTGTTAATGTTAGCATATTTCCATGCTTCAGGCCACAACACCTATACACAGCGTGAAACCAGAGAAATATGATAGCATATGCTTCTTTGAGTTGCCATAATAACTATACATTTATTTTGGTACTACATAACTTGGTTAAGATGTTATTTGCTCTCACTGGTTTTACGTTTTACACAGCATTTAGTTTTTTTATACATTTTATTTTCATGATTGTTCTTTAAAATTAATAAAAAAAATTTGCGTCACTAAAATGGCATAACATAATAGTTAATAATGTGCAAAATGCAATTGTAAAATAATGTAACAAACCTTTAACCAAATCTATAACAACTTGAAAATATACATACATTTTGTTTTAACTTAATTTAATAAGTAAGATTTAACAACATAATACAAGAATGCGCGAATTTGTCTTATTGCAGTGTTTACCGATGTTCAGTTGAACATAATGTGACACTTTTACCACTAATTTCATTGATGATATTAACACAAGCATTTGCTCCTATAAAGTGGTCCAGTGTTCGAAGTAAATAGTTGCGTGGTCTTCATTTAACGGCTTATGCACGTCTCAAACCATTCCTGATTTCATTTCTCGGCACTGTAGGTATTTTCAGTAGAGACGAGAATCAAAGTCTGAACTCCTGACCATTTGACGTGACTGGCCGCTCTCCAGATCACATTAATATTGATTAAAGCCCGCAAACCCGGCTGTCTGCTTCTGAGCCCCGCACAGACGACAGCGCAGCACGTTTTGAGCTAGGTGCCCTCGTGCTGCCTGCGTTGAGGTATGCACAGAGATCCCTTTGAGCTGCACGACGGCCTGTTGGTAGTCATTACTGTCATCATCAAAGGAAGTCTTCCTGTCAGCTTCCATCAATAGGAAGGGGGTCAGTAGGCTGTCTGTTTTCCTTTGCTCCCCCGCTCTCCGTGCCGTTCATTTTTGTGTGTCAATCTCTACCTTGGTGAGGTACGTGGCAAACAGGATGGGGAGTGAACGTCCCTGGTGACATGTTGTGACTAGGGCTCTAATGAAACTCTTCCTTTAATGAACTCCAGAGCAGAGATGCATTTTGGTGGCCTGGTGTCAACGAGCAGACTAAAGGCTGGTCACGATGCGGGGACGAGAGGAAATATGAGAGAACGCGGGGAGGGAATTTGAAGTCTGAAGAGCAAAAGGTCAATGATGAGAAAATGATGAGACACAAAACAGAGTTGTTGTTGTTGAAGAAGAAATAAGAAAGTCATAAATAAAGGAATTAGATTGATAAAAGGTAAAGGTAAATAGATATGTCTGGCTATTATAGAATCAAAGTCCTTTAAGGAAAGTCAAGCCACTGGGTGCCATCTTTGCAATGCCTCCAGGCAGTTATTTCAGTCATGCAAGACTAAAGTCCTATCGAATTGAATAGGGAAAACAGATATCTTTAAAATAGTGTAAACCTGACATCAAGTGTACACTAACTTTTGATTTTAAAAATAAATTGTGCCAAAAACTTTTTTTTTTTGTCGTATTGAGCATTGCATTTTCCCCTATTAATAGTAATACCAGTGCCACATTTTGTTATTTTTAAAATCTTCGATAGAAAAGGGTAGATTTTTACTGACATCTGCAGAGAGACTAAAATAAAGTCCACCATTTAGAAATCTGCAATGGTTTAGTGGTGAGACTGGCAGAATCGAGTGCTGTGGACTTTATTTAGTGTAGACATCACTTTTAATTTGAAGTGAACGAAAGCTGTTCAGTGGCTTGGCTGTTTGTTGTTCGACATTTTTCGACCAAACATTAGCAATGTTAATCTCACAAAGTTCTGTGGTATAGTGACAGAATATTTAGCTCATTTATCCATGTCATTGACACGGATCTCCACCTTTTTCCGTGCCTGTACCACGGACTTTGTTTTCTGTGTCAGTTTCACGTATTGGTTACTCAATTGTTTTTCCTATTTTTAAACCATTTTCGCGTGGGATTGGTGTTAGATTTGGTGTTTGTGATAGGATGTCACTTTAACTATTGGTTTATAAAAAAAATTCCAGATTTTTAACTAATTGTCGCCTGACCTTAGGGTTAGAGTTGGGTTTGGGTTAGGATGTCATTTTATGTTATGTAACAGAAAGTCGTTTTAACCCCAAACTCACGTGAAATTGGTAAGAAAATAGGAAAAACAACTGAGTAACCAACACGTGAACAAAATAAAGTTTGTGGTAATGGCACAGAAAAATGCAAATATCTGTGACAATAACACGGATAAATTAGCAAAATAGTCTGTGACTATAACACAGAAATTTGTAAGATCAGGTTGTGAATGTCAGATAGACAAAAAACTGTATAAACCACTGTATGAATAAAAAATGAGATCTTAAGATTTTGCGAATAAATTGTGAATTTAAATCAAATCAGATTTTATTTATATAGCGCTTTTACAATTGTTTAATTGTTTCAAAGCAGCTTTACATTAACCTCTTGAAAAGCACCCCCACTCTGGCCCAAACCATGAAAAGACCTAATTTCACTAAAAGGGTTGTTTTTACTAAACCATTTAGAGTATACGCATAACTATGATATCATTAGAAAGAAGACACTTTGAGCTTCATTTTCCAATTAAAATTTTAAAAAGTTAGAGAGGTTGAAGTACATTGTAATAAAAATGTTTTTGCATAACGTCTTTTTAATACAAAAATCGTAATGGTAAATATGTGTGTGAAATCTAGAAATGCAATGTCTAAAGAAGTTATGTTTCACGTTTGAGGTCAATAGGCCCAAAAATGTTTTGTAAGACTAATGCCTTTTCTAAGTGCCAGTCAGCTCTAGGACTGGGACAACGCATCAACGTCATCGTCAACGCAAAAAATACGTAAATGCAAAATATGCGCGTCGATTCATCAGACCCAAAATGGTGGCGCCGTAGAGTAGTGGCCACGCGAATGGCTCCAGTCCATCACACAGCAAGTGTGAGAAACAGATTTAATAATCTATGTGCTTCTTAAGTCTATAATTGTGTTTATATCTGTCATTACATGGACTAGAACAGCACGAAAACAATGTGGATTAAACAAATCAAGTTATAAAAGTTACACTCACCATCAAAAGGCACATTTTAGAGGTTTTGCTCATAAATGCATGTAAAATAAAGTAATGTGAACTTGAGAGTTTTATACTGTTACTAAACTGCACAGTATGCACTGCAAACGCTTTATTGAATGCTACCCCTGACTAAGAATGCATTATTTTGCACTTGTATAGTCTTTTTTTATCTTGAAATTTTAAGAGCAATAAACATATATTGAAATGTTTATTTAAATAATTATTTATCCCAGCCCTAGTCAGCCCCAACATAAAAGTCTTTTGTTTACATGCATACACGTTCGTTCTTATTATTTATCCTTATGTTAGCATATAAAATGCAGTTTCCACACCAGGAAATAAAACGTCACGCAAAGATCGTTGGATTCGTTATCTAATTGGCTACACGTTTTGTCTATCAATATTTTCCATGAAGTCGCTGGAGTCAGATGACATCACGATATTTGACAGCGCTGATTGGATATTATGTATTATACTCCCGCCTACTTTTTAAAACAAAGTTTGAAAGCGGGTTTGAACACGAGTGTAATCTCATATACAGTGTTACGACGTAAATAGTCCTCAGATTGTATATTATATTAGATTCTATTACAAGACGTTCATGCAAAATCTTATGTAAACAATGGACAATATATCTATATTTCGTGGATTATATGCATTTACCAAAAATGGTCATTGGATGTATTCTATTAGACGGTTTTCATGAGTTATTCACACATCCGAAACAGACTGGATTCGATTTGCGACTGTTATACTGTAGCAACACAAAGGTAAGAAGTCCCGTTTATATTTAGCATGTTGTCATCTGGACTTCTGTCACAAAATACTACAATTATGATGCTAGAGCATCTGTATCTCAAAACAGAGACCATACACTGATGCTAAACCCGCAGACCTTTTAAACAATGTATAGTAATATTAATATTATTAATGTTTGTAGACAGTAGGCTATATACATATTGTTAGCAGCGTTAAAAAAAACTGACGTCATCCCGCCCCCGAGCTAGTGCGCGTCGAGAGGTTAATAGATGCAGGAGAAAACACCAAAAAATCGTAAACATAAGCAGCAGAATACAGAGGCTAAGATTAACCGTACAATGTCAGCAGACTCCCCAGGGGTTGAAAAAAAAGCCTAGGAGAAAATCCCTGCGGAAAAGTCCTAGGAGGGAAAAAACCTTGAGAGAAAGCCAACCATAGCTGATTCTATAGAGGATATAGTATATAATAGGTACGATTTTATATACACAGATTAAAAAAGTTTTCTTAAGAGTTAACAAAGTATGCCAGATTTACATTTCACTTCGAGTTCCATAACTGTGTTAAATATTAAAGTAAAATCTTTTTATAAATGTATAGTTACATAAATACGTATACATACCTACCTTGACTATTGTCTGTTAAGGAGGTAAACTGATGTTGCATTTTTTTTATGAAACAAAAAGATTAAGCATTAATCCACATAACATTTTAAGAGTTTATCAATAATGGAGGAACTCTTGAACTTTTGAGGGCGGTGGGAAATTTGTTAGGTTTTTCTTTGAGGAGGCCATATTTGGCTTTGATGCAGTGATCTGAGGTTAACTTGGCTTTATCTTTTGTATAGGGAAACGACTTGAATAGGGTAAGCTTGTCTTAAAACAGCAGGTAGGGGCGGACACTCTATACAGTCCCCTGTTGTGTCTAGATCTTCTCAGATGCTCACCACAGCTGCACATTATGATTACTCACACTGAAGACCTTATTCATAAACCTTTTAATAAAAGCAATATGTTTTCTTCCCTCCTTTACTGGCCCTCACTTTTAACGTTGCCTTCTTTATGGGGACCACCTGGAAAGAGGTAATCGAACACCATGGATGGGGATTGGGCTGAACCTTGAGAAAAGAAACAGTGGTCACTGTTGTTTCGGACTAAATGTCAGCCATCCCTTAGGAGAGGGGTCTCGGCATCGCCTCTCTTTCTTTTGAGGATGCTATACATATGCAAGATGCGGGGGTGTTTCTGAGTAGCTTTGAAATGTTTGAGTTCATATTAAAATGAGCTTGGCCAATCTGAGCAAGTTTGGGACATCGGGGTGTTTTTGAAATTTAAGACTGAGACCATCTTTTTAGGAGATAGCAAAATTTGTTCTCCATTTAATCTCATTGGTGTCTGTCTATTTAGGTTTGATCATGATGGAGGATTTGTTAAGTTTCTTATAAATTATAAATACTTTACCATAAATATACATGATTTCTGTACTGAGATTTTACCATAAGTAGACATGGTAATGTACACAGTGCAGTTCTGCCTTTGATTTCCCATTGAACATATTAAAAAAATTTTAAATAGGCGTTTGAACTGTATGCGGCCCCATGTTTCCGCAAGGTTGTTTATAACATTCCCTTTTTGCCTGTTTAAAAAGATTAATATGGCCATCAGTGCCTTGTCAGGCATGTTTAACTTTCCTGTGACTGGTGGGAAAGAAAACCCTTTCCTTAAATAAAAAAATAAAAGACTTTGTACAGTTCCACTGGAATCAAATGGATCTTAACAGAGTCCAGACTACTGTTCGCTTAAGACTAGGCTATCAGGGTATGGTTGCTGGAGATATCCCAGAAACCTCAGTGTTGTTTGAATGAGGACATCTTAATGGGGTTCTCTGATCTATTTTTGAGTAACAACTATCATAATGTTTTACTTTTCAAAAGTGCTTTGCTTTTTGAAAGCTCTCTATTTCAACAAGGATTGAACAAAGGGTTCCCATAACTGTGGGCGTGAGATGATCCCAGGGGGCCGAGTTTTTTTTTTAAATACATTAATTCATCATAAATTATGTGTAAACCTCCTTTAAAATAAGGCTTGTAACCACTACATTAAATCATTTAATGAGGCAGTTTCCCAGACAGGTTTTAGATTTATCCAGGACTAGGCCTTAGTTATTACAGGACAATTAAGTAGTTTTGCATACCTTACTAAAAACAATACAGATTGATGGGAAGTATGTTTTGTTCAATTCAAATTCTAAGTTTGAGATTGTTTTATGTCATGTCTATTTGCACAGTACAGTACACTTATGGTGCTTTTCCATTGCATAGTTCCCCACGGTTTGGTTTGGGTCAGGTCAGCTTACTTTTGGGGGCTTTTCAACTAGGTGCAGTACGTAGTGTCCAATCCTTGTTTTAGTACCACCTCGGTCGGGGTTCCAAGCGACCCGAGTTGATACCAAAACTTGACGCGAAAACACTGTAGATCACTGATTGGTCTGAGAGAATCGTCACGACCAACGTCATCGTAATAATGTAAAAGATTAGCTTTACCTTCATGCTAGCTTGCGCTGTCTCAAGTAAACCTGTTGTCATCTGTGCTCTGCTATAAGTTCCCAAACTCCCTTTTAGTGATAAAAACATCCACATGTTGAGAATCAGGAACACCACAACAGTTTATTTCCAGACTTGCAGTTTGTGGCGGCACATTCGCGACACGCACGTCCACATATATGCTTAAATGCAATTTAAATGAGGCTCACAGAGCGTCGACTGACGCCATGAATGTTGAATGAGACAGAGGTAGTGCTAAACGTAATGTGCAAACATCTATTTGTGGTGGTCAACTTTAATTTTGTGGCGGACTGAGAAATAAATGAATGTATGCGGATGTACAACGACGGCCTCACTTGTATGATGTCACAGCAGTAGGCAACGCAAATATAACGACATGCCTATAATCCCTCCCAGTCCAAAGTGTTACTAAACTCGACGGAAAAGCTAACCAAGCCAAAGTGAGGTGAGCTGACCCAACCTGAACCAAACCAAACCGTGGGGTACTATGCGATGGAAAAGCGCCATTAGATGTTCCTGGGGCGGTTTTCTGGACAGGGTTTTGATTAATTCAGGACTAGGCCTTAGTTATTTTACGAAAAACTATACTGGTGTGCATCTTGACACTAAACAATGGTACTGATATATGTTAAAATATGTCAGGGCAAGGTGTTTTGATATTAAGATGCTCAAACATACATTTTAATCTGGGGATGAGCCCTGCCCGGGAAACCGCCCTGTAAAGTTTATCTTAAGAATTACTAAAGACTCATTTTTTGTATCTTAAAGCAACACTATGTAGTTTTTTTACCTTTAAATAATGTCTCTAAAATTATTTCAGTGATAGAACAACTTTTAACTGGACAAATTGTACTGTTGCTGCAACCTGAGCAGCCTCCTAGCTGCTACAAGCACACTCTGAAAGTGGCGGTGGAGGGTAGAGCACACAGCCCCGACCCTCCCCCTGCCTGCAGAAGAGTGTCTGATACCAGGCACTGTTGCGCTTTTTAACCACATGGGGGAGCTGTAAGTCATTTTTACATGGAAACTACATAGTGTTGCTTTAAGTGCTTGGAAATGTGCATTTACTAAGTGTACTTTAATCAACTGTATTTTAGGGCACTTTTTCTCCTGGGATAGCATTTGTTAACATTTACTGTAACACCCCACCCTGGACCTCACTCATTTCAAACCCTGGACATGATGCCATCGGATAAAATATCAAGTATAAAATCATAGTTCGTGTTCGTTTTGATAACATATATCAAGTATAACAAAATTATAGTATTTTGTATTCGGTATATTATATTTTGTATATACAGTATAACTATAGTCCTCAACATAAGCTAGCAATAGCTTGCTGAGTTGACACAATGAGTTACAGAACTAAAAAAATGCTTCTCTGAATTACTGCTGGTTCATAGTCCTCCATGTTTTCTCTAATCCAATGGGAAACATTAACCCTAGAACTGGTCACAGTATATCACATACTGTCTGTTGAATATGCCTATAGTCCCTTTAGTTATTGCTGCTTTACATCAGATACTGTCGCTTCCCGCTGGATTCTTACTCTGCATTTCTTTCTTTCAGTGCAATTTATCTGTTGACCTGACCTAAGATAGCAATAGGTCCTGTACGTCTAAAGCCGGTTGCTAATAACTTCAGATAACTAGCCCACCCTGCACAGACATAGTACAGGGTCGGTCAAGATCACAATCTCTACCTTGTTATAGAACTCTTTTAACTAAGTGTTGATTGACTGAAGATTGAGGCTTTAATATGAGTCTCTTGGTATATGACCTTTGACGTGGTACCGCCTGTGACGGAGGCACGACCTGAAACTTGAGACTGACCTTTTGTAAGAACTTCTCGGAGCAAGCAGTGTGGGTCACAGTACCTCCCCAGCACCCCATATGACGGCATATTAACCTCTATCACTCGATTACATCAGCAGGCCACACCATCTTGCAAGTGGAAAGTCTGTTTATCTTTATTTGAGCGGCTCGCTAATACATGCCAGCTGATTTAAGTGAGCACAAGAATATTACGGACAAAAATATTCACCTAACAACTAAACAGTGCATAAATTACATATATTATTTACAAAGTCAACAGTATTAAATTAATAACATAAAAAGTTATGTTATGTAGTCTGATAAATGTACATATACAATTTTCAAAAATACCGTGGTGAAAATGGTAATCATACAGTACCATGGTAATAAGCATTTTTTACAACAATTATATGCATTATTTATATGTAAGCAGTACAGTATGAAAGGCTGTGCTGTATCATGAAATAAGCGTGCGTGCACACCAAAGCTTTTACGATGGCGTATGTTTTCAATTGTTTCCAATGGAAGCGCCGCATTTTTCAAAAAAAGCCAGCAGCTGGCGTTTTTCCGCGCTGAAAGCCAGCGCTCTGCGGTTTTAGTGCCGAGAGTAAAAAAAAATATTAACCTTTGAGTGAAAAGCTCAGCTCGTCAATATCAGTTCTCACACGGCCGTCCAATCACAGTGAAGGAGGGGCGGGACAAATATCACAAAAACCAACTGGCGCATCGTACAACGAATGATAAACACAACAGAAGTATCACAGAAACCAAAGCACTCAGCTGAAGAAAGCTGAAAAAACTGGCAGTCGGCATCTAAAAAGCTTTGGTGTGCACACCCGCTAAGTCTGAAAAGTGAGGTGGAGTGCCTGCATCCCCTTCTGCCATGACTTATTCATAGTGCAGCTTAGCCTCAAGTACCTTATGGCTTTTATAAAATGGTTACCACACATAATACAATGCACAATACAAAAGCAAAAAATATGCATCAGGGCAGATTTTATGAAGTGAAATCAATAAAAGGCTTCCTTCTGCTGGAAAAAATAGTTCCTGACAGACTAACAGCAACAGACTGTTTCAGATATGTTTACGTTGCTAACGGTGGTTGCTAAGGGTGATGCACAGATTCATTTAGTGCAGCTGTCATAGTTGTGTTTTATCATAAATAAAAAGCAACTATTGACCATTCAGAACCAAAGACTGGAATTAATAGTTTTATAAGAAATACAAATTATTTACAGCAGTTGTAAGATGAAGATTATTAGTCAAGTACGAGATTGATGGATGGATGGAGGTATAAATAGGCATGTAGTGCATGGCGCCTTTTAATTAGCCTTGAGTCATTTTCAGAAATCCTAAACCTCTCTTCCCCTTTTATTTCTTGCCTGTTTCTATCACAAAAATGTGCAAAAATGTTTTATATTTGAGTTCATAGTCCAGTCGACTCTAAATATCATTGAAGTTCATGAGAGTACGGGAGGCACTGCAGGGGACCGGACCCCGTGCGGGGGCCCTTCACGGTGTGATGAGCCAATTATATTATGATTATATTTGCCTAGAGCGGTTCCCAAACTACATAAAAGCTGCTTTTAAGCAGCAAGCACGCCATGCGTTTACACAGAGTTGTTGATGTATTTAAAAGTATTTATGGGGAATCCCAGCTGTGAATACACGCTTGATTGTTCAATTTTGTAACTGACAAATTGTTCAGAAAATATTTTCATGGCGCACAGAAAATGCGTTATATAGATGAAATTATTATAATATGCCACAGGAGCGCCGGGCTCAAGGTTCTTTTCTGATCCTGTTACCATTTCTCCTTTTTTACTGTCTCTCTAAATATTGCTGTCATATAAAAGTGCATTATTGCCCCAAAATAGCATTTCTCTATCAGGAACATGCTCTAATGCCTGGCATTTTGAAATTACTTGGTTACACCTCCAAAAAGTAAGCTTTCTACAGACCTATCATATATAAAGTTCCACAATGTAAAGTTCTGTCCTTTACCACACTATTAACTCTTTCCCTGCCATTGACGAATTATCTTGTCAATTAAGAGAAAACAATTGCATAAAAAATTTGTTCATGATGAATTTTTATATTAATCTTTAGTACCGTGATTATCCACTAGATTACCCAATTTATGAAAAAAAAAAACTGAAGCCAAAACGTTATTTACTCATTTTAAACTCTGTGTATGTTTTGAAAATCGTTCTAAATCTGATCTCTAACAAAATTCCTTCACAAAAATGCAATTACTTTAGCTTTTTGCTAAAATAATATTTTTTTAAAGAACAATACCCATATTTAAGAGTTTATAAGCAGAGAAAAAAAAGTTAGGATGAAAAGTTTTTTCTTATTTTGTTTGTTTATTGTTTGTTTGAAAGCAGTGGGTCTGTTCTTTCATTTGATATATTTGTTTGTTTATATATTTTAGAAGAAAAATTTCCTGGAAGGCATTTTGTGAAATTCACAAAAAATGTTGTTGTCGTACCCCATCCTCAGTTTACTTTTTTGCATGTACCCTCTGCCAGACAAAACTTTCTGATTTCAGTAAACATGAATGAAATGACTATTTTTTTTACTTAGAAAATAATGATATGTCTAATTCCCATTGTTTTAGAGAGACACAGGGCCAGTAAATTAACTTTTATTGAGAGAGCATGAACTTTATTCGCACAGGGACCCTATCAAGTGGATAACCCTATAACTGCAGAACAGTTCCCTTTGAATGTCTTTTACAGCTTTGGATATCCTAAAGTTTTGAAATAATGGTTAAGTGAAGATAGTTTAATGACATATATAATGTATAATGATTTGATCTGTTGATATGGACGGACAGAGACGGGTAGGCCGGCCTTTAGAAGGCAAAGACAGCTGTGTATAGTGGAGGTATTTATTAATATTCCCCGGATAACGTTAAGTCCCTATGTTTTCCTACACCTGGAAGTTAGCCTTCAATAATGCGTAATTACTCACGGTTCCCCAGTCACTATAAAAACACTGTCTGGGTTAAACATGCATGTTCTTGTCATTTAAATACACACGTGCATTATGATCTGTATGCTTTGGCTTTGAAAAATTACAAGGTGAGACAATTCACAAACATATTGGAGAAAATCTCTTGGAAAGAGGTTGTTCTTTATTCTGCTTAGTGATTGTATAAGTCATGTTGTCAGTTTAATCGTGCTTTGCCAATTTCCAGAGCCAACGCTGATTACAGCATGAACTTCAGCCGCTTTTTTGGCAGACAAATGTAGATTCGTGGAGAGCAAAATAACATGGGATCTAAAAAAACAGTGGTGTCAAAATACAGTTTTATTACTTTTAGACAAACACATGCACCTACATCTATTTAAACACATACACGCACTTTGGGGTAAATTCACTCAAGGAATAGTTCACCAAAATCTTTCACAATTTACTCCCCATCATACCATTCCAGATGTATATGACTTACTTTTTTCAGCTAAACACAAAGTAATGATTTAAGATCAAAATGTTGTCATGATATTGTCTTATATGGTGGTCAACATGGCCAAGCTTCACACGTTGTGACCTCTGATATGTAAATTTAATTTTAAAGACATGTTTGTTTAGATTTTCATTCTTCCTGTTATGATTAATGTTCTTCAAATGATGACTGAAATACTAAAAAAATGCATTGTAACATCATATTGTGTTTAGTATTTATTTTTTCACCATTTTTGTGGCATACACTGTTACTCCATTTGCATAATTCAGAGTGCTAAAATAACACAGACCCCAAGAACTCCTCCTTTATCTTGTTGTGTCACACCTCAGTTAGTCGGCTTGTTAGAGAACACATTGAGGCTCAGTGAACAGAAAACAAACATGGACTATTTTGCTTCAATGTACGTTTCCACCTCCAGTCTTAATGGGGCTCTAACAGCTTGACCCCTCTGCTCTCCTTGTTTACCAAATCATTCAACTGCACCGTGAGTAAGCAAATCATCTGGGCTTTATTGTACAGCCGGACAACCAAATCTTTAGGTTATTGGTTTCCGAGCATCTGCTCCAACTGGACGCAGATGAAATTAAATCCAGATCTGTATTCAGGATGGGATGTGGTGAGAAATGAGAGTAGGGGAAGTTTCAGGGTTCGGTTGTAGGTTAAAGCACAGATCACAGTTTTAATTGTACATCTAATCTGGCTTCCATCAGGTGTTGAGCTTTATAAAAAAAAATTAAATTGTACTTTGTTTCGTTTTCATTTAAAACTTTGATCTTTGCTCACTACATTTAGTTTTTTACAATTATATGCTTAGCTTGTATAATGGAGAAATTATTGAGTTGGCAGCTTTACTACAGTAAGTTTTGCCGCCTTCCTTCTTGCAGACCAAAGATCCATTAACACAAAGGGCGATAACTTATTATTTAAAATTTAATGTAAAAGCAGCGTCCACATCATAATAGTCTCAATTGTATTATTATTTATTTATTGCATATTTTTTATATTAGCTTGGCTTCTTTTATGTATGTTAACATTTTAAACAATGATAAAAACATATCAACAAGTAAAATAAAATAAAATCAACAAGTAAAACAAAGGGCCCTATCTTGCACCCAGTGCAATTGACTTTGTCAGTGACGCATGTATCATTCGTATTTTGCACGGCTTACAGCAGGTTTTTCCCTCCACAGACGCACGTCGGCAAACTAGGGAATGAACTTAAGCCCCCCGGGCGGTTCACCGCAAAAAAAGGAGGCGTGTTGCGGCGCAAACCATCCCTGATGCTATTTTGCAGTTTCAAAAAACAATTGCGCCACTGACCAGAAAAAACGAGTCTAAAGTCAGTGGCGCGTTGCGCGTTGTTCATTATGCTATTTTAAGGGCGCATGCTTAACCATAATGTATAGCGTGCACAACGCGTATACACTTTGCCTATCTAATCTACACAGATGTTATTTTTGCAAATCATAAATTGTTACAATAAAAAATATTAACACATGAGATAAGGGGAATCATAGTGGTGAGCATTGTGGTGATAGTTTTTATTTATTTTGTGTGGCTGCGTTAAAAAATTATCATGCAAATAACGATTAAAATATTTTCATAAGTTTGTTGTGTGGCTGTATTACGTTTATTTTATGTAAATAATAATTAAAATGTTTTCATAAGAAACCTTAATGTATATGAACTTGATTTGTAAGTGTACTTTGGGGTTGGACTGCTTGCGTTTCTTGGCTTTCAGCGGTGAGGGTGGACGAAGCGATGTCCTCTGCTGGCGTCAGGTCCTGTGTAGAGGCAGATCCACCTCCCGTTACACAGCGTGCCCGATTTATGCTGGCAAGCTTGGGATTCCCCCGTCTCCTGACATCATTGTAGCGCTTGCGGCGCAACGTCCTGGGGATGCCAGCTGATGAGACAATTGTGGCTATTTCCTCCCACGCCTGTTAAACCGACGCTGATTTGGGCGGGTTTCTCCTATGCCCATACAAAACAACTTCTCTGTCTTTGACTGCTCTTACAAGAATGTCGTTCTCCTCGGCTGTGAACCGCTCCTGGCGTGCGCCTGGTAAATCCGTCATAATAATAGCAACCCACCATGGAACTTGCGCCCCCTTGCGTTTAAAGGGAATGTTGGATGACGTTCTGATTGGTTTATTTGACGTTACGCCCAAACCACACCTATGAATAATGAACCTACTTCAGACCAACCCCTTATTGATTTGCGCCTGGCGCAAGAGTTATTTCTCCCGTCGGGAAAATAGCAACAGCGCCCAAGATCCGCCCACAAAGTCACTTGCGCTTTGCGTGTTGCACTTGCGTTTCAGATCGTTAAAATAGGGCCCAAAATCTTTTTGAGTAGACTATATCAAAAAGTAGCCCTCCAGATTGTTTTATCCATTGTGGTAGCCCTTGCTCACAAAAAGGTTGGAGACCACAACCACATCACAACTATAAAGATAACGAAACAAAGACACAATATCATGGGGATCACTTAAGACAGATTTTTCTCCAGCCTATGAACGATAAAACACTAACTATGTTTACATGCAACCAAATAATTGCAATGTTTTGGGTGTATGTAAACTGTATTTTCGTATCCTTTAATCATAATAATTTCAGTCAGATGTACAAAATTTTGTGCATGTAAACATAGCCACTGACTGCCTATTAGAATGCATTCGAAGAAAAAACATAACGCTATCGTCCATAATATAGTTATCGCTCTTGGTGTTGAACGGTCCTTTTTATTAGGGATAATCTGATCGATCAGCCGATGATGCTTGCTAAACTTCTCAATGAAATACGGTAAAATGCAGCTACATCCAAAAGCCAGAGGGCGCTCTTCTGCAGAAACTCAATATGTACTGCAGACTTTACACACAAGAACCATTACACACAGCTATGACATGCAGCTCCATAAAATGGCTTAAGGATATATTTATATTGCTGTTCTTCAAACCTTTTCATGTATTTTCATGATAATAAAGAATGTGTATAATGATTATGTTTGACGAGTGTTGCTTTTTCAAATGCATTTTATAAAAGACTCAGATCGATAAGGACTTACTGATCAAATAGTAGATGATATATATGTGAATATTATCGGCTGTGCGATTCAGAATAGTTATTATTAATAACGAATTATTAGTGTATATCTGCATTTATCGGAGCATCCCTACTTTTTATAAATACATTTATGTGAAAATTCGAATTAAAATATTTATTCTTCATATGAGAATATGTATAAGGTGCAATATTGCAGTTCCAGTTCAAATACAGTATAACTCTTTCTCCCATCCTTAGTGAATAACTTTTCTAGTGAAGATTGTTCTTATTCGCATTTGTGATTGTAACATTTTCTAGTCTTTACTCAGTTTATGTGCGTAGTCTTTGACTCCAGTCTGCAGGCCCTGTTCACTCTTTTTCAGGGAAAGCTCAGGGGTCGCGGGGCCGCGTCCTTTCCTTCTGTAATAGAGGCTGCTTTTGTGGTCGTGAAACATGAGGACTCATTCGCTGTTTTCTTCATGGCTCCTAATGAGAGTCCCTCGGTGGCTGTCTCTCTCTTCCTCTCTGGATGCAGACACGGACCACAGGCCCCCCTGCGTCAGGGACAAACCAGTCCACTGTTACCCATATTTCCCCCATTGTTAAATATACTGCCAGTGACCCAGGTCAAGCAAAAGTATACCTAAGGCTGAATTGAATCTTCTCTTAAACTCTCAAAATACAACACAAGGCTTTATTTAATGCAGACTACAAGTCTGTTTGGTAGCCCTGCGATTTTACGTGGCCCACTTTAAGCATACAAAATGGTTTAAAAATCTGAAAGATTGTGTGTGCGTCGATAAATAGCCAACGAAACGCTCTGTTTTACAGATTCAGGCAGTCTGGCCATCTTTAAGTACATTCTGGAGTTTCAGTTTGCAAAAGTGATGGCAAATTTAGCATGCAACCTTAGGACAGTGTTTCATCTACATATTTTTAGCAAGCATAGGAAGCATTGCATATTGCATGGCTTACAGTAACCACAAGTCATGTGTTGTTTTCATGGTACACAATGTTTTGGACATCAAAATTTGTTTGTGAAGTATTAGAAACTCCACAGTTGCATATTACAACTTTTTATCCACATAAAGTGTAACATGAATCTGGATGATTGTGGAGGCAATAAAGTGGAGATTTTTTTGGAAATTTATTAGGGATTCTTTAGTCATGGAAATTAGAGAGTATGTTTAGGGAAATAAAGATATACTCTAAAATATTTTGATTGTTCCATGATCGTTCACAAGTATGAAAGGGCAATGACATATCATGAAAATCTGACTTTTTCCATGTTTAAGTGCTATAATTGGGTCCCCCCCTGTTTCTATCAACCTAGAAAATGTGAAAAAGATCAACCCAGTAACTTAGTTTTGGTAAACCATTCTCTGCAAGCATGTTAAAAAATAGGTCATTAAAATTTGGCTCCCCTTGTGATGTCAGGAGGGGATAATACCACCCCTTAATCTGCACTATCCAACCACGGCACTGCCATTTAGTACAGAGATCAGCTCATTTGCATTTTAAAGGACACACCCAAAACGGCACATTTTTGCTCTCACCTACGAAGTGGCAATTTTAACATGCTATAATAAATTATCTTTGAGCTACAACTTCACATACGTACATCTTTAAAAAGTCTTGTGAAAAGTCCCCTTTAAAAATATGATTTTTTTTATTATATAGAGATTGAGACGAATCGGGTACAAATCGGGTACAAAAGTTATAATAATGAATAGTGACTGATGTTATTAAATTGACTTGTGGGCTAGTTTTCCTCAACATAAGCTCTCAAAAAGAGAAATGAGTAAGATCTTGAGAATTTAAAGACTTTGTGAGAACTTGTTTCCATGATTTTCCAGATCTTAAAAAAATCACAGTTATGCAGTTTGCTGATACAATTCCCAGCTTTCTGTGACTGTGAATGAAGGCCAGTGAGATCTGGACTAAGTGGAAATATCTGTTCATAAACTCAAATGTCAGCAGTAAGATCTGCTTCAAATTCACATTTCTGCACTTTCTGCTTTAAGATCCTTTACAGCCATTCATCTGAGTATCCATTCTAATCTTCCTTCTTGCTACAAACTCAATATCAAGCAACATATGGTACAGGAAAAAAATAGTTTTGTTGAACATCTCAAGGTGTTTTCGGCCCTTTAATAGATGCTTTGGGAGGGAGGCAGACTGAAAAGATGGAGGAGGCCATGGGCCAAAAAGATTGGAGATTGTTTCCGGAGTGGGAATATCTTGATACATTTATTGGGCTCTAGGGCATTTGCTGTAACACTGATGACACAAATCCATTCTCCTTACCGTGTTAGCATGCGGCACTGACATCTTCATGAGCGTAAGTTCTTAACAAGGCTTTATTTTTTCACTCACTTTTCTGTTCAGGCGAAGTTATTAATTTTTGAGGAACTAGCTGACAACGCTCCACATGTTAAAGTAGGTTTGGTTTGAAAAGGAAGCAGAGAGCTGTGATAGCCGTAGAACAGACAACAGTGTTAGTGCTTCACCATGTACATGTTTGTATCTAAATGTGTGTCAATAAGTCCAAAACTACAATTCAAAATCTGTTGGTGACATTTAAACTTGTAAATAAAGTTATAGATATAAGTTTTAGATGTAAGAATAACAGTTCACTGTTGTTTGTGCATACATAAGTACAAACAATATTTGAGTGAAAGCAACCATTAATCCGCACCTATTTCATTGCTAAAAACAATGTTATTGGGGGGGAATTATGATAATGTCACTCTTCGCTACATCACCAATCCCAGGAAGTAAACTGTTGCCTACAATCCGTGTGTTTGTTGTAGTCCAAGAAAAGAGATTTACGTTGGAGACGATAACTCGTGCCATTGTTTATTTTGGGGTATCTACCCTTGCATATCGTAAACATGTACTAATGCACACTTACACACCTAAGGAAATGTAAAAATGTGAATCGGACAATAGGTGCTCTTTAAAACATAATATACTTAATATAACGAACTATTTCTCTTTCTTTGTTAATGCACTTTATTTTGTTTAAATATTCATATGAAATAAATAAAGAAATGCACTTTAGGGCCCACTGTATATTTGCTTGCGAATGGTTTTGGCTACACACCTTCAAGAATAAGACACCCTGAAGATTAAGACATTCATCTTTGTAAAGTTCAATGCATATCTTCCTCAGGTTGAATTTGCACTACTCAGCACATCAGGGAACATTTTTAAACCGCTCACTTCCTCCTTCCCGAACTCAATAGGTTTAACAGGACACTTTGAGGATCCTACACAGGAATTCCATAATGTGTCAAATCTGAAAAGCACATGGGAGGTTCTTGTGAGTTGTAAAGCTTGCATTGGCCGTGTGCATAACTAAAACACTTTTTCTTCTGTTGATACAAATAAACTTCACAGTTACTAAGATGAAGACATATACAAACACATGCTCACCCGTACAGATAAACTGGAGGCATTATGTTTGTATGTTTGTAAGAGCGAATGGAAGAGAGAATGTAAAACAAACAGAGTGTTTTGATGGACTTAAGCTAATGTTATGAAAGAAAATAGATTGAAATTCTCCACAACAACTTGTTTTAACCCAGATCCTTCAGTTCTTCCTTGTCATTTAGCTTTCTGCGGGTGGCCACAGTTGCCAATGCATTCTCCTGTGACGCACATACTGGAAGGCTGTGAAAGTATTTTATAGCGTCTGTCACTGTGCTGGATTCCTTTGCTGGCCTGTCAGAGCACTCTCAATTTTAGAAGATGTTTTTACACAACACTTTAAAAGGATCCGTTTTCTAAATGAAACTCTTTATGATTAAAAGATTCAGTGCTGGTAATTTGATACAGTGGTGTTGTCAATTAACTCTTTCCCCGCCATTGACGCTTTATCTCGTCAATACACACAAAAAAACATTTCTCTGCCAATGACGCTTCCCTGATGAGTTTTACGGTAATCTTTAATTCCGCTAATATTCACAAGGTGGCGCTTTTACCCAATTTATAAAAAACTGAAACATTAACTAATTCTACAACATTGTAAACTCTGTGTATGTTTTGATTATCGTTTTGAATCTGATCTCTAACAAAAGTTCTCTACAGTAATGCAAATATTGCAGCTTTTTGCTCAAAATTTGTGTATTTTTGAAAAATATAACAAATGGAGATAGGATGATTTGATTTTTCAGTTTTGCTTGTTTATTTGTTTGTTTAAAAGCAGAGGGTCTGTTTTTTTATTTTAAATATATTGTATGTTTATATATTTATAGAAGAAACTTTTCCTGGAAGGCATTTTGTGAAACTTTTGTGAAAATCACAAAAAAATGCTAGTAGGCAACGTTTTTTTTTTTTTTAAAGGCTGGCGGGTGAATGAGTTAAGTGGCAATATAGTTCTGTGAAATATGCTATTGTTTGATTACAAAATGTACAGTAAGCGCCATTAACAATGTAAAAAGTGAAAGTTGGATCTACTTCAATTGGTAACACTTAAAAAAATATGTTTTATCAAATGGGAAATTTTAGTTGAATTTTTTCTGTTTTTTTATGTTACCATTTGAAGTAATTTTTAAGTCAACCCCACTTACACTTTATACATTGAGTTATTCCAGGGTACTTTAAAGACTAATTCACACTGATCCTACATATGCCAACAAAATATTTTTTTTAGTTTTGAGTCTACTAATATTTTAAGTTGAATGAACTCAGAATTTTAAGGCAACCAATTAACTTACCTTTTTAAGTTGAACCTACAAATCTTTTTACGACTTACAATGCCTATCCAGTCTATCAGCATGTGTTTTCCTTGGGGGTTAAACCAAACTAATGCATTGCTAACACAATGCTCTGCCAATACAGTTATATTTAGTGAAACCCCAGCTAAAGTCATGTTTGTGATTGACTGTTTTCTACACTCAAAAAAAAAAAAAATACTATTTTTAACCCAGCATTGAGTCAAAAATGGATGATCCCGGCCCGCTGGGTTGTTTTAACCCATCGTTGGATCAAATAAAAACATTTTTTGGGCTGGGCTCGTCCCTTTTTGACCCACACTGGGTTGAAAATAAAGCAGCTTTTTTAGAGTGTACATAAAATCATCCTACAAAATGTAAATAACTTTTTGTAAAAATATAATCTTGATTATGTTAATATTGACTAAGTAAGGTCTTGTCAAAGATTGATATTAAAGTGAAATAAATAAGTAAAATAAACTTTAAAGCTAATAATCTAATAGATTATGAGACTTTAGCCTGGATGTCACAGACAGGATCTCATATGTAAACGCATTTTAGGATTTAATAAAAACATGAATCTGTTATTATATCTCATTGTTCAAATGTAAAGATTTTGGGTGTTTACATTTCTTGGTTTGCAGCCCAGACTCCACTGTGACTTTTGACCTCTGACTTTTCACATGCCTGCTTTTTATTAACACCACAACTATTTTTAATTGTTTCTGATTTTTCCCCTCAAATTCTTTATTGAGACGGTTCACACCCGGATCAGTTTTCTTTTGTTTCATCTTCTATTTTCAACCAAATTGGTTTGGTTCACCACATTGCAAATCAAAGTATGACTCTTATGCAGTCCAACAAGTCTTTGACTCAAATCTTTTTCAAACAAGCATGCGTATGGATGACATACACTTTTGAGTGAACCACACGGTCATATGGTTTAAATTACAGGGTACGACATGTGGACGCACAACTAAGTCTTTTTTTCTGTATTAACATATTATTATGATATGCTGAATGATTAGAAATAGATCTCCATGTCTCTGTTCGGTCTCAATGCATTTTTCATATGTTTGGTTTGCATTGTATTGGCTGAATTAAATACTCGTAAGGATTTATTTGTGGGGTTTGTGCTGTGTGAATATGTATGGTGTAGTGACACCCCCTAGTGTTTAGCATTTGAATTACAGCATCCAATATGAACATGTTTATTAAGTCTAAATTAAGAATACTTAAAACATCTTCCTAGACAATGCAACCAAAGCTCTGATGTGCCACAACACGCCATTTATTCAAAACTATAGTTACTGAGATATAGATGATGTGTGTGGCAACAAGCCATAATATTCACCGTAACAAAATATTGGATGTTTGTCTGATATTGTGCTTGTAAGAATACATTGTTTCGTTTGCCTTTCATTTAAGTTATTACATCACCGAAACGGTCTGCTGGCTTAAATAATGACTAACATTAACAAGCAATTTTCTCTTTTCTATTCATGTTGTTGACAGAGATGAGGCGGATGAGGATGGTTTCTGTCAACCTTACAGGGGCATCGCTTGTGCCCGCTTCATTGGAAACAGGAGTATCTTTGTGGCCTCGCTGCAGATGCAAGGCGAGATCGAGACCCAAATCACAGGTACCTTAACAAAATCCATTGACTTCAGACATTGCATATAACAATTTGAAACAACTCTTCACATTATAATAATTAAAATAATTCAAATGTCATTAACTCTTTCCCTGCCAGCATTTTAAATAAAAGTTGCCAGCCAGCGCCAGCATTTTTTAGGATTTTAATCCCTTCAAGAAAATGTTCTTCTTTAAATAAATAAACACACAATATATTATGTTATATTATGTTTAAAAAAAATTGAATTTCTACCCTCTCCAGCTGCGTTCACCATGATCGGCACCTCTAACCACCTATCGGATCGCTGCTCCCAGTTCGCCATCCCTTCCCTGTGCCACTTCGCCTTCCCGGCGTGCGATCACAGCTCTGGCATAGACAAACCGCGAGACTTGTGCAAGGATGAGTGCGAGATTTTGGAAAATGACCTGTGCAAGACCGAGTACATCATTGCACGCTCCAACCCCCACATCCTCAAACGCCTCAAACTGCCCAACTGTGAAGACCTGGCTCCTTCGGACAGCCCAGAGGCTGCCAACTGTATGAGAATAGGCATCCCGATTGCTGAAACCATAAACAAAAGTGAGTTTACTACGTTTTTTCAGACTCAAAGATGTGCAAGAACAAAAGAAAGCAGAGTAAAATGTGATTTTATGACACTTTTAATTTGTTTCAGGCCACAAATGTTACAACAACAGCGGTTCGGACTACCGGGGCACAGCCAGCGTGACGAAATCCGGTCGACAGTGTCAACCGTGGAATTCACAGTATCCTCACAGTCATACCTTCCTGGCCATGCGATACCCAGAGCTGAACGGGGGACATTCCTACTGTCGTAACCCTGGGAACAAGCACGACGCTCCCTGGTGCTTCACTCTGGATGACAGTGTACGGATGGAGCTCTGTGACATTCCTCCATGTGGTGAGAGGCACAATATACCCTTAGTATGGCTATATATACACTGTCTACCATGTTAATTTTTTGTAGAAATGAAATACCTGTGCCACCCGGCAACATTTGCCTGAATGTACATTTTACAAAAGGGAACTTTAATATTATTATAGTCATTGAAAAATGTATATTACAGTTCAACCATATGAGCCAGGATTTTTGTTCTTTTTTATAAATTTTTGTTTTGAAAGATGAGTTATAATGCAGAGATGAAAATGGACCCAACTCACTGAATTAGTATATATAAGGGTGATTTATCTTCAGAATACATTCTCATGGGAGGCTTTATACTTGCTGCAACAATATTACTGCGTTATTTTAGCCAGCTTTAGTTATTTATGTGTGTTTCGATTGTGCTCAGACTTGCCAAAGCATGGCGGCAGCAGTATGGGGATCCTGTACATCCTGGTACCGAGTGTGACTATACCGCTGGCCATCGCCCTGTTGTTCTTCTTCATCTGTGTTTGCCGAAACAACCAGAAAGCTTCACGCTCGCCTGCTCCGCGGCAGCCCAAGCCGGTACGCGGCCAGAACGTGGCAATGTCAATGCTCACCGCCTACAAACCAAAGGTGAGATGGGAGAGCTAACATCATTTTAGAGATTGTAATTTTGAAGGTGCATCTGTATGATCATGTGACCAATAGTGGATATACCCTTGGGGATCAACAACGCTATGAATTACCAAATCTACTTTTAAATCTGAGCTCTTCCTCTTCACATTTTAAGTGGAAGACTGTATTAATTTTGGAGGTAGAATATAAGCCAGGGCATTTCAAGTCTGTTCCTGGAGGGACACATCCTGCAGAGTTTAGTTCCAACCTTGCCTATGATTAAGTAAACCTGAAGACCTAGATTAGCTGGTTCAGGTGGGTTTCATTAGGGTTAGAGTTTAAGAATGTGGCTTTCCAGGAATTGAGCTGAATAGCCCTGACATAAGGGGCATTTAGACGACATTGTTTTCAAGTAAAAACCTTATGCTTTTAAGGCTATTCATTCACCTGACAATGGTGTTCTGGGGACCTGAAAATACACATACAATTTCTGAAAATCTGTGATATGGTGATATCATGTACATTTGGATTAATCGTGATTAATCACATACAAAAGTTTATGTTTGCATAATAAATGTGTGTGTGTGTGTGTGTGTGTGAGTGCACTGTGTGTAATTACTTTGTATATATAAATACACACACATGCACAGCATGTATGCATTTAAGAAACATTTACATGTATATTTATATATATTTCTTTAGATTTTGATATATATTTATTTTTTAATTTAAATATAAATAAAAAATATATTTAAATTAAAATTTTCTTAAATGTAAACATGTATATGTATTTATATATACATACATACTAATTACATACGGTACAAGCGTGCCGCACAATTAAGCCCTGAAAAGTGAAGCCATAACGTCTCGATCGACCCCCCCCCTCCCTCCCCCCCAGTGACTGGTCCCAGTTTAGGTCATAAACCCTGCCTCCTCTTGTTATTCAATGGGACTTGAGACCAACTAAACAATTTTATTACCCTTCAATTATAATTTTTCCGAAGCTGGTTTCTGTCATTTACTGTAGTTTTTATCACGCTGATGTTAATTCAAGTGTTTGTTTTTAAAATAAGTTAGTTTTAGTTAGTTATTTAATGCTATAAAAACGGTGGTGTCACGTCGTGATTGACAGCTGTGATATGCGCATTCTGTGTGAGCGAGGGCGGGGCCTTGAGTTCGCGGCTTTACTTCCTGCTCACTACTGCGCAGGACTGGTCATGAAATCGCTACTGCGCAGACTCAAGACCCAAGATGTCAGCGCTGTATCGGGACACTGAAGGCTTCACTTTTCACCAATGGAAGAGAGCGAACAGGCATCATCTATCTTTTTTTACAGTCTTATGATACGGTACTACGGAGGCTAAGGGGACATGGAGCAAAATTAAATAAGTTTAGTTTTGCGTGGGCATGTGAAACTATCGCGTGCGCACGTGAAACTATCCTGTGTGCACATGAAATTAAACTTTACAGTTTTTACTCCAAATGTCACCTTAAGGGCTCGGTACAATTCACACACAAATATATTATGCAAACACAGACCTTCATTTTGTATGCGATTAATCGTGATTAAAGTCGCCATGAAAATAGAATGAAAAACTGACATTTGTTTTGAAATGTTGTGGTATTTTTTTAAAAATTTTTACATCTTCTCTGTGAGCTTCATTATTTATAAAAAATTAATTTGCCCTCATAATCTTTAATCAAAAATGCAAATTTTCTCCCCTCCTTAAAACGATCTCTCTTTACATACGGTCATATGGTATGGCAGGTGGGCGGGGTCCG
The DNA here is from genome assembly GCF_030506205.2 of Paramisgurnus dabryanus. Lineage (NCBI taxonomy): Eukaryota > Metazoa > Chordata > Actinopteri > Cypriniformes > Cobitidae > Paramisgurnus > Paramisgurnus dabryanus. The sequence goes on along the minus strand of NC_133343.1, from coordinate 20,856,558 downwards.
GGAAAAGATCAAAGCGATTAGCAATTAGCCAGTCCTTCCAGAAAAACGCAGAGGTTTTTTTGTGATTGTTTGGGCAAAAATCCTTGATCTTGCGGCACGTTTTCTTAAAAAATTTACTTTTTTGCGGGAACTTGCAAAACTGTTTGCAGCTTTTTAGTGATGTTCACGTCACATAATCACGTCACTTCATAACGTTTCCATGGCGACAGGGAACATGGTTGTGCTTGTGAGAGGTAAAGGCAACACTTTTGAACTTTCTGCTAAGATGTATGTGATTTTTGCTATGAAAATGCAGGGATTATGAAATCATGCAAGCCTTGCATATTTTGCACATGGAAATTGCACAGCAGCATAACCCCTCATTCAGACCACCATGACTTTCTTTTTAGCTGACTGTGTGTCGTAAGTCTCTTTCAAGGAGGTCATTAGGAGGCGTTTCTTAATCTAGGTTGTCATAAACAAATGAGTATGGTCCACTTCAGTAACTGATGAGAGACATATGACGTGAACTCCACTGCTGCCCTCTCATTGGTAGTCGTTCCCAAAAGTTGCTCATCTTTTGCATAAAGAAGTCCCCAAGCTTCCATTTAAATTAATTAGCTTTTTTGTTCTGAGCAAAACGCAAAGAACACTTTTTGCCTCATCAAAAAAAAATTTTTTAGTATATAGTTGTCATGTTTTTATGCAGTAGACTATCCAAACACCTATAATAAGCATTTAGGGCTTCATTTTATGCATATTTGGTAAACTTTATTATTTTTGGTATGAATCAGGTCCATAAACAGTGCGCTACACCTATAGAAATAAACAATCTATTTTTAGAGAATCCTCTCTATGATCTCTCTCTGTTATTTTCTCCATTGGTCAAATACAGAGTGCATTCTCATAATGTTTGGATTAGCGAGCATTCCTGGATGATGGGGTGGGTTACTGGGGCTACACAAACAAGAGAGATGAGCATATGGAGGCAATATCTACCAGGCCTGGAGAGGAATCCGAGTATTATGTTATTATTATGATTGCATTTGGGTCATTCTCAACATTCAAAGGTTTTCATTTATTAGAAATACAGCATGCCATGTGTTTACCCTGACTTTCATCTTGGTCAGAGAGACAAATATTTAATCAGATGTTTGTAGGTCCATTTAGTTCTAGTATTCATCACACTTTCAGACACTGTTCAGTGCTGTTTGCATCTGTAACACAGGGACACTTCTCATGTGCAGCCACAGCTGCAGGTCAAAGTTCAGACAAAGGTCATAAAAAGATCACCAATCACTAGTGTAGCATCTAAAACAGGGATGAGACATGTTTTCCCTCAGGCAGACTTGACGCTAACACAAAACATCTGCCGCTTTCAGAGAGATGCTTTTATTAGACCCTTAATCCTGCTTATGTGTTCTGCATAAGATTTCATTTCATTCAGCACTTTATGTTCATCTTTTGCCTTTCTATTCATTAGACTTAGTATTGCCCAAATCAGTAACACAGGTTACTTTGTAGGTTACTGATAGTTTTCCTACGATCGTGGAAAACCTGGAAACATCACAGGAAGTACATTATCATGCATCTTGATTTTTTTCATAAGATTGTGGAAAAAGTCATAGATATCTTAATAGGAATTATATATTTTTCTTGTACTTTTCTTGTATATTTTTTAATTGATCTCTTGACAGAAATGCGATATAATATACTTATATAAGCTAAAAAAATGAACTGTGTTGTTTTCATTACCTTAGAATGAGCCATTTTTAATCAACATACATCGCGGGTCCCCTTACACGGAAGTCAGCGTGATGTTTCTAGTACCCCTGAACGGAAAACTGTTCTATAGAGCGCGTTTTGTTACTATGTTTTCTAAGATGATGACATGTTTGTCCTGTGGTGGCTACCGTGGCTTCTCTATGCGTTTCGAAAGGGAGAGGTGAGCTGTGGACTGAGCTGTTGGTTGCAATTCACAGTCTCACCGCTAGATGCCGCTGAAAATCTACAAACTGGACCTTTAAAGGAACACTACACTTTTTTTAAAATACGCTTTTTCCAGCTTTTTTTCCAGAGTTAAACATTTGATGTGTTATGTGAGTTTATTTAAAAAGGATAGCCCCTTGAGATGTAACATCTCATTTTCAAGGGGGTCCCAAAAACACAAACAGAATAATACAACACAAAACACAACAACATTACAAAACAGACACACTACAGATACAAAAAAAAAAATGCTCAACATGTCCCCCATAACACAAACCACAGTAAAAAAAATATATATAAATAAAAATCAATAAAATCAGCATCCGTAAAATCAACATAAGACAAAATTATAACAAAAAAATCCCTTAAATCGTCTAAATAAATAAATAAAATAATAATAATTATAATAAATAAATCAAAACATGAACAAGTTATTTTAAGATAAGAAAATAATAAAAGCCTAAAACGGTTAAGAGAGGTAGTAGATCTCAAAGAAACAGGAAGATTATTCCAGTCAAAAGGAGCTTTATACTAAAATGACCTGTGTCCGACTTATCCGAGAAAATAAGGATATTGAATATGTCTAAGTGAATAATAAATAAGATCAATTAATTTAAGATCAATATGGAATCAAAAATTGTTTCAAATAAGATGGACAAACAAAATAAACACATTTAAAAATAAACAAAAGGCAATGAAATCGTTTTATTGTTTTGGAATCCATTCAGCCGATCTCCGGGTCTGACGATAGCACTTTTAGCATAACTTAGCGCTCAAAAATAACCAAAGAGTTTCCATATTTTTCCTATTTAAAACTTGACTCTTCTGTAGTTACATCGTGTACTAAGACAGACGGAAAATTAAAAGTTGGTGTTTTCTAGGCCCATATGGCTAGGAACTATACTCTCATTCTGGCAATAATAGTCCCCTGCTATTGAAAGCTACCAAGGGGACTATTTTCGGCCGTTGCGTAATATCATCGCACCTACTGCAGCAATGGTAACACAGCAAATCCATATCTGTCTAGAAAATCGCAACTTTAATTTACCGTCGGTTTTAGTACATGATGTAACTACAGAAGATTCAAGTTTTCAATAGGAAAAATATCGAAATTCTTTTTTCAATTTTGAGCTCGATGCTAATGGTCTAATCAGATTCAATGGATTGTGCTAAGCTATGCTAAAAGTGGTAGCGCCAGACCCGGAGATCAACTGAATGGATTTCAGAACGGTAAAAATCGAATTTTTAACTCTAGGGGAGCTGGAAAATTTCCTATTTTTAACAAAAGTGGAGTGTCCCTTTAAGTGTTTTTTTTTAGGTAACGTGTAAAGGATATAACAATATAGACTAAAGTCACAGTGACTGTCATGCAAGTGGTAAGACTTGGCATCTTCTGAATACATAAATATAAATAATAATTGCAATATTTTAGGTTAAACAAAGGGTTTATGCATTTCTGTGGTGACTGGTTTGAGGTCATAGTATGTATGGCATGTTGTTTTTCCAGAAACACTGCAGATGTTAAACAAAAGCAAAATCTGAACAAAAGCATACCATGGTATTATTTGGATTTTTATGTATTATGGTATGTACTTTAAAGTACATTATATTGCCATGTAATTATTTTGTAAACTGGTATTTATCCATTTCTATGTATTACTATCTATTACGTCTGATATACTTAAGGATGGTTATTCTTTGGATGTTTATTCATGTTATCATACAGTATAAATAAACTAGAGTACTCACAGTACCATGGTAGCACCCATGTGATTTTTTTGTAAGGGTCAGAAACCGTTTAAATGTGAATAATGGGATACTGTTTTGTTATTCCTCTGTAGCACACAAATCTTTCCACTAATTTTATACTTCTGTTTTTCCAAGAATAAATCAGAGCAGAACTTTTTGTAAACAACTAAAGGCTTACTGAACCTTACAATAACACATGGATGTGATGGTCTGGGTTTATTGATGTTGATCAATTGTAAGGTCGGAAAGAATGATGGAACCGAGGTCAGAGAGTGTTCGAAAGGTTAAACTACACCAGACTTTAGATCAAAGTACCGGTCAAAGGTCAACGACAGCTTCTAGAAAGCTGCCAGCTTGAAGTTTTTGGTGGTTTGAGTATGCTAGAAAAATACTACCTAGAAAGAATGCTTGCATTATTGTCTACTACCGCAAATTTACATTGCTATTTTTCTCTCTTATCTAGAGCAAAGCCAAAGAGCTTCCTCTATCCGCTGTCCGCTTCATGGAGGAGTTGGGTGAGAGTGCTTTTGGTAAGGTCTACAAAGGTCACCTGTACCTGCCAGGCATGGAGCATGCTCAGCTAGTGGCCATAAAAACACTAAAAGACGTCTCGAACGCACAACATTGGGGAGACTTCCAGCAGGAGGCATCTGTCCTGTCAGAACTTCATCATCCCAATGTGGTTTGTCTTCTGGGTGTCGTGACCCAGGAGCAGCCTGTCTGCATGCTCTTCGAGTTCCTGGCCCAGGGCGACCTCCACGAGTTCCTCATTATGCGCTCGCCCCATTCAGATGTGGGCTGCAGTAGTGACGAAGATGGCACCGTGAAGTCCAGTCTCGACCACGGAGACTTCTTGCACATGGCCATTCAGGTTGCTGCCGGGATGGAGTATCTCGCGAGCCATTTCTTCGTCCACAAGGACCTAGCG